>NC_089580.1:16226183-16543302 GCF_019320115.1 Miscanthus floridulus
GCCCTGCCATCGGCCCAGGCATGGCCTGCTGGGCCGATTTTCAAGTCGGGCTAGCCCGTAAAGCACGACCTATGCAGCAGGATGGGCTAGCCCGAGGCCTGCATCACAGTGGAGCCGTGGGGGAGCGTCGCCACCGCCCACATCATAGAGGAGCCAAGGCAGCCACCCCTATAGCCATGGCTGCCCTGCATTGGCCCCCGGGGGCCTCAACGAAGAGAGCCGCTTTGGACAAGAGCAGCAGTAGGCGCCTAGGCAGACGACTAAGGGAGAGTAGGAGAGGGAAGGAAAGCCAGCGATGCGTTGTGAGGATGGGGACGAAGCAAGCGATGCGATGTGGTAGGCACTCGATGCGGCGGTGCACCCGCGTCCGATGTCCGCAGCTAGGCACGGAGGTGACGGGCTATCCGCTGGCGGCGTCAGCCATCAAGGGAGAAGGGGCATGAGCGCATGACATCGTTGTATGTCATCGCTCACTCTCTCGTAGTCACGTGGCTCGCGGAGTGCGGTGCAGGGGAGGGGGTGGAATTGGTTCAATGGATTAGGCCATTGGGGAATGGAAGTTAGGGTTTGGGGAAAGAAGGCTGTTGGGCTCTTAGTAGGCCAGAGTGGTCATCGAGCCCCTCACCAAGTTGTGAGCCGTGCTGGTGAAAGCTCTAGTTTGGTTTTGGTGAATTGATGAACCCCTATGTGCTAACCTAGTTTATCTAAGTGATTATGAGATAGGTGGCACATTCTAAGTGATGAAGCAAATGGTGAAGATCATGATGATGGTGTGACCTCAAGTGCTTGGACTTGGAAAAGAAGAAAGAGAAAAATAAAAAGCTCAAGGCAAAGGTGAAACTTGATAGGAGCTTTTTGGTTTAGTGATCAAGACACTTAGTGTCGGTTTTTCGAGTTGCCACCGACTAGTAAATTTCTAATATTGTGTGTCTGGCTCGGATGGTGTGCTAAGAGGATACGAGGTTTATACTGGTTTAGGCAAAATGTCCCTATGTCCAGTTCATTGCTGTTGCTCGTGTTACTAGCACCGAAAGTTTATAGTAGGGATTACAAACGGTCGAGAGAGGGACAGGTCCCAGGTCTCTGGTGAGAGAAGCGAACAAGTGCCGAGAGCTCGATCGCTTCCTGGTTGTGTGGTTGTGTGTTCTGGTCGGTTCGGGGTTCGATGGATTCGAGTCCTAATTGATGCGATGTGTTGCGATGCCCTTTGTGGGACGTCTTGTTTTCTCTTTTATAGACCAAGGGAAAGCATGGGTTATAGTGGAGAGAAAAGAGGAGGATGAGAAGGAGAAGAAGTCCTCCAGGATCGTCGGGTCCTTCTTTTCCTTCACGTGGGTCCCACCGACCTTGTAGACGTCAACAGGGATAGCTCCACGTCGTGGCCCTATCCATCATTGGCGCCATGCATAGGCATCATCTCCCAATCATGGCACTCCACTCTGTCCTGGTAGACATCGTGGTGAACTAACATGCCTGTCAGTGCTCGTACGAGGGTTAGGTAGAACAACACCGGTACACCCGACGTTGTTCCTGATGTGAATCCCTAGGTATGGCCTGTCATGGCCATAGGTTATATCGGGCATGCTGGTCACCTCCTTGGTGTTAGAGCTTTGACCCAGGCCCATTCGATTAGACCTGGAGAGGTTGGTGATGGTATGGGTCTTCGTCAGGCAAGACAGATCCCCCAGCCTCAGAGTCGGTCGAGGTGGAGCCCCCCTCAGAGGTCGGGTGAGGCGGAGCCCACCCCTAGAGGCCGGGCGAGGCAGAGCCAGCCCTTAGAGGTCAGGCGAGGCAGAGCGTAAACCCAAGGGTCGGGCGAGGTGGAGCCCGCCCCCTGAGGCCGGGTGAGGCGGAGCCAGCCCTCAGAGGTCGGGTAAGGTGGAGCCCGTGGCCTCAGTGTTGGGCAAGGTGGAGCCCACCCTCAGAGGTCAGGCGAGGCAGAGGCCTCAGTGTTGGGCAAGGCAGAGCCCGCCTTTAGAGGTTGGGCGAGGCAGAGCGCAAACCTAAGGGTCGAGCGAGGCAGAGCCCATCCTCAGAGGTCGGGAGAGGCAGAGCCAGCCCTCAGAGGTCGGGCGAGGTGGAGCCCACCCTCAGAGGTCGAGCGAGGTGGAGCCTACCCTTAGAGGTCGGGCGAGGCGGAGCCCGCGGACTCGGTGTCGTGCGAGGCAAAGCCCGCCCTTAGAGGTCAGGCGAGGCAAAGCCCGCAACCTCGGTGTCGGGCGAGGCAAAGCCCGCCCTTAGAGGTTGGGCAAGGTGGAGCCCACGGCCTCGGAGTAGGGCGAGGCGGAGCCCGTCCTCAGAGGCTGGGTGAGGCGGAGCTTGTGCACCTGGGGGTCGATTGGAGCTGTAGTCGTGCTCTTGACTGCTCGAATGAATCAATATTGATGATTATTAGCTCCTCCTCTTTGGGTACCCTAGTATTGGTCCCCGACAGTAGCCTGCGAGCCTACAGAGGAGTAAAATACTCATTTGGAGGCTTTTTCAAACGGGAGGACTCTAAAGGCCTCAGCCTTCTTTTGTTGCCCACAGCGTGACCTAGGGGCAGTGATTCCATTTCCTTGAGCCCCCTCCCATAGCAAGGGTCCGGTCAAGGATCGGTTCATCTTTGTGATTGTCTTCCATCAAGCGTTTTTTCTGATAAAAAAGGAGGGGCTGAGCCGTGCCATGATTTTCCTTTAAAGATGAATCATGGCACCCGATGAGCTATTTAATGGGCTAGTCTGAGTGGGACCCCCGACATCCTATTCGCGGGGATCCGGTTTGGGTCAGCTTGGTGATTGGCCCTAGATTCTTAGTGATCAATCCATATAGTACTTGGGTCCGTTCGACCGGTCCCGAGGGCTAAGTACCTTTCTTCAAAAAAAACATGCATCGTAACCGCCCGATACTCGAACATGGACCGGGATGCTCGCGGCGCTCGTGCGCCTAGGTACTAGCCGCTAGCAGGCCCATCCCTTTCCATCTCTCACCCTAAAGGCGCCTGGAGCGGTTGTCGAACCCATCGATGGGCTGACCTACGAACTCCTGGGCCTAGTTGGGCCGTAGAGGCACTTTTAGATCCGTATTCCTCTTACTCATGATGAGTCATGGCCTGTCTAGAGAGGCGAAATATCCGGTGAGTTTTCTAAGGGAACGGACAGAGATTGCGTGCGCACGTCCCGTGGTGGGACGTTGTGGCAGATCGTGGCAGGCAAAGAGATCTAGGCGGGCAGTTGGTTTCCTCGCATCCGTCGCCCCTATAAAACCAAAGGGTTCACCCCCCGAATTCCATACCTTGCATCCTTGCCTCCGCATCCACGGCTGCCGCCGCCAATCACTCAGGTTTCTGGTCTCCGTATCCCCGCTGCCGTCGAGCTCACATCCACTCGCTCCCATCTCCAATGGACCCGTGGTGTCGCTCTGACATCACCTTCCAACGCATGGAGGGCCTCGTTCATCGTGGTCTTCTCCGTGCACGGACCATGGCCGAGGAGTGGTTGCTGCCTGGCGAGGAGGACGTGCCGTCGCCACCCGATGGCTATGTGGTGTCGTTCGCCCACTTCCATGAGCGTGGGTTTGTGACCCCACCCACAGATTTCTTCAGGGGATGCTGCACTACTATAAGATCAAAGTGCAGCATCTCAATCCCAATGGGATCCAGCACATGGCGGTGTTCATTGCCCTGTGCGAGAGGTTCCTGGGGATCAACCACCAATTTGATCTGTGGAGGTATTTCTTCGCTGTCACCCTCCAGAAGAAGAGGGAGAAGAGCGGCAGGCAGGAGCTACACATGTCGATGGGGAGCGCTGGCATCCAGCTCTAGAACAATCGGGTCGGCGAGTACCCATCGATGCGGCTATCAATGTCCAATAAGGGGTGGCACTCGTAGTGGTTCTACCTCAAGAATGACGCCGCTGCCCCTCTGCCGGAGTTCACCGAGCGCCTGATCGAAGAGGCCCCAGAGTCATACAGGAAGTGGAGCGTCCTGAAGAAGGACAAAAAGAAGATCCAGGACCACATCGCCGCCATCTACATCCTCGAGGAGAACGGCTCGAAAGGGTCAGGCGTCATCGGGGCCTACTGAAGGGTCGAGATGGCGACTAGAGGGGGGGTGAATAGTCTTTTCTAAATCTTAATCGCGTCGGCTAACCGATACAAATGCGGAATTAAAACTATCGGTCTAGCCAAGACTATACCCCACTATATATGTTCACTAGCACCTTGCAAAGATAACAATTATGCAACAAAGGTGCCGGGCTAGCTAGAGCTCTCCTAAACAATTCTAGGAGCAAGGTTACACAAACCTAGGCCACTAGTACTTTAAGCGACAAGGGAGCTCCTACACATGCTAGTAAGCAAAAGCACAAAGCTAACTAAGCTCACTAGCAATGCTCAATAACAAGGCAACCAATGCCTAATTAGAGAGCGCAAATACTTAGTTACACAAACTAAGCAATGTGACTAACAAGGTTACTAAAACCAAATTAGCCACGCAAGGGAGCTACTTCTATGCTACACAAGCAAGAAGGTAATTAGCAAGCTACACAAGCTATCTAATTACAAGAGCAACTACACAAGCTTAATATGTATAAAAGTAATTGCAAGCTTGTGTAATGGGGATGCAAACCAACAGGAAGAACAAGGTTGACACGATGATTTTTCTCCCGAGGTTCACGTGTTTGCCAACACGCTAGTCCCTGTTGTGTCGACCGCTCACTTGGTGGTTCGGCGGCTAATTAGCATCACCCGCTAAGCCCGCACGTCGGGCGCCGCAAGAACCTACCCCTTGAGTGAGGGTAGCTCAATGACACGCTTTACTAGAGTTGCTCTTCGCGGCTCCCGCGGGGCGAGCACAATGCCCCTCACAAGCACTTCTCCGGAGCGCCGCACAAGCTTCTTGCGCGCTTCGACGGAGACCACCACCAAGCCGTCTAGGAGGTGGCAACCTCCAAGAGTAACAAGCACCACCGGCTTGCAACTCGATCACCTAGTGCCACTCGATGCAACCTCATGATGCAATCGCACTAGAATCGCTCACTCACACAATTGAATGATCACTATCAAGTATATGTGTGATGGAGGGCTCCCAAGCACTCACAAGTATGGACACTAAGTCCCTTGAGGTGCTCCCCACCAGCCATGGCCGAGGGCCACTTCTATTTATAGCCCCAAGGGCTAAACTAGCTGTTACCCCTTCACTGGGCAACGGTCGGGCCGACCGGACGCTCCGGTCGTGTTGACCGGACGCTGGACCTCAGCGTCCGGTTGCTCACAGACGACCAGGTGTCCCGGTTCCAACGGTCACTTGACCTGACCGGACGCAGCAGCACTCAACTGACCGGACGCTGGACCCTCAGCGTCCGGTCGTTTCCAGTAAGCTCCCGAGCATGACCGGACGCGTCCAGTCGAATGCGATCGGACGCAGCCAGCGTCCGGTCACACTCCAGCGACTGCTACACTCCACGTCAGCGTGACCGGATGCAGTCTGCCAGCGTCCGGTGCATTCAGATCCAGCGTCCGGTCAGTTGACCGACGCCAGCATCTTCTCCATTCTCTTCACCCTTGCTCAAGTGTGCTAACCACAAGAATTTGCATCCGGCGCAATAGAAAATAGACATTCACCCTTGCTCACAAGCTCGACGGGAGGGAGAGAGGGACCCAAACCCATCTCACCCCTACAAACACCACCGCCTTTGTAAATGTGCCAACACCATCAAGTGTACACCACCATGTGTATGTGTGTTAGCATTTTCACAATTATTTTCCAAAGGATGTTAGCCACTCAACTTGCCACACCACTCGATCCTAGCGACAATGCAAAGTTAGATCACTCGAGTGGCACTAGATGACCGATATGCAAACAAGTTTGCCCCTCTTGATTGTACGGCCATCTATCCTAAACCCGGTCATAAACTTCTCTACACACCTATGATCGGTGAAATGAAATACCCTAGGTTATACCTTTGCCTTGCGCATTCCATTCCATCTCCTCCAATGTCGATGCAACACATGCACCAACACGATCAACAATGATATGATCCACTTCATATCATCACATGATCATATTGGTTCATTGATCTTGACTCTACTTGCTCTTCACCGTTGCCATCGTCCATCGGCGCCAAGTCTTGCTCAAGCTTCACCGCCACGCGGTCCATCACTCCAAAGCCTTCGACTTGCCCTTCACGCTTGCAACCGGTCCATCAAGCCAAGTCTTGTCTTGATCTTCTCCACCTTGATCACATGACTCAATGTCATGTCTCATGTGCAATAAGCTCCTTCATCATCACATGTGTGAGCTTTGCAACATCTCCAAGCCATTTTCACCTTCATGGCATATGTTGCTCACACACATGTACCTGTAGACTAATCACCTGTGTATCTCATATAAACACAATTAGTCCACCTAAGTTGTCACTCAATTACCAAAACCAAACAAGGACCTTTCAATCTCCCCCTTTTTGGTAATTGATGACAACTCTACAAAGATATAGAAATTAAGCTCTTTTGGATTCATGTTGCTTGCCCAAGCAATTTTACCATGTGTAAATGATTTTGGACAAGTACCACAAACCCGAAATGGTAGTATTAGCTCCCCCTACATATGTGCTAGAGTATTCGACTTTAAGTTTGCACATATGTATAGATTGAAATTGTGGGAGAGTAAATACTACAAAATGATGCTAAGGTGTATAGAATAAACCTTTGAAGCGTAATACCAATTGGAGTTGCACCTTTAAGTTCATCCTTAGCACCATGGTTAGCTAGATATCACTTGATAATAAAACACTAGATACCTTGTGAGATCAACATTAAAAGCAAGGTACTAGCATTACTTAAAAAGCATACCAAGTGTCTAGCTATCATCCTATGCATGCTAGTTATCAAATCATCATCCAAGTTCTACAACTAGCATATACCATACAAGCATGCATATTGAATTTTAAAAACTTATGCAATGCAAGCAAGCACATGATTATGCACATATCAAATGCAATCAATCAAAGTTCATGAGCTTGCTCCCCCTACTTGTGTGCTTCTCTTGTCCAAGAATTTTGATCCTTCTCTTTTTCTCCAATGTTGCTCCCTCTTTGTCCATGTCCAACCTTTATTTCTTTTATATCTCATCTCCCTTTGTACAATCTCTCCCCAAGCTTCATATCTTTGTACAACTTCTCCCCCTTTGTCATCAATTTCCATAAAAGGTGTGCTTCTTATTGATGCAAAGGTATGTTCTTTGGGGTAGATGGTTGAGACTAGAATTTTACATTTTTGATGGACATTACTAGAATATTGGAATGACACCTCATGTAGATACCATTTAGAAGTTGCAACTTGTACTATTTGTATCTTATCATTCTATGTATGGGTCATCCAATTTATTTCACTTAAGCTCTTGTAGGTGAGGGATGCATTCTTCATTTGATGATCACTTAAAGTTGAGGATCACTTGTGGAACCATCGTCTACTATGTATAGATACCACTTGTAGGAAGTGAATACCATTTGAAAGAATCTTCTAGTATGGAACCACTTATTTGATTTATCAATAAAGACCATTTCTTGAACATTTGCTATCTTTATGAGTACCACTTATAGGATATCACTTGTGAGTTGAAACATACAAACTAGATATCCATTTGCATTGTTGTCTTATGCTTGTACTCTTATCACTATCATGAGCTTTTATGATTGACTTGAACTAAATGACAAGCTTCCAAGTCCGGTTTGAACCAATGACAAGCTTCTTCACACCTCTTTTAAGGGTTATCTTGTCAATGTTGTACTTGTCACTTGTTTAGCAATCCAAAATAAGTCAAGTACTTGGGTTCACTAGCTCATGAACAAATTCATGTACTAACCACTAGATCAAGTAATCATTCAAACAATAGTGGTAGGCTATGAATTTTAAACATTTCATTTGTTATGCATGATCCTATGAAGCATGTACTATATGCACTAACCGCATACTAGTAAGGGATGAAATGATCATGCACATTACAATGATACCTTTGCTATGTTGGAGTAGAGGATAGTCACATAGATTCCAATTCATTACTCCAATAGCAATGTGAAGTCCAATTAAAAGCTTGGTGAAGACCAATAGATACTAATTTGAATTCTATTCTTCACCCATATGAAATGAATACCACTTATGATCAAGTGTACTTTCTTGTTGTGGTTGACTTGCTTTATCTTTTGATCTTAGCTTGCATGAGAGCATCAATGTGAGAATACCACTTGAAATATCATGACTAGCTCTCTTTTGGGTGTTGCTTGCTTTTCTTGATCAACCCTTTTGATTTCTTCAACTAAGCATCTTAAATGTTCCTCGGATCACCACTTCTATGTTAGCCTTCCAAGTACCACACTTGGTTTACCTACACATAGGTGGCAAGCCCCTACACTAGGGAGAAGTGACCTCTCTCCAAGAACCATTCTTGATACTTACTTGAAATGACTTGATTGATTGATCCAAGTGATGGACTTAACTTGATGAGTAACCTTGATTCCTTCTTTAGGTCCTTTTCTTTCTTCTTGTTTAAGTTTTTTTTTTCTTTCTACCAAAAGATTTCCAATAGTCACTAGAACTTAAACTTCATCTTCATCTTGAGTTTGATCTTAATCTTCTAATTTGAGTACCAAAAGTGTGCGAAGTACACTCCTTAATCAAATGGCCTTGTACTCATATCTTGTCATGCTTCTAGATCATTTCAAAACCAAATTTAGGTACCTCAAACACTTGTAAATATGTTTCCAACTTGAGGACCTTTCAATCAAAGTGACTCTAGATCAATCCAATACTTGTCACTTTTATGGCAGATTCTGTACTCTCCAAAGAACTAAGTATATTTCTTAAAGTACAAATCCAAATACCACACAATTTGGTGGAGATGAGCTTCACTAAGTTATCTAGCAGCCATAAAAATTTTAGCTTCATTTGATCTCATATGACTGCCAAAATTTTAATTCTTCCACCACTGCTACATGCTGAAAACTGCTGCACTATAGCTGACAAGAACCACTCCAAAACCGAAGCATTTCTTATCCAATTTCCATGAAATTTCTACAGCATCTCATACCATAAGTCTAGAGCATGTACACCAATTTTCATGCCAATCCAATAAGATTTGATCACTCAAACATGGCTATGATCACAGCTAGCTCAGATTTTGCAATATAGGATAGATTTCAACAATTGAGCTATTCTTCATCAAATATGAATCAAACTTGATACTAACTTGTTTGAATACTTCCATAAGACATATATTCATTCAAACCACTTACTAAAAGTCATCTTATGAATTTATCCAATACAAATCAATCCAAACTTGATTACTAATCAATTTATCCATTCAATCATCTTATAGCAAGCAACTTTGCATATTTATCCAATTCAATCAACTCATATGCACTCAAATGAAATGATCAACAAGAGATATACCTTGGTTAGCTCATGATCATCCAACTAGCAAGCTTCAACTCAATTATTTGCAAGTCATCAAATATTCCAATAAATCACCACAACTTGAAATTTACACTTGTATGTTGTAGCACTTGGACTTCACTTAATTTGTCATGGCATTGGGATTGGATGTGCACTAAACTTCATATCTTGATTCAACATATGATGAACACTATGAAGACAATTGAATCAAGCCTCCAATGCCAATGGTACCTACACACATTCATCCACTTTTTGATGGTACCCAAACAACTTTGGGTCCTCTCAAGTTAGGAGCAACATACTTAGGCAATGCCTTAGTATAAGTAGCGGGATGTTTTGCAATAGCAACCATAGAGGTACCATTACCATCCTTTCTAAGCATATCATGATCATCAATTGAAATAGGCTTAGAAATTTTACCTTGGGGACATGAATGTGCCATGTGTCCCCTTTCCCGGCATGAGTAGCACTTTCTCTTTGATTGAGCCTTCTCTTCCTTGCTCATGTGGTGCTTCTCATTGCCTTGCCTCTTATGGATTTCTTGAGCCTTCTTCTCAAGCTTGTTAGGACACTTAGAGGCAAAGTGTCCCGTACTTCCACACTTGAAGCACTTGATGTGAGCATAGACTTTCTTCTCATTGTCATTCTTGCTCATCATCTTGGCATCTTGAATTTTCATTGGATGCCTTGCCTTTCCACCCCTTCTTGTTTTCTTCTTCTTGATCATCAAATCATCACCATCATGTTGGTTGATCTTGATTTGCTCTTGGGGTGTCTTCTCTTGCTCAACTTGTGGCTTTGGTTGAGGCTTCACTTGTTGCTTCACCAATTGCTTGGTTGGGCACATTGAGGCAAGATGACCCCAAGTGCGGCACTTGAAGCACTTGACATGCCTTAGCCTCTCTTCTTCTTTCTTCAACTTGAGCTTTTCTTCATTGGGGCAACCATTTGCAAGATGTCCCAAACAAGGACCTTTCACCTACCACGCAAATAGGGTGGTGCCGTTGATGATGCGTGCACTCCCGCTGTACGTGATGGAGCCCGAGGCGTCATTTGATGGAACGGTGCTCGCTGAGGGGGTGCTCCCCAACTCCGAGATCACGCAACGCATCAAGGAGGCAATGGAGCTCTCGTGGGACGACGCAAGTGCCCCCTCGATTTCATCTACCCGGTGCTAGGACATCCTCCGATGCGTCCGAAACTAGGCCACGTCGTCTTCGTAAGTTTACCTTTCTCATGCCTTCTTTTCAATAGATTTCCCGACCTCTTGATACTAACTTTGAGAGGGGTGGGATCAGCCGAGGGACCTCATCTTTACGGATCACCTGGCACCGTTGTCGAGAGATTTGTTCGTGAGGGCAGTGGATCGCACCATGGGCAAGCGGCTGAGGAAGGCGAAGGAGGACAAGAAGAGGAAGAGGCAGCGGAAGCTGTAGGCACGGGAACAGGGGGGAGGACACTGACAACGATGATGATGATGATGACGATGGTGACGATGACGAGGTAGCCGATGATGTCGAGTGGGACATCCTAGAGAGCGAGGATGCGCTAATAGGTATTGATTCGTCCTTGCATGAGTCAAGACCCTTCCTGTTCCACAGAGGGGATGGTACATCCGGGGAGCCGACGGAGGTGGGACATACCGTCGGCCTCCCTTAGGAGTCAAGAGCCAACGGGGGTGGGCGGCTCTGCTGCCGCGATTGAGATGTTGGTGGAGGTAGGCGGCCCTGTCGTCGTGCCCCAAGAGTCAAGGGGAGCGAGCCCCTCTGCCTAGGAGCAGGGGCAGGCTCGAAACAGCCTTGCCCCGACAAGGCAGAGCAGAGGTCGGGGGGTTCGCCCCCCCAAACGTATCTGCCGCCCGATGGTGCGGAGGTGAGTTATCAGCTCCTCTGTTTTTCCCTATTTTGGTCGAATTTCATCGTGACTTATGTTTTTGGTTCCTTGCAGCGTCGGCTGGCAGCGGAATCCTTTGGCGCTGGCGCCAAAGAAAAACATCGCTCTTCAGGCGAGGCGGCAGCTGTCGGCTGGGGCCGCGCTCGTTTTGAGCAGGAGCGGCGCTAGTATGACTACGTCTCTGGCTGGACAGGCGCTCCCCACGGTGGCGCCCATGCCCTCGGTAGGACGGGTGAACGCGGGGGCTCAAGGGGCTCCTTCGAAGGTCGCAGAGCAGCCGTCGATGGCGGTGATATCGCTGCCGACGACGAGGTAGATGGGGCTGCCGACCACGCTCGTGGCGCCGACCGTGGTGGGCACGACGTAGCCGGTCAGGGCCCCGCTGACGCAGGTGGAGGTGGTGGCAGCTGTGACAGGCGGGCCATAGCCGGACGCAACCATGGCGGCGCCTGAGGCACCGGCGCGACCCACGCCATTAGTGGCCCAAGTGACGGCGCCTGGTGTGGGCTGTACGGAGGGGGACGCGGCCGAGGGGTCCTCGGACGTTGTGGTGCTGGGAGAGGGGTCGTTGTCCGTACCGTTGACCCCTTCCGACGTCGGAGGGAGTGTCTCGACGGGGATGTCACGACGAGAAGGGTCGGCGGCGCTTGGAGACGGTGGGGAGCCATCCCTTGTGCTGACGTCGGTAGGCAGCGACTCACCCGTGCAGGGCGAGCCCCTGCTCCAATGGACGAATCCACAGGATCTGGCGTCGACGCTCTTCACCCTCGACGATGCCACCGAGAGCATGGAGTGGGAGAGCCTCGACGTGGGGATCGTGTCCGTGCTGGAAGCCCTGGACCATGCCAGGGGTGCCTTACGCGATGTTGTCGTTCCCTCTGGTGGGGTATTTGCTTGATCCTGCCCCTCGCCCTTTTCTTTCTCTATATAGTTTTTGTATCCTGACCATCATCTCCCTTCAGTCCCTCATCGCTCGTAGCCAGGGGAAGTTTCCGTTCCTTCATGAACAGAAGGAAACCTAGGACCGCCTCGTCGAGGAGGCACGGCTATGCGGGGAGGTGATCGCTCAACTTGTTGCCGCCCAGCAAAGGGTGGCCGAGCTGACTCCCCTCGCCGAGGAAGAAGACAGTCTTCGGTCGCGGGTGGCCGAGGCCCATCGGGACGCTGACGAGGCCGAGAAGGCATTTGAGGCCCTGTCAATGAGGTCACGGAGGGACGACAAGGAGGCCGCCCGGGTCAGGAAGGAGCGGAACGAGCTACTCCAGAAGGACGCCGAGACCCGCCAGTGGATCCTCGATCTTCTGGCCGAGGTTGAGAAGGAAAGGGAGCTGAAGCTGGAGCTGAGGAGAAGCTCACGGCCCTGGAGAAGAGGGTGAGCCTAGATACCGCGGCGGTCGCTCGACTGCGCAAGGAGCGAGATGAGCTGCTGCAAACCGCGAAGAGGCTCCGCTCGGAACGCAGTGTGGCTCGCGAGGAGCGTGACCAGGCCTTCCGAGAGCATGACCAGGCCTACCTGGAGCGCGACGACGCACAGCAGAAGGTCGGATCCCTTCAGGCCAAGCTTGGAAACGCGACGGCCCAGAAGCTAGAGGCCGAAAGCGTTTCTGCCGGGCTGGCCGTGGACCTTGTCGAGGCGAGGAGGAATCTTCAAGTGGAGAGCGACGATCTCAGTATCCCGAGCGTCGCCCTCGGAGTGGTCTGCGACGACCTTTGTGGTGGTGCGGTCGGAGGGGAGCAGTTCGCTCGCGGCCCGTGCCATCGAGATCACGGCGTGGGTGCGCCCGCTCGAGAGGAACGCCCTTCGCGCCGGGGTCAATCAATCCTTCGCGATTGCTCGTTCTCACTATGGGGACAACATCGATCTGGAGACGATGAGCCTTAGCTTCACGCCTGTCTATGAAGTCCACGAGCTGGAGGAGATGGAAGCGGCGGTGGCTCCCCTTTCACAGGATCTGGCAGACAGGATCGAAGGCATAGTTCTCCCCTGGAGGGGTTAGTTAGTTCAATAGGTCGGTCGATCATTCTTGTAATCAGCGGACAAGTGCCGACACTTGTGTATTATTTAAACAAATTTGTTATTTTGTTTCGTTTGACCAAGTCTGTTCTTTTGTTTTGGTACGAACGGATTTGTTTTTCCTCCCTTTTTATGTGTGAAAAGGGGTTCATGCGTTCCGACCCTTCCGTTTGTTAAGACCGTAGAGCTCGAGGTGTGGGAGAGAAACTCTGATCACGCTGGTAAGCAAGAGTGCCGTAGCCGCTGGGGCGTAGGTTTCTCGCAGTCCGACCAGCCTTGCTTAGTCGTTCGTTTCCGCAGACCTTGCTGTTAGGTTTAACGTGAGGAAGGGTGTCGGGCACGGCGACTTGTAACTAGTGTAGTGTTCAGATCATCACGATCACGCGGAGTATCAACGCATAGGCATTTCGTGATACGCATAATGATGTCCATGACCGCGATTAGGAAACATGCAGACACAGATACAGCTTGGACTCCTCACCTTTAATTTGTTTCTTGATCATATAGAGAGCTACAAAGACAGCTATTAAAAAATATATAATAACAGCAAATCCGCAATACTCCTACAACAAGAACATAGTTAAGCACGTTTCAAATAACAAACTGTCCAAGTATGCTTCACTTGAAGCTTTATTTATTTACTGAATGTCGAGATCCCCCGCCAGGAAGGACACATCCAAAAGGCCGTGCATCAGTGCTATATGGATACCTTATACTCTATATGGTTACATCTTTAATTTAGGTCGTGCGATTATCTATATGTATATAATTACTTGAGTAGTCTAGTGATTTTCTGCCTCGCCACAGTTCTGCGTGGCTGCCACCATCTCGATCAGGTCCATCTCCTCCTTCACATGCACAGTTTCGACATGAGCTGCTGGTGCAGCAGGCTCAGCTGTACACCCGAGGGCGTCGGCGTCGTCATCCCACATCATCATCATCATCTCCATGTCTATCTCAGGATCCACCTTGATCGCAGCATGGTCGATATGGTTGAAGATGTAGTTCATGTCGATGTCGTCGTCGTCCACGGTGGTGTACACTTGGAAGTCGTCCTCGTTCGTGTCGAACAGACTGTCACACATTTCGATTGAAAACCCGTCACAGATAGGGGCAAGAAGCTCTTCGCAAGACTGAGACGCGCTGCAGTTGTAGTGCTCTTGCATGTTGGGAAGAAGAAGAATGCCTTGGGGATCCAGTATGTTGGACGACGAGCTGTGTTCCAGCGCTATTTCATCAGTCTTTGCTGACTTTGCTCCGAGAGTTTCAGGTGAGGACGGTGACAGTGTAGGTTCAGGAAGAGGTGCAGCAGCGCTCTTGTTGCTTGGGCCAACAATACCAAGGCCTTTGATGTAGCTCTGCAGAAGGGTGCCTGATTTGGGCCCCTTGGAGCTAGTACGGCTCCGCCTCCGTGCAAATTGCCTTCTCTTTGTTGCGTTCCAATGGTTCTTTATGGAGTTCTCTGTCCTGCCGGGTAGCCGCTTTGCTATCTCTGCCCATTTGTTGCCCACTTCCTTGTGTGCTTGTATCAGAACCATGTCTTCCTCGTCACTCCAAATGTCTTTCTGCATGCATTTGAGGTTCCATAAATAAAAGGAGGTTAAATGGATGAATGAATTGTATTGTCTAGATATTATCATAATGTCATGAGCTTTTTTATATCGTAAAACACCTCTAAAATTATAGAAACCTGAATGGCCATTTTCACGCCTTAAATTTCTTGTGTTTCCCATATTTTCTTTTTATATAAAGAATTTCCCAATTACTAATGGCGATTGGCTAACCCCATAGATTTCATTTTTTTATTTTATTTTTTTGGAGAGAGTGAGGGGTTTCTCATTGTTGTGAGTTGTGACCATCTATCATTCAGTTTTTTGAACTTGTTACACGATGTCAAGCTAAAAAGAATCCTTTTCTTGTTTTACTACTTGACAAAAAAATATAACTAATACTCCCAAATAATAATGTACTTTAATATAAGGTGAATAATTATTTGATTGTGTACAAACCCAAAATACAGTAACACGTGACTTCTCTGTTCTCTCCCTTGTTCCTATCTCTCTGGTTAATCTCTATCCCAGTCTCTCCTCTCAGGCACTCAATGCATCTAATACACAACAAAAAATTACTAAGGCTGACTAGTAACTCCTAGAATTTATTACTGCGCCCATAATGCATGTTTGACCTATGACCGTTCTAATATTACTAAATGTCAGAGAACCGTCCAAACAAAATAAAGAAATGTCCAGCACTGGAATACGGTAAAAACTAATCCCTTCGTTTTGAAATATATGGCATATTATGATTCAATAAAGTCAGACTTCATAAAGTTTGACCAATAATTATTCAAAATATTTGCATACTTTGTACATAAAATTTGTATGGCTAGATTCACATCCTAAACATCTTTTAAATACAGATCGATTTTGTAGCAATTGATGATATATTGTAAGATGGTCAAAGTACACTTCTAAAGACTTCTCCAAATTCTAATGCGCCTTATAAAAAGAAGCACTGGGAGTACTATATAATTGATAAGAATGCATAGTTTGCTACATGTTGAGAAGCAACAAAATAGTATTGGCATTGAACCGAAGGATGTGCTCAGAAACGAAAAACGTTGAACTGATTAAGGAAGAAGTTTACCTTGATGTTTGGCCTCAAATGGTTGTGCCATCTTTCTCTGCACTGCTTTCCCACTCTTCCTGGCAGCAGTTGTGCTATGTAAGACCACTTCCTCAATCCAAATTGTTCCACTAATTTTACCAGCTTCCTGTTAAATTTTCCAAGAATGAGCTCATTGAAAGATGAAAGAGAACAAGTCATGAATTACAGTAAACAATAGAGAACTTTTACTTTTAGGAGGAATAAGAAAAAAAATATTGATAGAATTTAACTTTTACCTATCTTCCGCTATAGTCCACTGCCCTTTCACAACATTGACTTTCTTCAAAGAGGTCTTCTTTCTTGGCAGAAACCTGCCATTCATCTCATATGCCTTATATGATCCAAGGCCACCGTTCATGAGATTTGAAACCTCAGTTTTGGGAGTCAGAAGAGGCACTTGAGTTCCAACTCTATAACAGACCGATGAACCATGGTCGAACATGGGCTTCTCGTTTTCTCTTTCCGCAAAGAACTGGTGTCCAAGGTCGTTGAAGGTTGCAGATGTATAGTCCCCAATAACTTCAAATGGATGATGATCAACACGATGGAGCTCATAGCGTCCATTTTGCTGCATATACGGATCAAATGGCAGGTAACTACAAATTCCAGTGTGGGGCTGAAAGCAACTGAAATCCATGAGGATCTCAGAAGCTATGTAAGATGGAGGGAGAGAGATTGAGTTGCGAGTTTGTTATCTAATTGCATCTCTCAAAAAGGAGAATAGTACAGGATGCCGTACTAGTATTATATAGAGTCCTAGACAAGGCTTGTTCCCTTCAACACAACTACTTAATGAAAACTTAATGTTTTATTACTTATTACTAGTTAATAACCTTATTTATTATCACTAATTCTTAACGACTTCTTGTATTCCATGGAAAGAGGTAATAAAGTGCCCTTTAATCTCAAACTTGGCATACACATCTTAGACCTTACTGCTGCAGATATTGCTAGTGGTACAGGATATATCCAATATAGAGTGCATGCCATCTAAATCTAATGACACAATTCTATTCAGATGCTACGGAGAGTGACTGTACAATATAACCGCAGGCTTTGGAGGCATGCACACAAGGAATTTTTTTTGTAGAAGCTACAGTGACCAAGTAATATATGGAACCAATTGAGGTGGTAATCAAACCTGGAGCTGGAGACCAAGTGCTGAGTGCAGCCGACGACCGTGTAGGTAACGGGATTAGGATTCTCTTGCCTGGTTATGTGTTTACAGAAGGAAAAAAATACTTAGCCCATGAGCTCTGGAGTTAATCAATCTCCACATGCACCAAGATCACCTTTCGAAAAAAAAAACATACACCAAGCTGATCACACCAGAATCACATGAACGAGCAAACATGGGCTCAGTAGTTTCCGACGCCGTCGACTCTCTACCTGCAATGCAAGAGGACCGCTGCGGAGTGCGGCGAAACTCAGGCGCACGGGAGGAGAGGATCTATGTCGGTGTCGCCGGCACGTCGCCTTGCGATACGGCGGCAACATAGAGCTGCCTTGCCACCGGATCCTCCGGCGGCGGCCGAGACCCGAGAGGACCTGACCTCAGCTCGTCAAGACGGGAGGGGCTATCCGTTTCCATCGTGGGATGCCCGTGCCCCAGCGTGGCAGAGTGCCAGAGTTGAAGCGGGCCGACGGCGAACGAAAACCCATGTATACTATGGGCCTCAACCCTACGTAGATCCAGGTCCAAATCTTGGGTCAGGAAATTTCTACGAGATTTTCCTCACTCGTCTTTAAAACTGGATTTTTTTTATCTCCATAGCTTTTAAAATTATTTATTTTTGCACTTAGACTTTTTGCCTGGCGCTACGTGCTGCGAGGAGTAAATCATACTTCATTAATACGGAGTAGTTCATGAAGATAAATCAGAAACTAATTGTTCGAAAAAAAGAAAACCAATATTTTTTATATAATATTTTAAATGTTTAAGGCATATATATACCACAAAAGTTTGGAAGAATAATACTGTACAGTACTAGTAGAAGATAAACAACACGAAATTTTTTCTCGGGCTCGACCAAAAAAATGATTTGTTTTTGGCGAAATGTAGAGAAATTTGGAGGGACCTTTTTTTTCTGGAAAGTTTTGACCCGGGAGACGGCGTCGCGGCGAGACGCTGAAGCGGTCCGGTCGGCTTGAGCGTGACGCCGACACGCCGAGTGGTTCCAGAAACCAAAGCCCAGTAACCGCTACGCGTCGTCACTCTCGCGGTTTCGCCTCGTCCCCACCGCCCACCCAAAGCCCCCAAAGCGCACGGCGCACTGTCGCTGTCGCGGCCGAGGAAATCGAAGCGATCGAGCGCGACGCGGGTGAGAACCGTGAGGGAGGGCCTCTGCCTCTACGGCTGGCGGCATGGAGAGCGCCGTGCTCCCCTGCGAGGCGCCAACCGCCGGCGCCGCCGCGGCGCCTGGAGCGGGAGGGGACGGAGGAGCCGGGGACGTGGTGATGCTGAGGCGGTCGGCCCTCGCGGCGTGCCTCACGTGCCCGCTCTGCGGCCGCCTCTTCCGCGACGCCGCCACTATCACTGAGTGCCTCCACACCTGTGAGTAACTCGCCGCTCCGCCAACCTTTCAGTAACTGGCGTGCATAGGTCTGCTCGGGTCCTGTAGCTCGCTCAAAACCTTTTTTTCTCGGCTGCTGCGTCGTGGAACGTGGAAGGTGGTCACGGCTATCCTTCCGCGCTTCGGATTTGAAATTTTGCAGTGATCTGTCTGGTTTTTGAGGTGATGCGCGAAAGGTGGCATCTTCAGGCTTCAGTCGCCCAAGCGACAAGCGTTGAGAATTTCTGAAAAATTACGAGGGTAAAGGTGTGCACTTTTAGTGTGTGAAATTCACATCATCTGTAATTCTGTATGTTTGTTACGGAGTGGGTACGCTCTAACTTTCCGGGAATGGAAGGCTTGGTTCACTTTTGCACTGTTTTTTTTTTTGGAGGGATTTGAGGTGATCAGCGCTGTTGATTGCATGAGTGGTGGTTGCTGCGTGTGCACGCCATGATCTATGAGAAAATCACATGGACCCTGTTTTTACTGGAGTGTGTTATGGCCTTATGTTATTTATTTGTTGCGCAAGTGTTCTAAACTTAATGTTCACCTGAAAGTGTTCTAGCCTTGTCGTTTCATGCAAAATGAATTACATAGGTTGTTTACTGGGGGTATCTGGTGATGTGAAGCTTTAAGCATAACATGGCAACTGTGGTGTTTCCACGTTGTAGGCTGGTTGTTTTCTAGATTGGTCTCCTAATGCGGCAAAACACATGACAAACCTTTCGTTGTGCTGGGAATAGATGCATATCACATTGCATGGAAAAGTGTTGCATCATTTGTTTATTTTTTATAGGTAACGCTTTCTGGAAAAACCATTGACTGTTAGGTTGGCTGTTCATTTCATTTCTGTAGTGGTTGGGGAAAGAAAAAAAGTTAGAAATTGCTAATGTCGAGCACCATTAGTCCACTAGAAAATAGAAACGCTGCTCAACCTGTTTCTTCACAGCTTTGGGTGAGTGTTCCAGTGTGTTTGTAGAGTTGACTTGGAATGTTTGTAAAGACGACTTGCTAATCTCGTTCATGTGTGTGAAATGTATGGTTTTATGCTTCAAGAGTTGCTTATATGGCCAAAAAATGGTGATATTTCATTTATCCTGTTCTGGTGATTCTGCAACGCACCATCTTGAGAACAAGTACGGAGTATGTTATACTCTTTGGTCAGGAAACAAAGTCCTTGTTTGTGGTGAGGTACTGTAGCACATCATTAGTGGGAGAGCCAGAGAGGGGCAAGGACTTCGTTTTTTTATCTATGTAAAGAGGGCTTTTAGCCTTAACTGAGGAAGATATGCTAACTAATTTGAAGTCGCTTCCTCAAGCCACACCAAATTGCCACCTTTCCCTTCAGGTTTCAGCTGTGCTAGCTGTGTAACCAAGTCGGGCTCGCTGCTGGTAGTACCTAACAGTGCTTGGCATAACAAATACAGTATTGTATTACTGTGTTCATTTATTCTTAATTGGATTAGTATCTTCCAACAGTTTTTCTTCGTGAATCGTGATTGCGCCTTTGCCATTAATGTTATAAATACCATCAGTTTGCAGGAAGTGCATATCAGAGGAGTTCATAAATAAGGAAGTATGCTGCTGCCCTATTTGTAGCATTGATTTGGGCTGTGCTCCATTGGAGAAACTCAGGTTTGTTTTTTTCTTGAAATATACTTATATTGTGTGTGGTTGTATAGTATTGCATTATCTTGGGCTGTTTCAATGAACCATTTTGAGTTATGGCATCAGCTTTGATGCATGCCAGATGCATGTCAGTTGTCAGCTAGTGTTAGTGTGCAACATAGCGGAACATACATGGACCAAATCTGTGAAAATGTTCTCCAACATTCTCTCTAGTATCAAAAGTGAGTTATCCTTTAGCGATCTACTATTTAAATGTGCCGTCCTGGCTTTTGACATTCCCCTGCATCAGCACCCTGCCATGTTGGATCATCTTGTTTTCACAATGACACCATTGCATTACCGTACCGCTGCATTGGTTGCATCATTTAAATTGCTACTGCTCCATGTAACCTCCTTTTGTACAACCTTGGCTATCGGGTGGTCTTGACATGATTGTAAATATGCTTTATTTGTTTGGTAACTTCTGAAATGCCAAGATTGGCCCAGTAATCTGAACTCTGATAAATTATTCCCTTGCATTGAAGCAACATGCAACAAGAAAGTTTACTTTTCTGTATGTTAGTTTTTCTTGTAATGCACTTGATATATTTTATAGCTATAGCTTATGGCTCATGTCAACTAACTTTTTGTACAGAATTGATCATAGCCTACAGTATGTAAGGTCAAAGGTATTCCCTTTAAAAAACAAAAGGTTGAGGGCCAAGAAGGAACATTGCCAATTACATCACCTATCAAGACAAAAGAACGGTCTTTATCTTCGTTGACAAAACTGTCAACGTCTGTACCGCTGACCCCTTCCGGCGCCGGAGGGAGTGTCCCGGCGGGGACGTCACGGCGAGGAGGGTCGGTGGTGATCGGAGCCGGCGGGGAGCCGTCCTTGACCCTGACGTCGGTGGGCAGCGACTCGACTGCGCAGGGCGAGCCCCTGCTCCGTTGGGCGAGTCCGGAGGATCCAACGTCGACGCTCTTCACTCTCGCCGCCGCCGCAGAGAGCATGGAGTGGGAGAGCCTCGACGTGGGGATCGCGTCCGTGCTTGAAGCCCTGGACCACGTCCGAGGTGCCTTGCGCGACGTTGTCGTTCCTTCCGGCCGGGTATTCGCTTGATCCTGCTTCTCGCCCTTTTTTTCTCTATACATTTTTTGTATTCTGACCATCCTCTCCTTTCAATCCCTAGGGGCCGAGGAGAAGCTCGCGGCCCTGGAGAAGAGGGCGAGTCTAGATGCCGCGGCGGTCGTCCGGCTGCGCAAGGAGCGGGATGAGCTGCTCCAAACCACGGAGAGGCTCTGCTCGGAGCGTGGCGTGGCTCGCGAGGAATGCGACCAGGCCCTTCGAGAGCACGACCAGGCCGTCCGAGAGCGTGGCGTGGCTCCCCTTATGTGATAGCATGGGTCATCCATTTGATACACTTGAGCTCTTATAGGTGAGGAATACATTCTTCATTTGATGATCACTTAAAGTTGAGGATTACTTGTGGAACCATCGTCTTGCATGATTGATATTATGTGTAGATGTGATATCACTTGAAAGAATCTTCTAGTATGGAACCACTTGTTGGATTTATCAATAAAAATCATTTCTTGAACCTTTGCTATATTTACGAGTGCTACTTATAGGATATCACTTGTGAGTTGATCTAGACATAACTTGTGAATTCTTGATGAAATATTTGAGTCTAGATACCATTTGAAATAAACAAACTAGATATCCATTTGTATTGTTGTCTTGTGCTTATACTCTTATCATTATCATGAGCTTCTATGGTTGACTTGAACTAAATTGATTTTGCCTAAGCTTTGAACCAATGACAAGCTTCTTCACACCTCTTACAAGGGTTATCGTGCCAATGTTGTACTTGTCACTTGTTGACAATCCAAATTAAACCAAGTACTTGGGTTTATTTAGCTCATGAACAAATTCATATACTAACCACTAGATCATTTAATCATTCAAGCAATAGTGGTAGACTATGAAATTAAACGTTTTATTTGTTATGCATGATCCTATAAAGTATGAACTATATGCACTAACCGCATAATAGTAAGGGATGAAATGATCATGCACATTACAATGATACCTTTGCTATGTTGGAGTAGATGATAGTCACATACATTTCAATTCATTACTTCAATAGCAATGTGAAGTCCAATTATAAGCTTGGTGAAGACCAATAGATACCATTTTGAATTCTATTCTTCACCTATATGAAATGAATACCACTTATGTTCAAGTGTACTTTCTTGTTGTGGTTGTCTTTTGATCAATGCTTGTATGAGAGAACTATTTGGAATACCACTTGAAATAATATGATTAGCTCTCTTTTGGGTATTGCTTGTTTTTCTTGATCAACCCTTTTAATTGCTTCAAGTAAACATCTCAAATGTTTCTCGGATCACTACTTACATGTTAGCCTTCCAAGTACCACACTTGGTTCACCTACACATAGGCGGCAATCCCCTTCACTAGGGAGAAGTAACCTCTTTTCAAGAATCATTTTTGACACTCACTTGAAATAACTTGATTTATTGATCCAAGTGAAGTACTTAACTTGATGAGTAACCTTAATTCCTTATTTAAGTCATTTTCTTTCTACTTGTTTAAGTCATTTTTTTCTACCAAATGATCTTCAAACATATGTAGAACTTAAACTTTATCTTTAACTTGAGTTTGATCTTAATTTTCTAATTTGAGTACCAAATATATGCAAAGTACACTCCACAATCAAATGGCCTTGTACTCTTTGCTTGTCATGCTTTTAGATCATCTCAAAACCAAACTTAGGTGCCTCAATTACTTATAAACATGTTTCCAACTTGAGAACCTTTCAATCAAAGTGACTCTAGATCAATCCAATATTTGTCATTTTTCTAGCAGATTTTGTACTCTTCAAAGAAAAATGCATATGTCCCAACGTATAAATCCAAATGCCACGAAATTTGGTGGAGATGTGAATAACTAAGTTATCTAGTAGCTGTAAAAATTTGAGCGTCATTTGACTTTTATATTACTACCAGATTTTAATTCTTCCACCATTGCTATATACTAAAAACTGCTGCACTATAGCTGACAAGAACCACTCCAAAACCAAAGCATTTCTTATCCAATTTTTATAAAATTTCTACAGCATCTTATACCATACGTCTAGAGCATGTACACCAATTTTTATATCAATCCAATAAGTTTTGATCACTCAAACATGACTAAGATCATAGCTCACTTCAGATTTTCAATAAAGAACAGATTTCAATCACTTGAGCTATACTTCATCAAATATGAATCATACTTGAAACTAACTTGTTTGAATACTTTCATAAGACATATATCCATTCAATACACTTACTAAATGTCATTTTATGAACTTATCCAACACAAATCAATTCAAACTTGACTACTAATCAATTTTCCATTCAATCATCTCATAGCAAGCAACATTATATATTTATCCAATTCAATCAACTCATATGCACCCAAATGAAATAATCAATAAGAGATATACCTCGGTTAGCTTATGATCATTCAACTAGCAAGCTTCAACTCAATTATTTATAAATCATCAAATATATGTAATAAATCACCAACAACTTGAATTATAGTACTTATATGTTGATAGCACTTGGACTTCACTCAATTTTCTCTTAATATTGGGTTTGGATGTACACTAAGCTTCATAACTTGATTCAACATATGATAAACAATGTGAGATCAATTGAATTAAGTCTCCAATGTCGATGGTACCTATAAATAATTATCTACTTTTTGATGGTACCCAAATAAATTTGGGTCCTCTCAAGTTAGGAGCAACATACTTAGGCAACGCCTTAGTATGAGTAGCGAGATATTTTACAATAGCAACCATAGATGTACCATTATCATCATTTCTAAGTATATTATTATCAACAATTAAAATAGGCTTAGAAATGTCACCTAGGGGACATGAATATGTCATGTGTTCCCTTTCCCGGTATGAGTAGCACTTTCTCTTTGCTTGAGCCTTCTCTTCTTTGTTCATGTGGTGCTTCTCATTGCCTTGCCTCTCATGAATTGCTTGAGCTTTTTTCTCAAGCTTGGTAGGACACTTAGAGGCAAAGTGTTCTATACTTCCACACTTGAAGCACTTGATGTGAGCATAATCTTTGTTCTCATCTTTATTCTTACTCGTCATCTTGACATCTTGAGTTTGCATTGGATGCCTTGCCTTTTCACCCCTTCTTGTTTTTTTCTTCATCATTATCAAGTCACCACCATCTTTATGATTGATCTTGATTTGTTTTTGGAGTGTCTTCTCTTGCTCAATTTATGGTTTTAGTTGAGACTCTTCTAGTTGCTTCACCAATTGCTTGGTTGGGCACATAGATGTGAGATGACCCTATGTACGACACTTGAAGCACTTAACATGTTTGAGCCTCTCTTCTTCTTTTATCTTCTTGAGCTTCTCAATGTTAGGGCAACTACTTGCAAAGTGTCCCGCTTTATGACACCGGTAGCACATGGTATGAGAGAGTTTTCTTTGTTGTAGCTTCATCATCTTTCTTTCTCTCTTTCTTTCATTCTTTTTCATCTTCTTGAAGCCAAGGCCACACTTGTCACTATAGTTTCTTTGAGTCTTCAACATGTGCTCAAAGGTGACTTTTGAGTTGTAGCATCTCTCTAACTTATTGCTTAAATTCTTCACTTTATTTTTGAGCTCATTGTTCTCCTTCAAAAGATTAGTCTCACAAGATATATAAGTAGAACAAATATCTATATATGAAGAGCATTGCATATCTAATAAGTCATCATAAGAGGTGGATACATGCTTCTTGCCTATATCATAAGGGTTAGCAATAATATGTGATTGATCAATTGACCCATGCGATGAGCTAGAAATCTCCTTAGTGAGAAAAGCATGGTCTTGTACCAAGTTATCATGAGCAACACTAAGTTCCTCATGAGCCAATTTTAGCTCCTCATGTGAATAAGTAGTAACATAAAGTAGATGCTTTTGTTGTTCACATGTGTTCTTTAGAAAAGAGTTTTCATTTTTTAATTTTTCGGTTTTAGCCATATCTTTTTCTAAAGCTTTGATCATGCAACCATATCTATCTAGAAGCTCCTCATATGAATCAAGATCAATCACATTTGCATTAGATATCTTAGTGTCACCTTGTGACATAAGCAATGTGATATAGTTGTAGAGCTTGAAGAAACATCACTCTCATAGCCCGAGCATGATCCATCATTATCACCATCAAGTGTGCATGGAGTAGCATCATCATTGGCATCACTTGTGGCATTATCATCAATCTTGTCAAGTGATCTTATGATATGATCATTATCATCATCACTTGACCATGAGATGGAGCAATCTTCCACAATCACCGAATTATGGTTATGCTCAACACACTCATGCGCCTTCTTGGTCTCATCTTCATCATTGAAGACCGTCTCATACTTCTCATTTAGATAACTCCAAATCTCATGGGCGGTCTTCATGTCAATGATCTCTTCAAATATACAATCATGCAAAGATCTATATATGATGTTTGTAGCTTGGATGTCAAGATCTAGGCATTTCTCTTGTGCTTGAGTTAGATTATCTTCATCCAACATATGAGAAAAGCCTATATCTATCATCCATCATATTTGAGGGCAAATAAACTTAAAATTACATATCATCCAAATTTTTCATCGTGTAAAGTGTGTGTCATAAAAAATGTATGGGCAATCAACATCTAGCCCATAAGTCGCCATCCTCTTGGGTCGATGAAGACCACAAATGAGAGACCTGGCTCTAATACCACTTGTAAGGTCGAGATAGCGGACTAGAGAGGGGTGAATAGTCCTTTCTAAAATTAATCGCGTCGGCTAACCGAAATAAGTGCGGAATTAAAACTATAGGTCTAGCCAAGACTACACCCTTTTATTTATGTTCTCTAGCACCTTATAAAGATACTAATTAAGCAATAAAGATGCCGGGATAGCTAGAGCTCACCTAACCAATTCTAGAAGCAAGGTCATATAAACCTATGCCACTAGTACTTCAAGCAATAAGGGAGCTCATACACAAGCTAGTAAGCACAAGCACAAAGCTACCTAAGCTCACTAGCAATTCTCAATAACAAGGCAACAAATGTCAAATTAGGGAGCGCAATTACTTAGCTACACAAACTAAGTAATGCAACTAACAAGGTTACACAAACCAAATTAGCCATGCATGAGAGCTACTACTATGCTACACAAGCAAGAAGGTAACTAGTAAGCTACATAAGCTAACTAATTACAAGAGCAACTATACAAGCATAATGTATATGAAATATAAATACAAGCTTGTGAAAGGGGATTGCAAACTAATGGGAAGAACAAGGTTGACACGGTGATTTTTCTCTCAAGGTTTACGTGCTTGCCAACATGCTAATCCCCGTTGTGTCGACCGCTCACTTGGTGGTTCGACGGCTAATTGGCATCACCCGCTAAGCCCGCACGTCGAGCACCGCAAGAACCTACCTCGAAAGTGAGAGTAGCTCAATGACACGCTTTACTAGAGTTGCTCTTCGTGGCTCTCGTGGGGCGAGCACAATGCCCCTCACAAAGCTCTTCTTCAGAGCACCGCACAAGCTTCTTACGGGCTTCGACAGAGACCACCACCAAGCCGTTTAGGAGGTGGCAACCTCCAAAAGTAACAAGCACCACCGGCTTGCAACTCGATCACCTAGTGTCACTCAATGCAACCTCACGATGCAATCGCACTAGAATCGCTCTCTCGCACAATCGAATGATCACTATCAAGCATATGTGAGATGGAGGACTCCTAAGCACTACTACATAAGCCACCAAGGCTCTAGTGTGCTCAGCTACCGGCCCAAGGCCGAGACCCCTTCTATTTATAGCCCCATGGGCTAAAATAGCCATTACCCCTTCACTAGGTGTTTTTTGGGTTGACTGGATGCTCCGGTCGTATCGACCAGACGCAGGACCTCAGTGTCCGGTCAACGGATGCTTGCCACGTGTTGCCTCCATTCAACCTCAGTCACTTGATCTCAATGGTCAAGTGATGACCGGACGCAGTTACTCAAACTGACTGGACGCAGCACCCCTAGCGTCCGGTCGTTTCTAGTAAGGTACCAGTCGCGACCGGACGCGTCCGGTCGGTCATGAGCGGACGCAGCACCAGTGTCCGGTCCTTCTCCAACATTTCTGTGTCACCTACGTCATTGTACGTTAGCCTGACCGGACGCACCCTACCAGCGTCCGGTCACTTTTAGCGCCAGCGTTCGGTCGAAGACCGATGCCTGCACGCTCTCTTCTGCCACTGACCGAACGCAGGACCCCAGCGTTCGGTCACCACGTGACCAGCGTCCGGTCCACTCTATAAGACCATGTCTTTTCTGTATAGGGCGCCGGTGGCACCGTCGGACTATCCGCACTCTACGGGCGGACACTTCGCCGGTGGAGTTTCGAACCATTGCCTCCGTTCCTTCACCAAGTTGATCCACATCAACTCCAACTTTTTTTCCTTTGTAAATGTGCCAACGCCACAAAAGTGTACACCACCATGTGTATGTGTGTTAGCATTTTCATAATCATTTTTCAAAGGATTAGCCATTCAATTTTTCACGCCACTCAATCCTAGCGATGATGCAAAGTTAGATCACTCGAGTATCACTTAGATGACCGATATGCAAACAAGTTTGTCCCTCTTGATAGTACGGCCATCTATCCTAAACCCGGTCATCAACTTCTCTATACACCTATGACCGGTGAAATAAAATGCCATAGGTTATACCTTTGCCTTGCGCATTCCATTTCATCTCCTCCAATGTCGATGCAACACATGCACCAACATGATCAATAATGATATGATCCACTTCATATCATCACATGATCATATTGGTTCATCGATCTTGACTTCACTTGCTTTTTACCGTTGCCTCCGTCCATCGGCGCCAAGTCTTGCTCAAGCTTCATCGCCACGCGGTCCATCACTCCAAAGCCTCCGACTTGCCCTTTACGCTCGCAACCGGTTCATCAAGCCAAGTCTTATCTTGATCTTCTCCACCTTGATCACATGACTCAATGTCATGTCTCATGTGCAATGAGCTCCTTCATCATCACATGTGTGAGCTTTGCAACATCTTCAAGCCATTTTCACCTTCTAGCATATGTTGCTCACACATATGAACCTGTGGACTAATCACATATGTATCTCACATAAACACAATTAGTCCACCTAGGTTGTCACTCAATTTGCAAAACCACATAAGGACCTTTCACCGCTTTCGTCCAGGTATGCATCCATGTCCCTTTTTGATATCTCAGTTGAGTTTTTGAGCACGACTAACCTGTATTTATTCGACAGCGGCCGAGGACTGACAGGACTAAGCATCGCCCCGCCTCCCGTGCAGGAGGAGTCGAGACCCAGCCTACAACGAGTCATGATGAGTGGCGGGGAAAGCAGACTGATGGCGGTGCAACCTTCCCTTTTAGGGGTTGCGCCCTCCCGGTCGGTCGTGAGTACGGCGGCAGCGGCGACGGTGGTGATGGCGGCGATCCCGGTGGTGACAGCGAAGGTTGGGTCGGAGGTGACCCTTACGATCCCTCCCACACCAGCTACGGTGGAGGAGAGGAGGGAGGCCAGGCTCCCTGCCTCGCCCGGTAGAGGGACGCACGGCTCACCCTCCTGGTCGGAGCTAGAGGTGTCAGGAGGGGACGCGGCCAGGCTAGAGGCAGAACATCCACCAACGGGCTGCGGGGTTGAGGTATTGGAGATCCCCTGCTCCAGCGAGGCAGGCGCTAGGGTGGAGCCATCGACCATCCCGTCGTCGTAGGAGCTGGCGGTGGTCCGGTCGTCGCATGATGTTGCGGCGGCTAGATCTTCTAGCGGGTTGGGGGCAACCCGCGAGCTGGCGTGGCCCTGCCCCGGTGACCCGAGGAAGGCTCGGTTCGTCCTACGCGACGGGAAGGAGGTGGCACTCTGGCACTTCCTAAAGGAGAGAGGACTATCGATGGAGTCTGATCTCACCCAAACCAAGGCGAAGCTCAAGGAGGCCTTGGAGCGGGTTGAGCTCGTCCATTAGGCGGTCTTGGTCGACCTGCCGCGCATCGCTGAGGTAAGCCTTCTATGTTATTAGTGTTTGTCCTCAACTCCTTGGTCTTCCGTTGGTTGTGTCAGCGTGCTTGCTTATTGCTTTACAGGAGTTAGGGGCGACGTTGATCCGCAAGTCCCATTTTCTCTGGGAGGAGCACGGTCAGATGGAGCGGGAGGCCATGATGTCGTGGTGGGTCGCCGAGCTGGAGCGCCAGCTGGAGTCCACCCGCTGCGACTCCCAAGACCGAGCGGTCGAGGCGACGGGAGCGCGGGCGGTAGAGCTGCTCGTGGCAGAACGAGCGACCTCTGCTGAGCGGGGACTCGCGGCGGTGTAGGTCCACCTGACAAAGACTGAGGCAGCGCTCCAGAAGTCCTTGGAGACCCTAGAGATGGAGCGGAAGGCCCGGTCAGAGGTCGATCGGGAAGTGCTCATGCTCCGGGGGCAAGTGCTTGGGGCGGAGGAGTCGAACGCTTGGCTGCTTGAGAAGGTGACCCGGCAGGAGGAAGGACTCTCCATCCTCGAGAACACCCGCCTTGGTACGTACCTATTGCGCCTTTGGTTGATGTCTTGGTTTTCTCTTTTCTTTGCTTCTAACCTTATCGTCCTTCTTCCAGAACTGGGCGGAAGGATTGGATCGCTAGAGCGGGAGCTGGAGATAGCCAAGGCGGCGATTGGTCGGAGCACGGAGGCGTTGGCCAAGTGCCTTGAAGAGCGACGTGCTCTCGAGGGGGAGCTCGACCAGATCAACAACGTCGCCCAGGTTGTTGTTTCGGAGGTGTTCGGGTCGACGCCGAGCACCAGCACACCGCCATCCAGCTAGCGGAGGTCCTGAATGAGGTTTGGGCGCTCATTTTTGATGGAATGTTCTACGGGACATCGGGGGTGCTGACCTCAGTGGCGACGCACCATCCGAACCTAGACTTCACCGCCATCTGCAGAGGGTACACCGATGGCTGGAGCGCGGACGCCATCCATGCGCTTGGGGAGAGCTTGGTGCCATGCGCATAGATGGTTGCCGAGCAAGTCTTCGCACAGTGGGTGATGGAGGCTTGCCGTGCGAGCGAGGCTAAAGGCGTGCGTTAATAAGACATCATCCAGCCTACGGATGGAGTGGAGGCCAGGTTAGAAGCTGGTGTTATCCCGCCTCCGATAGAATCGAGCGTCGCCCCATCGGAGAGTGGGCAACAGTTATCTTCGTCGGTCGCGCCGTCAGCCGATGTCGTCGGGCGGCCATAATAGAATTTAGGGCAGAAACAGTCAGCAAATGTAAAGAATAAGTTCGTGGGGAAGCCCCTGTGTGAACATTTTTGTGTATTCATGAATACTTTAATGTCGTCTTTGTGATGAAATCACTTTGTAAGGGGAAGCTTGTCCCATCCGTTCCTTGACTTTTCCCTAGCGTAACTCTGTTTTTTATCCTTTCTTTTTTGCACCTGTCTGTTTGGCTCGTAGGCTGCAACCTTAAGAACTCGGGCGTGGCCCGCGAGGCTCAGCTACTCGTAACCGTAGGTCGTGGCGGGGTGTGATCGGCTGGGAGTTTAAAACAAAGTTACATAGGGTAATTAAAGGCAACGGAATACCCTTTTGCTCGAGCGACACCCTTTCGTTTGGGCAAAAAGTATCACTATATGATAGCAAAATAGGGAGGTGGTATCGCACCCTTGTGGATCCCCCATGTGACCCGGGCCAAAAGTGTTCAGGCTGGTATCGGTGTTTTGGAACCGGGGTCCCTCAACCAACGAGTGAATTTGTGCTGCGTGCCTCTAATCCCGGATGGTGATGCAAAGAGACACAAGGTTTATACTGGTTCAGGCAATCGAGGCCCTACGTCCAGTCTGAGAGATCGATCTTCTCTTCCTTGCACCGGAGTGCTCGTAGTAGGGGGTTACAAGCTAGGTGAGAGAGGGAGCTAGCCCCAGGTCTCGGCGAGGGTGGTGCGGGCTGCTTGAGGCGTTGTTCTCAAGCAGCGTAGAAGTGTGTAGTTCTATCGGTGTGTTCGTCTTTCCTCTCCTCCCCCCAGAAATGGCCCCGGTCCCTCCCTTTTATACTCTAAGGGAGAACCAGGGACGTCCATACATAGCGCTCTATAAATGGGGGTGGCGTGTCCGAGCCCTATAGCCGGCCACTGTTGTGGTATGGTCGATGGAGTGGCCCCGTCCTTGTCGTGCAGAAGTGACACGCCGGTCATACTTGATCTTGTGCGTCGTGGGGCTCCAGTACAGCTTGATGCAGGACATGGCGGGCGACGTGCTGGTCATCGTGCGATGACGTCGTAGGGAGCTGTGGCTCTGCAGATGCCGAGGCCGAGCCATTGTGGGGGGCTCGGTGGACATGGATCCTCAGGCTGCCGAGCCCCTGAAGCAAACTGTCGAGGCCTTGGAGGGAATTATTGGTCCTGGGTACTGATTCCGAGGCCACAATATCCCAGACGTGGCTCCCCACGCTGCATTGTTCTCGGAGCAGGAGTTGGCAGCACAGTGAGGCATGGGCGTCAACCATGTGCATAGTGGTTAGCACAGTGGCGGGTAACTCCTGCCCAGTCCTGCCTCCTGTCCCGTCGACCATTCCGCTGTACTGTGCCGAGCATGCGGCCGATGTCAGGGGCAGCAGTTGGCTGAGTTAATGCGACACAACGTTTTGTCAGAGGGACAGATGAAGGAAGAGGCAGCGGAGTGCTGCCGAGCCCGCCTCGCGCAAGACGGAGGGTCGGCGGCCCGGCCGAGGCCTGCGACGAGAGGGGGTCGGCCGAGGCCTTTGGTGGGGAATCGCCCGAGGTCAGCGGTGAGGGGGCCTCGGGCGAGTCGGAGAATCGGCCGAGGCCAGCGGTGTTTAGCTGGTTTTGACTTTTACGAAGTCTAAGCAGTCGTTTTTTGGTTCTTGCTTAGGGTACCCCTTCTCACGGTATCCGACAGTAGCCCCCGAGCCTTGGGGGGAGTGGAGGCACTCCCCCTGAGGTTCTGACGAGAATTGGCTCTTGATAGTTCCTGTTGGGACGGTGTTTTGTTCTCGAGGTTTCGGTGGGTGCGCGCGAGCGCACCCGCCGGGTGTAGCCCCCGAGGCCCTGGGGGAGTGATTTCACTTCTTCAGAGGCTTTTTTCTCTCTCGAGTGAGGGGTTTTCATTGTGTTTGTCGGGCCCGTGGGTGCGAGTTCGGATCACAGGGCCTCGACGATGCTGCGGAAAGAGCCCCTTAGCCTCCGCCTGGAGCGAGAGGGCCGTCAGGGGTTCCCCCGACTTTTTGTACGACCCTCGTGCTTCCTTTTCGCTCGGAAGGAGGGGTGGAAGATGCCATGCTACCCTCGGTGGGCGCGAGCGACGGCATTTCCGGTGAGTTGTTATCGGGTAAGTCCGAGTGGAGGCCCGTACCCCGTTCACTGGGGGTCGGCTAGCGGTCCGGAGACGCGCTCCAAGAGTACCGGCAGGTTTCTCTAGTGGGTGCCGAGGCCGTTCGCTGGGCCTCGGTGGCTCGGTGCCTCCCTACGGTGGGATCCCATTCGGAGACCTCCCTGCCGGTCTTGGACACGACACAGGGCGCGCTCGTATAGGCTCGCCCGTAGTCGTCCCTGACTCTTTTGCCCTGGGGCAGCTGTCGAAACCCCTGGGGGCCCAGCCTTCGAACCCCTGGACCGTAACGGGCTCGGGTCGCTTGTCTTTATCTTGGGTGCAGGAAGAGCCCCCGAGCCTCTGCACGGAGCGAGAGGGTGGTCAGGGGTCCTCCCGACTTTTTTGTCCGTCCCCCGCACGTCCTTTTCGCTCGGACGGGGGGCTGTTTGCCGAGCCCACTCGTGTGCGAGCCTGAGCTGCTGGGTCTCAGCAAAGTTGCAGGAGGAGCTCCCGAGTCTCTCGCACGGAGCGAGAGAGCGGTCAGAGGTCCCCCTGGCTTTTGGTTCGCCCCTCGCGCGTGAGGGTCTGTCTGCCGAGCCCCCCTCGGGTGCGAGCCTGGGTCGCGGGGTCTCGGCATCTTTTGCAGAAGGAGCTCCCTAGCCTCTGCACGGAGCAAGAGGGCCGTCAGGAGATCTTCTGGCTTTTTGAACGACCCTCGCGCTTCCTTTTCGCTCGGAAGGAGGGTTTGTTTTGCCGAGCCCCCTCGTGTGCGAGCCCAAGTCGCTAGGCCTCGGCAATGGTTTGCAAGAAGAGTCCCTTAGCCTCTGCATGGAGCAAGAGGGCCGTCGGGGATTCTCCTGACTTTTTATTCGACCCTCGCGCTTCCTTTTCGCTTGGAAGGAGGGGTGGAATGTGCCGCGCTACCCTCGGTGGGCGCAAGCGATGGCATTTCCGGTGAGCTGTTATCGGGTAAGTCCGAGTGGAGGCCCATACCCCATTCGCTGGGGGTCGGCTAGCTGTCCGGAGACGCGCTCCAAGAGTACCGGAGGGTTTCTCTAGTTGGTGCCGAGGCCGTTCGCTGGGCCTCGGTGGCTCGGTGCCTCCCTACGGTGGGATCCCATTCGGAGACCTCCCTACCGGTCTTAGACACGACACAGGGCGTCCCAAGCGTTTCACTTGCTTGGGCCTCGGCCTCGTATAGGCTCGCCCGTAGTCGCCCCTGACTCTGTTGCCCTGGGGCGGCTGTCGAAACCCCTAAGGGCCCAGCCTTCGAACCCCTGGACCGTAGCGGGCTCGGTGCCCAGTTCCTTTGCCTGAAAGGAATCGGGGGGGTTATTTCTCTCCCTACGGCTAATAACGGCAGGCGCGTCTTTTGAGGCAGCTTTTTCAGGGAGGCGAAACGGCGCCTGCTGCTGCTGTGGTTGGACGCGACGTGGCGTCAGCCGACGGGACGTATCTGCACGCGCGATTAATGAGGAGGGAGTGGGCGCGTGGGCGGTAAGACCGGATCTGGATAACCGCGCCGGATTTTTTGGGGGAAACTTCCCCGATTTCGTCATCCGGTGGTTTCGTCTCGTCCCTGCATAAATACGCAAAGAGCCTCGCCCTCCCCCTTCTTACCTTTTCCGCATTCGCTTTCGCTGCCTCTGTGTCGTTGCTGAGAGCATAGAGCGCCGGGGAGGAGAAGGGCGAGAGCGAGAGACTGAAAGAAAGAGAGAGAGAGATTACCGCCGTAGCAGCGACCTCCACCGCGCAATGGCTGGTGGTCCCGTCATCCTCCCGGCGGATCCCTGGGAGCGGTCTAACGTCACCGAGGAGAAGCTGCAGTCACTCATGGAGGCTGGTCTTCTTCGCCCGATCACCGACCCTGACGAGCCGGAGTGGATTGCTCCGGGGAACGAGTCAGAGCCGAGGCCGCGCGACGGCTACGTGGTGAGCTTCGTCGTCTTCCACGAGCGAGGCCTCGGGTCGCCGGTGGATAAGTTCATGCGGGCGCTCCCGCACTACTATGGCGTGGAGCTTCACAATTTCAGCCCCAACTCCATCGCGCAGGCGCCATCTTCGTCGCCGTCTATGAGGGGTACTTGGGGATCGCTCCCCACTGGGAGTTGTGGCTCCATTTGTTCCGAGCGACGTTCACCACCAAGCCGGGGGGAATGAGGGGGGCTCAGAAGGTGCAGAGGGCCGGCGGCTGCACCCTTCACGTGCGCCAAGACCGGCAGTCCCTCTACATCCTGGCCCAGCTGTCATCGTCCAACTGTCGATGGTACGACGGCTGGTTCTACCTCCGCAATGACGACGGAGGACTTCCTCCTTATACCGGGCGGGTTGTAGAGAGTCAACCAGAGAAATGGGGATACAGCGTTATCAAGGTTGATCAGCCTAGGCTGGAGCCGCTCTTGCGGGCCTTGGGGAAGCTGCGTGACCGCGGCCTTTCGGCGGCCGTGGTCGTGGCGGCCTTTCACCGCCGGAGGGTGTTACCGCTGATGGCCCGGTGGCGGCGGCTGTTCGAGATGACCTCGAGCGACCCGATTGCCGGTATCAAGATGTCCGCCTTCGCCCTTACCGACGATGAGACCCTGCGTCGGGTGAGAGAGGCGGTAGACGGGAAGCCGAAGATCGACGATTTGATGCCGTTCCCAATGCGCCCGTCGCGGGGGCACATTTCACTGGTGAGTTGGATGTTGCCGACGCTTTCGCGGCCTTCTTGTTTTCCGCCTTTTTTGTCTGTTGTCTTACTTCGTCGTTCCCGCAGGGGATAAGAGACATGCGAGACTCCCCGCCGCCCGTTCCCGAGGACGCCCGGCGGCGAGCTGTGAACAGGGCGCGCGCCGTGGAGGAGAAGAAGAAAGATGCCAAGGAGGCGAAGCGCACGAAGAAGCTTCTCGCGCGCGAAAAGCTGGACGCCCGTCGCCGGCGTCAGAAGCTCGACGGTCTCCCGTTGGAGCCGTCTCCCTCGTCGTCGGTGTCGGATTCTTCGGGCGACGGCGGCGGGCGCGAGGTGGGGACGGCCTGCCTGGAACACCTCCCCGACATTAGGGAGATGGTGCCCGGGGCGCCGGTAAGGAGCCTGACGCTCCTAGGAGGAGGAGGTGTCCCGGGGCCGGTGGCGGCCCGTCCCGGGGCCGAGGCCGACATGCCTGAGGCGCGGGTGTCGGAGGAGCGTGCCGTCAGCCTGATGGGTTCGACAGTGGAGGTGGAGCGAGCGACGGTGGGGGCGACCCCATTGTCTCTACGAAGGGTCGAGGAGGTGCCGGGGTCCGGCGGAGGCCAGCTGGCACCGGTGGACACCGAGGCCACGCTGCTGCCACCACCGCCGCCGTTGCAGAGGAGGCTAGCGGTGTCGAAGCGGCTGCATCCCCGTTCGCGGTAAGCGTCTTTTCTGGTGGAGTCCGTAGTACTTCTTGTTTGCCCCTTGGTCGCATGCTGACCTTGGGAGTGTCTTTGCTTCCAGCCAGAAGCATCTGGTGGAAGATCCTGCCTTGGCGCCCCGTAAGGCGCTCAAGGTGAACGTTAGCTCCTCCACCCATCAGGCAGCGGAGGCGCAGGCTGGCGTGCAGCGTGGCGCGGCGTTGGGCGGGGCCGTTTCGGAGGAGGCGGCTGCCCAGGAAAAGGGTGCCGAGGCGGCCGCGGAGCGAGTGGAGGAGGAGGAGCCCACGCCTCGCGATGTCATGAGTCTTGGGGCGAAGGAGGCTGGGGCGTCCACCATTGCCGAGGCCATTGAGGGTGAGGCCAGAGCCCCCAAGACCTCCGAAGTCAGGGCGGTGGATGCCGGGGCCACCGAGGTAGAGATGGCGGAGGCCAGAGCCCCTGGATCCGTCGAGGCCGAGGCGATGGAGGTGGAGACGGAGCAAGTTTTGGCGCCGCCCCTGGTTCAGACAATCTCGTCTGATGATTCCTCCCAAGGGAAGGAGGCGGCGGACGTCGAGGCGGCCAGTACCGCGGAGCAGCCAGTCCCAGATCCCGCCGAGGGGAGTTTGGCCCTTGCCCGGCTACGGCCCGAGCCCCGTGGGTGGAACTTCCCGCGTGTTTTCTGGCGGAACCGGGCTGATCCCAAGGGGGAGCCTATGTTCGCCCTTGAAGATATCGCAGAGGGGGGGCGGTGGGATACCCTCGAGCAGTACCGCCAACTGGCAGTGCGGTCGCTGCAGACAGCGATGACTATTATGGGAGGGGACTTGCCCGGTGTCACCCAGGTAAGTACTTTCCTCTCCCGTGCCGCGTTGTCTTCTCTCCGAGCCCCCTCGCAATGTTTGACGTGCGTTTTTTGTTTTGCCTCTTTAGGAGCTCGAGACCCGATCCCTTGGGAAATCGGTATTCCTACGAAGGGAGAGGGATATCTAGGACCAGCTCCGGCGGCAGAAGGGCCTGCTCGCCGATGCTCAGGGGCTTTTGTCGGCGCGGAGTGCGGAAGTGGAGGACCTCCGCCTTTGTTGTGCTGACATTCAGGCCGAGTTGGCCACGGCTAAAGAGTAGTCTGCCCCTCTGGTAGCGAAGATCAAGGAACTGGAGGAGGAGCGAGACGCCTCCAGGTCTCGGGCCCAAGAAGCGACGGCCTCTGCCAAGGCCATAGCCGGGCAGCTGGGTGCGGAGCAGAGCGAGCATCAGCTGACGAAAGTCGCCTTGGCCGAGGCTACCAAGGCGGCCGAGGCCTCTCGGGTCGAGGCCTTAGACTGGAAGAGCAAGGCCGAGGGTAAGTTCTGCCGAACCGTGCTCCTTGTTCTTTTTGTTCTGGTTCGCGTTTGACTCCTGACCCCTCGTTGCGACGTAGATCTGGAGAAAGAGGCCTCCCAGGCGGCTGAGGCCTCCGTCGCAGCGCAAGCGGCGCTGGATGTTGAGGTCCGGGAGCACGAGGCGCTGTGCAGCGCAGTCCGTACCGCCTGCGAGGCCCTGGACGTCGAGGGAGTCCAATCGGCTAGCTCCCTTGGGAGCCGCCTGATTGCATTGAGCGGCCGCGTCCACGAGAGGCTCCGGGGGGCGTTGCACACGGGCGTCAAGCGCGCCCTGGCCGTCGTTTCCTCGCACTACGCTATCAACCTCGAGGCTGTCAGCGATGGCTACGTGTTGCCAGAAGATGACGAGGAAGCTGATGCAGAGGTCGTGAAGCTATTGGAGGTGGCCGAGGCACCTGGCACAGCGCTGGCTGGTCTATTTGAAGAAGAGGTGGTCCCTCCCGCGCCGGCCGCCGATCCTTGAGCTTTGACGTGGGTCTTTTAACCGTTTTCTGTTCTACTTCCAAGCCTGTGCCCTCTGTCTCGATCTTGGGAACCCGCAAAGAAATCCCTCGGAACCTAAGCCGTCCTTCGGCGAAGGGTGGTGAGGGAGCTGCCGTAGCCCAGAGGCGTAGGCCGTTCTCACGACTCGACCGGCCCTTTGGCCTCGAGACAAGCTTTTGGTCTTTGGGTTTCTTGTGAAGGTCCTGTCGGAGCGCGAGAGAGTTTGGCGTAGAAATTTTTTGAAAGACCATTAACAAACGGTGTTCGGGACTTAGGGGGTTCCCCCTTTTTAGCCCCCGAGGGAGGCTTGGCTTTGCCGATGCAGAGCCGAGTCTCCCTTATAGCGCTATTGTGATGTCGAGCCCCTATTGATAGACAAGCTCTTTGTACAGAACTTCCTCGGAGCCTACGTTGTCCTTTGGGTGAAAAGGTGGTGAGGGAGCTGCCATAGCCTGGAGGCGTAGGCCGTTCTCACGGCTCGGCCGGCCTTTTCGCCCTTGAGACGATCGTACTGTCCTTAGGTTCTATACAATCGACTTGTCTATAAGGGGGTTCCTCGAAAGATTATAACAACTAAGAACGCTTCTTTATTGTATTTCGAGAAACAATGTAAACGACGTTTGGAACTTTAAGGGTAGAAACGACGTAGCTGTTCTATGTTCCAAGCGTTGGTGAAGATTTCGCCCTTCTCGTTGGCTAACTTGTAGGTCCCGGGCTTCAGCACTTGAGCGACGATGTACGGCCCTTCCCAGGGTGGGGTCAGCTTGTGGCGGCCCTTGTTGCTCTGCCTCAGTCTCAGCACCAGGTCGCCCACCTTCAGGTCTCGGCTTTGGACGCGCCGGGCTTGGTAGCGTCGTAGGGCTTGCTGGTACCTGGCTGAGTGTAGCAGCGCGACGTCTCGGGCTTCCTCTAGTTGGTCGAGGGCGTCTTCGCGGGCGGTGCGGTTGCTTTGCTCGTTGTACGCCTGTAGCCTCGGGGAACCGTATTCTAAGTCAGTGGGGAGGATGGCCTTGGCTCCATAGACCAGGAAGAACGGTGTGAATCCCGTGGCTCGGCTCGGGGTGTTTCGTAGGCTCCAGATGACTGACGGGAGTTCGTCAAGTCATTTCTTGCCAAACTTCTTCAACCGGTTGAATATTCTTGGCTTAAGGCCTTGTAGGATCATGCCGTTGGCACGCTCTACTTGGCCGTTCGTCCTTGGGTGTCCTACGGCCGACCAGGCCACCCGGATGTGGTGGTCGTCGCAGAACGTTAGGAACTTGCGACCGGTGAATTGTGTCCCATTGTCAGTGATGATGGTGTTAGGAACCCCGAACCTGTGGATGATGTCCGTAAAGAACAGCATCGCTTGCTCGGATTTGATCTGAGTGATCGGATGAGCCTCGATCCATTTGGAGAATTTGTCGATGGCTACCAGCAGATGGGTATAGCCCCTGGGTGCCTTCTGCAGAGGCCCAACCATGTCCAGCCCCCACACAGCGAATGGTCATGTGATGGGGATGGTTTGGAGGGCTTGGGCCGGGAGGTGCGTCTGTCGAGCGTAGTACTGGCATCCCTCGCAGGAGCGTACTAGCTTCGTGGCGTCGGCCACCGCCGTTGGCCAATAGAAACCTTGGCGGAAGGCGTTACCCACGAGCGCCCGAGGCGCCACGTGGTGCCCGTAGACTCCCACGTGCAAGTCCCCAAGTAGGGAGTGGCCAGCCTCGGTGGTGATGCATCGTTGGAGAATACCCGATGGGCTACGCCTACACAACTCGCCATTGCAGAGGACGTAAGTCTTGGCTCGTCGCGCAAGCCGCCGGGCCTCGGTTCTGTCCGCAGGAAGCTCTCCTCGAACGAGGCGATCAAGGAAAGGGACTCGCCAGTCCGTTCCTTGGTCGGCCTTGGGAGGCTTTGCGTCAATCGCCATGGCCTCGGGCTCGGCTGGCGGGGTCTCGGTGGCAGAGGGGGCCTTGGGCCCTGCGTTGGGCTCGGCCGATATGCCCTCTTCCGTCGCCGAGGCCTGGTCGACGGATGGCTTATGGAGGTCTCTGGCGAAGACGTTCGGGGGGACCGGGGCCCGTGCCGACGCCATCTTTGCCAGTTTGTCCGCGGCCTCGTTGAACTTTCGCGCAACGTGGTTGAGTTCGAGACCGTCGAACTTGTTCTCCAGGCGACGTACTATCGTGCAGTACGCCTTCATTTTGGGGGTCATGGCAGCTTGACTCTTTCATCACCTGATCGACGACGAGCTGGGAATCACCCCGTACGTCGAGACGTCGTACTCCAAGTTCGATGGCGATTTGCAGGCCGTTGACGAGGGCCTCGTATTCGGCGATATTGTTGGAGGCAGCGAAGTGAAGTCGGATCATGTAGCGCATGTGTACTCTGAGGGGCGAGACCAGGAGCAGGCCCGCGCCAGCCCCAGTCTTCATCAGAGACCCGTCGAAGTACATGGTCCAGCATTCTGATTGGATCTGAACGGGTGGCAGCTGTGTGTCGGTCCATTCGGCTACAAAGTCGGACAGGACCTGTGACTTGATCGCTTTCCGAGGCGCGAAAGACAAGGTTTCCCCCATGAGTTCGATAGCCCACTTGGCTATTCTACCCGAGGCCTCCCGGTTTTGGATTATCTCTCCTAGAGGAAAAGACGACACCACAGTCACCGGGTGGGACTCGAAGTAGTGACGCAGCTTGCGTCGAGCCAAGACTACGGTGTAAACCAGCTTCTGGATGTGGGGATAACGCGTCTTAGTCTCGGAGAGCACTTCGCTGATGAAGTAAACAGGTCGTTGGATGGGTAGAGCATGTCCCTTCTCCTGCCTCTCGACTACTATGGCCGCGCTGACCACTTGGGTCGTCGCGGTGACGTAGAGTAAGAGGTGCTCACCCTCGGTGGGCGGAACCAGGACGGGGGGTTGGTGAGCAGTGCTTTGAGCCTGGCGAGGGCTTCCTCGGCCTCGGTGGTCCAAGAAAAGCGCTCGGACTTTCTCAAGAGGCGGTACAGGGGCAGGCCTTTTTCGCCGAGGCGCGAGATGAAGCGGCTTAGGGCCGCAAGGCATCCCATGACCCTCTGCACCCCTTTGAGGTCTCGGATCGGGCCCATGTTGGTCACGGCCGAGACCTTCTCCGGGTTGGCCTCGATTCCACGTTCCGAGACTATGAATCCCAAGAGCATGCCTCGGGGAACCCCGAAGACACACTTCTCGGGGTTGAGCTTGATGCCCTTCTCTCTGAGACATGTGAAGGCAACCTCCAAGTCGCCGACGAGATCACCGGCCTTCCTGGACTTGACTACAATGTCATCCAAGTAGGCCTCGACGGTTCGCCCGATGTGTTCGCCAAAGACTTGGATCATGCACCGTTGGTAAGTAGCCCCTGCGTTTCTGAGGCCGAACGGCATGGTTATGTAGTAGTACATGCCGAATGGAGTGATGAAAGAAGTCGCGAGCTGGTCGGACTTTTCATCTTGATTTGGTGGTAACCGGAATATGCGTCAAGGAAGGAGAGGGTTTCGCATCCTGCAGTGGAGTCGACGATTTGGTCAATTCGTGGTAGTGGGAATGGGACTTTCGGGCACGCTTTATTTAGACCAGTGTAGTCCACGCACATCCTCCACTTGCCATTTTTCTTCCTGACTAATACAGGGTTAGCCAACCACTTTGGATGGAATACTTCCTTGATGAACCCGGCTGCCATGAGATTCTGCACTTCTTCGCCGATGGCCCTGCGCTTCTCCTCGTCAAATCGGCGCAGGCGCTGCTTTGCTGGCCTGGAGCCTGCCTGAATATCTAAGGCGTGCTCGGCGACCTCCCTTGGTATGCCCGGCATGTCCGAGGGACTCCACGCGAACATATCGACGTTCGCACGGAGAAAGTCGACGAGCACGGCCTCCTATTTGCTGTCGAGGGTGGCACTGATCTTCAGTCCTCGGCCGTCGGGGACGGCGGGATCGACGGGGACGAGCTTGACGGCCTCCGCGGGCTCGAAGGTCCCGACGCGCCGCTTGGCGTCAGGAACCTTGCTACCAAGCTGGTCGAGATCGGCGATGAGGGTCTCGGCCTCCACGATGGCCTCAGCGTACTCGATGCACTCGACGTCGCAGTCGTATGCATGTTCGTACGTGGACTCGACGGTGATGATGCCGTTGGGGCCTGGCATCTTGAGCTTGAGGTAGGTGTAGTTGGGGACCGCCATGAACTTGGCGTAGCACGGGCGCCCCAAGATGGCGTGGTAAGCCCCCTTGAATCCAACCACCTCGAAGGTGAGGACCTCCTTGTGGTAGTTGGAGGGAGTGCCAAAGCAGACGGGTAAGTCGATGCGCCCGAGGGGTCGTGTGCGCTTTCCTGGCACGACACCGTGGAAGGGTGCGGAACCGCCTCGGAGCCGTGACTGGTCGAGCTCCAGGAGCTCCAGAGTGTTGACGTAGAGGATGTTGAGGCCGCTGCCTCCGTCCATGAGCACTTTGGTGAGCCGGGTGTTGCCGACGATCGGGTCGACGACAAGCGGGTACTGCCCGGGGTTTGGAACATAATCGGGGTGGTCATCCCGATCAAAGGTGATTGCCTCCCGAGACCAATCGAGGTACCGGGGGGGTGGCCACCTTGACCGAGAAGACCTCCCGATGTTCCCTCTTTCGCTGGCGCGCCGTGAGGCATGCCGAGGGTCCGCCAAAGATCATGAAGGCGTTGCGTACCTCAGGGAACCCATCATCTTTATCGCCGTCCCTTTCACCGGCGCCCCTTTTCCTGGCCTCATCGTCGTCGGGGAGCCCAAGCCTGGCGTAGTAACGCCGGAGCATGGTGCACTCCTCGAGGGCATGCTTCACCGGACCTTGATGGTAAGGACATGGCTTCTTCAGCATGTCGTCAAATAGCCCGGGGCCCCGGGAGCCTCGGGGATTCCTGCGATCTGCTGTGGCGACATGGACGGCCTCGAGGACCTCCTGCTTCCCTGGGCGACCCTTCTTCTTTCTCTTGGGGACGCGGGTGGGCGAGGCCTCGGGGGCCTCATCCTTCTGCTTCCCCTTGGTGTCGTTGTTGGGGAAGATGGCCCCAACCGCCTCTTCGCCCGAGGCGAAGTTGGTGGCGATGTCGAGGACTGCGGCCGCTGTGGTTGGTACGTTCTGGCCCAATTCTCGGACCAGGTCTCGGCAGGAGGTGCCAGAGAGGAATGCTTGGACGATTTCCGAGTCACCGACACGGGGCAACTCGGTGCATTTCTTGGAGAAGCGCCGGATATAATCTCGAAGAGATTCGTCTGGCTTCTGGCGGCAACCTTTGAGGTCCCAGGAGTTCCCGGGGCGCACATAGGTGCCCTGGAAATTCCCGACGAAGACCCTCACCAAGTCGCGCTAGTCGTGGATCTGTGCGGGAGGAAGGTGTTCGAGCCAGGCTCGCGCTGAGTCTGACAAGAACAAAGGGAGGTTGCGGATGATGAGCAGGTCATCTTCCGCACCGCCTAGCTAATAAGCCAGGCGATAATCGGCTAGCCATAGCTCGGGGTTCGTCTCGCCGCTATACTTTGTGAGGTTGGCAGGTTGCCGGAACCGGGCTGGGAAGTGAGCATTGCGAATGGCTCTACTAAAGACCCGAGGGCCAGGTGGCTCGGGAGAAGGACTGCGGTCCTCTTCACTGTCGTAGCGACCGCCTCGGTGTGGGTGGTAGCCCCGGGCGGCTCCGTCGCCGCGGCGCCATCGCCTGCCAACTACTTCGTGGTCGCCTTGTGCCTCGTGCTGGTCTCCAGGTCGATCGCACACCGAGGGGGCCCCGTTGGCCGTCGGCGCGCGAGCGGGCTCGGGACGGACCGAGGCATCCTGGCCCCGGCGAGGTCGCGCCGTGGGTTGCTCCGAAGTGCCTCCGCGCCGGCGGGAGGCAGAACTTTCGGCCTGCTGTACCGCAGCGGTCTTGAGGAGGTCGCGGAGCTCTTCGCGGACCCGTCGCCCCTCGGTGGTGGAGGGCTCGGGCATTGCTCGGACCAGCATCGCAGCCGCTGCGACATTCTGGCTAGCCTGATTAAAGATTGGGGGTGGCTCTCCCCCCTCGTTGTCGTTGATGCGGTGATGGACGTCGCGGGCCCTCCCTCGGGCTCCTCCGCCCTCACCGCGCCCTTGCTGCTCCTGCTCGAGAGTGTCCCGAAGCTGTTGCAGAAGGAGTCGGTCTTGTTCGACCTTGGCTTGAAGCTCGTGGAGTTGCTCCAGGTCTGGGCGTCGATGCCCCCCGCGGACGGGATTCTCGTTTCGTGCCGCCGGGGCTACGAGACGCGGAGGTGTGGCATCGCCCGCCCTTGCCTGGGGCAGGGAATGGTTGCCTGTCCTCTCGTCTTCTTCGCCCGCCCTTGGCATCCCGAGCCCGACGTGGAAGCACTCACGAGATGGATCGTAAGTCCCTTCGTCGTCGGAGTCGGAATAGCCGAGGCAGTAGTCGCTTGCGGCCAAGAATCGGCGCAAAGCCCCAGGGTTGTGGAGTTTGGAGAAATCCACCCCGGGCCATGCCTCGTCCTCGTCCGAGGAGTCGGAGTGGGTGCTCAGGTCGAGAGCGAAGCGCTGGCGGCGTTCCGAGGGGTGCTCGTGAGCGGCAGTGTAGGCGTAGGCATAAGAGGCGGCGGCATTCCTCAACCCAAAGGGGTATGGGGACGGTGCCGTCTCCATATTCTGCCCCGTCGGGGTCGACTCTTCAGGGAGTGGTGGAGTGGAGCTAGACGACTGGGCATCGCCGCGAGCCACCGGCGATTTTCCTTTCTCCATGCTCAGGCCAGACAGGTCCCCAGCCAGGGACCCCGTACCAACAGCTGGTCGTAGGATATCGGCGGGGAGTGGCGTGCCGCCCCGGGTTCACGTAGCGTCGGGGTGGCCTTCCTCACGTCGTGCCTGGCGAGCGCGGCGAGAGCGGCCGCCTGGGCGCCGCCTGCGCCTGGGCTACCGGGGCGTGACTTCATCGTCGGACGGTGGGGCTCGAGGGGTGAGGAGCACCATGTCGTACTCATGCCCTAGAGACATGAACTCTAGGCTCCCGAACCAAACTATGGTGCTGAGATGCAATGGTCGTATGGGGTCTGTCATCCGGGTCCTGCTGGGACGATGAAGCTAACACGCAGCGTCCCCTACCCGGCGCGCCAACTATCGGTGTTTTGGAACCGGGGGTCCCTCAACCAACGAGTGAATTTGTGCTGCGTGCCCCTAATCCCGGATGGTGATGCAAAGAGACACAAGGTTTATACTGGTTCAGGCAATCGAGGCCCTACGTCCAGTCTGAGAGATCGATCTTCTGTTCCTTGCACCGGAGTGCTCGTAGTAGGGGGTTACAGGCTAGGTGAGAGAGGGAGCTAGCCCCAGGTCTCGGCGAGGGTGGTGCGGGCTGCTTGAGGCGTTGTTCTCAAGCAGCGTAGAAGTGTGTAGTTCTATCGGTGTGTTCGTCTTTCCTCTCCTCCCCCCAGAAATGGCCCCGGTCCCTCCCTTTTATACTCTAAGGGAGAACCAGGGACGTCCATACATAGCGCTCTATAAATGGGGGTGGCATGTCCGAGCCCTGTAGCCAGCCACTGTTGTGGTATGGTCGATGGAGTGGCCCCGTCCTTGTCGTGCAGAAGTGATGCGCCGGTCATACTTGATCTTGTGCGTCGTGGGGCTCCAATACAGCTTGATGCAGGACATGGCGGGCGACGTGCTGGTCATCGTGCGATGATGTCGTAGGGAGCTGTGGCTCTGCAGATGCCGAGGCCGAGCCATCGTGGGGGGCTCGGCGGACATGGATCCTCAGGCTGCCGAGCCCCTGAAGCAAACTGCCGAGGCCTTGGAGGGAATTATTGGTCCTGGGTACTGATTCCGAGGCCACAGTATCCCAGACGTGGCTCCCCACGCTGCGTTGTTCTCGGAGCAGGAGTTGGCAGCACAGTGAGGCATGGGCGTCAACCATGTGCATAGTGGTTAGCACAGTGGCGGGTAACCCCTGCCCAGTCCTGCCTCCTGTCCCGTCGGCCATTCCGTTGTACTGTGTCGAGCATGCGGCCGATGTCAGGGGCAGCAGTTGGCTGAGTTAATGCGACACGACGTTTTGTCAGAGGGACGGGTGAAGGAAGAGGCAGCGGAGTGCTGCCGAGCCCGCCTCACGCGAGATGGAGGGTCGGCGGCCCGGCCGAGGCCTGCGACGAGAGGGGGTCGGCCGAGGCCTTTGGTGGGGGATCGCCCGAGGTCAGCGGTGAGGGGGCCTCGGGCGAGTCAGAGAATCGGCCGAGGCCAGCGGTGTTTAGCTAGTTTCGACTTTTACGAAGTCTAAGCAGTCGTTTTTTGGTTCTTGCTTAGGGTACCCCTTCTCACGGTATCCGACAGCTGGGGTGCTTGTAGGAGCAAACTTTGAATGAAAGAAAGTTGTAAGACCAAATTTTAGGGGAAGAAACGATGTAACTGTTCGATGTTCCAAGTGTTGGTGAGAACGTTGCCATTGTCGTCCTTCAGTCGGTAGGCGCCCAGTCAGATCACCTCGGTCACCGTATAGGGACCTTCCCATGGTGGAGTGAGTTTGTGTTTCTCCTTGGTTGATTGGGTTCTTCGGAGCACAAGGTCACCGACCTCGAGGATCCTCCCTCTGATTTTTCTTTCATGGTACCTGCGGAGGGTTTGCTGGTAGCGAGCGGAGCAGATGACGGTTGTCTCGTGGGCCTCCTCGAGCAGGTCGACCACGTCCTACTAGGCCTCCACAGCTCGGCCATGGTCGAAGGCCTTCACTCTTGGGGCACCGTGGTCGAGGTCAGAGGGCAGCACTGCTTTAGCTCCGTAGGCCAGGAAGAAGGGTGTGAACCCTGTGGATCAGTTCAAAGTCATTCTCAGGCTCCAGAGGGTCGCTGGGACCTCTGCAATCCATCGCCCAGTGTACTTATTGAGTCGATCAAAAATGCGCGGCTTGAGTCCTTAGAGGACCATGCCATTGGCCCGCTCGACCTGACCGTTAGTACGTGGATGTCCGACCGAGGCCCAGTCGATCCTGATGCCGTATCCATCACAAAAGTCTAGGAACTTCTTTTCGGTGAAGTTAGTTCTGTGGTCAGTGATGATACAGTTAGGAACACCGAAATGGTAGATGATGTCAAGGAAGAACTTGACCGTCTCTTCCAAACGAATGTTGGTGATGGGCTTCGCCTCTATCCACTTAGTGAATTTGTCCACTGCTACGAGTAGGTGAGTGAAGCCGCCCGAGCCCTTTTTGAGGTATCGTACCATGTCAAGGCCCCAGACCACAAATGGCTAGGTGATGTGGATGGTTTGAAGCTCCTGTGCCGGCAAATGAGTTTATCGAGCGTAGAACTGGCATCCCTCACACCTACGAACGACCTTCTCTGCATCTCGTAGCGCGGTGGGCCAGTAAAAACCTTATCGATAGGCTTTTCCGACCAGCGACCTTGGGCCCGCATGATGTCCGCAGATTCTGGCATGGACCTCGAGGAGGAGTTGTTTCCCTTGGTCGGTAAGGATGCACTTCATGAGTATTCCGACGGACTTCGCTTGTAAAGTTTGTTATCGAATGTGATGAACGTCTTGGTGCGTCGAGCGACCCATCGCGCTTCAATCTTTTCGGGTGGGAGAACCTCCTTGAGGAGGTAGGCGAGTAGCGGCGCTCGCCAGTCGGCTTGATCAAGTGCTACCACGACGACATCGGTAGGTGACGTTGTCATGGAGGCACCGAGGTTGGAGCCCCCGAGCGCTAGATTGGCATTATGGTGTGTCTAGATCGGACCTTCTAGGATGCGGGCGGACGGCTCGTGAAGGTCGTTGATGAAGACCCCATCTAGAGACGGAACCCGCCTGGCAGCCAATTTTGCGAGAAAATCGGCGGCATCGTTGTCCTTTCGGGGGACATGATATAGTTCGATCCCCTGGAATTTGTCCTTGAGCTTGCGCACCTCCTAGCAGTATGCTGCCATGAGGGGCTTTTGCTGGAGGATTCCTTCATGACTTAGTCGACGATCAACTCTGAGTCGCTGTGGACGTACAGTCGCGTAGCGCTGAGCTCGATGGCGATGCGCAGTCTGTTGATGAGGGCCTTGTATTCCGTGGCGTTGCTTGAGGCCGAAAAATGGAGGCGGATTACGTAGTAGAGCCTGCTACCATCCGGGGAGATTAGAACCACTCCAGCCCCTGAGTCGGGCGCCATCATCGACCTGTCGAAGTCCATCATCCAGTACTCATGGGTGACATCTAGGGTCGGAAGCTGGACCTCCGTCCATTCGGCAACAAAGTCCGCGAGGGCCTGAGACTTAATAGCTGTGCAGGGGATATACATGATGTCATGGTCCATTAGCTCGAGTGCCCACTTGAAGATTCGTCCCGCGGCATTGCGGTTGTGGATGATGTCTCCCATCGGGTATGAGGTGATGACCGAGACTTGGGGTTGGTGAAGTAGTGTAGGAGCTTCCGGGTCACCATCACCACGTCGTATAGAAGTTTCTGCACCTAGGGGTACCAAACCTTGGCATTGGTGAGTACCTCCCCGATAAAGTATACGGGTCATTGGACCTTAAGGTGGTGTCCTGGCTCCTACCTTTCGACGACCAGGGCGGTGCTCACCACACGGTTGCTTATCGCGATATAGAGGAGGAGGGGTTCTCCCCGTTCGGGAGCGACGAGGATTAGGGCCGACGTCAGTGACGCTTTGAGGCTCTCCAAAGCCTGCTGTGCTTCCTTAGTCCAGACGAACATGTCTGTCTTTTTGAGAAGTTTGTAGAGAGGCATCCCCCGCTCGCCTAGCCAGGAGATGAACCAGCTCAAGGCAGTCAAATAGCCGGTGAGCCTTTGTACGCCCTTGACATTGCGTATAGGGCCCATGTTGGAGATGGCCGTAATTTTTTCAGGGTTGGCCTCAATACCGTGTGTCAGACACGATGTATCCAAGCAGCTTCTCCTTTGGAACCCTGAAAACACATTTTTTGGGATTTAATTTGGTGTTGAACCTTTAGAGGTTCACTAACGTTGCGGCCAAGTACGTGATCAGGTCGCAAGCTTGAGCCGTTTTGGCCACTATGTCATCAACATAGACGGCGATTGTTGGTTTTGGCCACTTGACTTGGCCAGGCTGGTCGAGTGGGTCGATTTGATCGGTGAAGCATTGCTACATGCACCGTTGATAGGTGTCACCAACGTTCTTCAGACCGAAAGGCATGGTTACGTAACAATACGAACCATACGGGGTGATGAATGAGGTTGCGAGCTGGTCGGACTCTTTCATCGTGATCTGGTGATAGCCTGAGTAGACATCTAGAAAGGAGATGATTTCGCATCCTGAGGTGGAGTCGACTATCTGATCTATTCGTGGCAAAGGAAAATGGTCCTTTGGACACGCTTTGTTGAGGCTAGTATAATCAACGCACATTCTTCATTTCCCGGTCTTCTTTTTAACAAGAACAAGGATTGGCCAGCCAGTCGGAGTGTTATACCTCCTTGATGAACCCTGCTGCCAGAAGTTTGGCGACCTCCTCGCTTATGGCGCTGCGCCTCTCGTCGTCAAAGCGACGCAGGCGTTGCTTGGTGAGCTTTGAGCCCGGGACGAGGCATAATGCGTGCTCAGCAACCTCTCGTGGTATGCTTGGCATGTTATAAGGTTTCCATGCGAAGAGATCACGATTGGCGCATAGAAAGTCGGCGAGCTCGTATTCCTATTTGGCCGAGAGTTGGGTCCCGATCTGCACCATCTTGGTTGGGTCGGTGGGGTCGATCCCCACCGCCTTTATTTCCTCGAGTGGACAGAAGGCAATCGAGGAGGTTGGCTTGTTGTAGTCTAGGACTACTGGAGTCGATGATTCTCCGAGCTGAGGGAGCTCGGCTGAGTTGATGACGACAGTGGCGAGCTCGTAATGCTCATGGTCGCACATGCAGGCGTGCGAAAAGGTGCTACCCATAGTGATGATGCCGTTCGGTCCCGGCATCTTCAACTTTAGGTAGGTGTAGTTGGGGATTGCCATAAACTTGGCGTAGCATGGCCGCCCTAAGATGGCATAGTAGGACCCTGGGAAGTCCACCACCTCGAAGGTGAGGACCTCTGAGCGGAAGTTGGCTCGGTCGCCAAACGTGATGGGCAGGTCGATCTGCCCGAGCGGGCATGCCTACGTTCCTGGGATCACACCGTGGAAGTGAGAGCTCACTAGGTGGAGCTCCATCTAGGGGATGCGCATGGCGTCGAGGGTGTCGATGTAGAGGATGTTGAGGCCGCTGTCTCCATCCATCAGCACCTTGGTGAGGCGCTTCTTATGAACAATGGGGTTGACGATGAGTGGGTAGCGACCTAGTCTGGCGATGTGGGAAGGATAGTCCGTCTGATCAAAAGTGATCGGAGATTCCGACCAGCTAAGGAAGGAAGGGACGACCGTCTCGGCGACGCATGTCTCTCTGTAGCGCACTTTGTGCTGGCGCTTAGAGTAGATGGCATCGGATCCTCCAAAGATCATGAGGCATTCCTCGAGATAGGGAAAGCCGTCCCCATCCTTGCCCACCATGCCTTCTTTCTTGGCCGCTGCCTCCTTGCCCTTTCCTTCTTTTGGTCTGCTGGCCTATCGTAGAAAGCGCTTGAGGAGCTCGTAGTCCATGTAGAGGTGCTTGATGGGGTAGGCGTGGTTGGTGCATGGACTCTCCATGAGCTTGTCGAAGTGGTCAGGTTGGTCTTGCTTGCCCGCACGATCGACCGTGGTGACCAACGCGGAGTTGGCCGATCGGCGCCGATCCTTGTTCTTTTTGCCCCTTTGTGTGGAGGGGCCCTCATCTTGGTCATCGCACTTGGCCTTGCCCTTGCCCTGGCCTTCACTAAAGACCACTCCGACCGCCTCCTCGCCGGAGTCATGGTTTGTGGCGACGTCGAGCAGGTTGCGGGTGGTACAGGGTTTCAGACAGCCAAACTTGTGGATCAATGACTCATAGGTTGTCCCGGAAAGGAACGCGTTGATGACGTCCACGTCGACAACATCAGGAAGGGAGTTGCATCGTTTTGAGAACCTACGGATCTAATCCTGCAAGGACTCGTTGGGCTCTTGCTGGCAGCTCTTGAGGTCTCAGGAATTCCTAGGATGGACATACGTCCCCTGGAAATTCCCGATGAAAATCCTCTTGAGGTCCGCCTAGTCACGGATGCTGTTGTGCGGAAGGAATTCGAGCCATGCTCGAACATGCTCCCCCACGTAGATGGGGAGGTATTGAATGATGAAGTGGTTATCATCCACCCCTCCGGCTCGGCAAGCGAGCCGAAAGTCTTCAAGCCATATACCGGGATTTGTCTCCCCAGTATATTTGGCGACGTTGGTAGGCGGTTAGAAGCGTTGTGGGAACGGCACCTTCTGGATGTGACGGCCAAAGGCCCATGGTCCCAGGGCATCCGGACTAGGACTCCGGTCGTTTGGTCGGCGACCATGCCTTGGGTGCGTTTCCCTGCTTTCCTCGATGGTCCGGTCGGGGCCCGTGCCGCTTGCTCTCACCGTCGCATGATGGATGTCATCATCATGCCAGGCTTGACATCGATTGTTGATGATGCTGCGAGTGTCTTGGTTCGGCCCGAGGCTTTCGCGCATAGGTGGTCGGTGTGGAGCGGGCGCCGAGTCAGGCTGTGGTGCTGTTGTGGCCTCCTGTTCCACGTCCGGCGGCTGTAGTGGTGAGCGGATGGAGCGATTCGACTGATGTGTCCCCATTCCCCTAGTAGAGAAAGAGGCCGCGAGTCGGTGTCGCGATGTGGAGCTCTCCGCCTGTTGAACGGCGACGGTTTCCACCAGTGCCCGGAGGTTCCCGTGGACCGCCTGCTCCTAGGGGTTGACAGGCTCTGGAAGGCCACGCAGAAGCATCGCCACAACGGCGAAGTTCTGGCTAGCCCGAGCAAACTATGGGGGATCGTTCCCTCCGTCCATGATGTTGCGCTGGACCTAGCGGGTACGACCCCGGGCGCCGCTCGACAGGTGTCGCGCACGGGGCACAGCGTGCTGCGCCGAGCGTGCCGGCGCAGGTGGCGGCTAGCTCTGTCGCCGCTATCGTAGCTCCTCGCCGTGCTCCTTACCATGCACGAGGGCCTCCACACGAGGGTTCGGAGGGGTGTGAGTCTGTAGAGACTCTGCTACTACCGGCGGCTGTCCCAGAGCGTTCGCCATAGCGCACTCCCGAGATAGAGGGTGGCTAGGTGCCACGACGTCGTTGATGCTGGAGCCGTCACTCTCAACCTCGTCATCCATGAGGTCGTGGAAAGAGGCGGGAGCATAGCCCGCCATCCCCATGAATTCGGATGTGAGAGGGGGCGGCGTCAGCATCTTTTAGAGCCTCCGTGTGTACGCGTTCGCAGGGGACGCGAGGCCACAGGGGAACTGGTCGCATGGTGGTTGCGGCAAGAACAACGGGGTCCCTCCGAAGAGTCGGTGGAAGATATCAAATAGCGAGTAAAGAACAATATGTACGTTACTCACAGTGGGGTTTGAGCCCAGCATGGGCTCGGAGCGAAGCGTAGGTGTCTCGTCGTTGAGGTCGCCGGGTGTCCTGGAGCCGACGAAGGACGCTCCTCCTCCGACGGGCGTCAGGACAAGTGCCTCCTCGCGAAGGCGAAGCACGTCGAGCTGGTCGGCGACGAAGTCTAGGCTTTCGAAAAGGAAGGTCTGGGATGGCTTGAAGACGGGAGGAACCCACATCCCAACAGGTGGGAGCATGGGAAACTCCAGCGAGCCGAAGTGAGTCGTATCGCTTGAGCCCATCATGCCGAAGATGGTGGAAAGGTGGGCCATCCAATGGCCAAAAAGCATTAACATACGGTGTCCTCCCCACGAACGGCGCCAACTGTCCGTGCGAAAAGTGACCAATAAGTAAATATTTGTCGTTTTGCCGTATGTTGTGATTGGATGTGGCCTAGCATTCAATGACAGAGGGTTTATACTGGTTTAGGCAATGTGTTCTACGTCCAGTTTGTGTCGGTCGGTGACTTTATTCCTGAGCCTAGATCCTCAAAGTTTGCTGTGGGGTTACAAACGAGTGGGAGTAAGATGGGGGGGGGGTGTAAGAGGTCTGGTCGGACTCTGGACTGAAGGGCCAAGAGTGACGGGAGCTCCTACGTGCGCTAAGTATTCGAACGTGTGCTCTGTGTAGCTTTAGAATGTCTAAAGCTAGCAGAGGGTGAGTCGGAATGATCCGTCTGTTGTTTTTTGTCCATCGTGTCGATCCTCCTCCTAGGAGGAAGCGCATCCCCTTTTATAAGTTAAGGGGATGGCCTTATAAGTGTGAGAGAGTGTGTGTGCTACCTAGTCTTGTTGCCCACGCCATCGGATATAAGACGGTTTGTCGGCGCCAACAATACTGTTGACGCACAGATGCATGTGGTAGGCTCCATCGTGTTCTTCTGGTATGGCAAATATCGGCGCCTACCATATTGTAGGACAAATGTCGACGCCCACAACACTGTTCGTGTTCTGACATGTCTGGAAGGTTATAAAGTACCCTTCTGACATGACCTGACCGTACTGTTCTGTAGGTGTGCAGGGTACGGTCCTCGGTATTGCAGTTTTGACTTGAGCGCCTTACCTTATCTGCTCCGCCTGATTTCTTGGGTCCTCATCGAGCGGGCGTCCCCGGCCGGTCGTTCCCAGTCGGTTCCGACCGCGTCGGTCGGAGAAGAGCGGCAAGCAGAGGTTCGGTGTATTCTCGGTCGGAGGAGCGGGTCGGAGTCGAAAGCGAGCGTCGTCCCTCTTTGGCCAGGCCTTCCGGTCAGAGAGGCGAGTCGGAATCGTAAGCGAGCGTTGCCTGTCCTTGGCTAGGCCTTCCGGTCGGAGAGTCGGGGCGGAGTCGGAGGTGAGCGTCGCCCCTCCTTGGCTAGGCCTTCCAGTCGGAGAAGCGGGTCGGAGTGGGAAGCGAGCGTCGCCCCTCCTTGGCTAGGTCTTTCGGTCGGAGACTGGATCGCTCTTCTGGCCTTTCGGTAGGTTTTTGGGCCGGTCCAGGAGTTACGCGTCGTTCGCAATGTTGTCTGCTGGGCCGGGCTTTTGCTGAAGCAGGCCCATTAGGGATCCCGGGTTTGAACCCGACACGTGCCTAATACATAGTGAACACTACATACTCTAAAAATATGTGTAATTCTTGCTTAATTTTTGAAAAGTCAAACAATTTTAAATTTTAGCTTTTTATTAGAGTATCAAAGAATGAAAAGTTTTACCATTCATGTTCAGGAACTTTGGGATTAAAAGGTTGTTCTTCAAGAGTTATACATAGCACATTATATGTTGAAATTTAAGGTGTAAATACGAAAGATGTCAAAGATATCGGTGCCTGATTAGAGGCGATTATAGTACCACGTAACCGCACTAAGCAAAAATTAGAATATTATAAATGCATTTGGTCAGATGAATAAAATTCACATGTGAACAATGAAACGGACGAATAGAAAAAACAAAAACAACGGGAGCATTTTCTTATATTAGCGTAGACGCTATCATGTTACCACACTGGTACTACAATTATGCGTGATAGTCTTTAACTATTCTTAGTCCGTCATATTTTTGTTGTTCGACAGACAGACACAGGCACAGCACACTGATGATCCTTGCGATCGGGCGATCAATCCAGCCATATCCATCGGATCCCCATCCAACGGCCCAGCGGATCTCGAAACCCACCGCACTAGGCCTCGCCCTTTCGCCCGACATCCCCCGCCGCTCTCGTTCCACTTCCATCTCCGATCTGTGATTCGTTCCAGCCGACGCCTCCGCATCCACCTCCCGGGAGCCGCCAGCGGCCAGCCACTCGCCGTCCAACCAGCGGCCGCCGTCCCCGAGCGGCGAGTTGGGGGGCGCGGCGAAGATGATCAGCAGGCAGCTCGTGCTGACCTACCTCTACCTGCTGATCTACATCTGCCTCTCGTCGGGCGTCATCCTGTTCAACAAAGTAGGGCTCTGCTTCCTTCCAATGCGGGTTTATGCGCGCCCCTATGTTTTCCATTGCGGTAGAGTGGTGGTGAAGCAAGGTAGCACTCGTTGTGTAGTGGGTGGTGAAAACTGATGTCCATTTTGCCCCAAATCCAGCTGATTTACGAAGCATTTGTATCCGTGTGCAGGCTTAGTGTTTTGCGTGTAGTGTGGTTCATGTGATTCTGATATCACGGTTCTACTTTGACTGGTCATATTTGTTAGGATTATTAGGTTGGTGAACGGTCTATTGCAACGTTTTGATTTCTATAGGACCTGAAAGCTGTAGCTATCGCTGTAAGGTGAACCGGGTTTTTTTCTATAGGACCTGAAAGCTGTAGCTATCGCTGCGCTTGTTCGTATCTGGCTTATAAGCCATGGATTATCAGCCAACGAACAATATTTTTCTCTCACACTAAATCAGCCAACGGTACTTTCAGCCATGGCTTATAAGCCAAACCAGTCCAAATGAACAGGGCAGTAAGGTGAACCAGGTTTTTTCTACAGCACACTGTCACTATCAGTAATCTGTGGTACAATGTGCCTCTAAGCATATTCCCAATATGACTTGGCGTGCTGAAAACACTGAGTCAGAATTTTGCAGGCATTGTGATTTATATGCATGTATTTTTGATTCATCTGGACTTTGATTGTGAACTTAATGCTCAAATTTTTTTTGACTGCAGTGGGTCCTTTCTCCTAAGTACTTCAAATTCCCTTTCCCTATCACGCTTACAATGATTCACATGGCATTTTCTGGAATCGTGACATTCTTCCTTGTCCGAGTTTTTAAGGTGGGCTTCTCTGCAACATTTTCCTTTATTCTTATGATGTTCCTGTTCAACCAAGTGACTTTACATTATTATTTCAAGTAACCATTGCTATTGTGAAAGAACATACACAGATAATATTATGATTGCCATCTTTGGTTTAGATTGTTAGGTTCTCTGGTAATGTGATTTACATTCCTGGAGCTGATGGATTTTGTTTTTCTATTATTTGTAATGCAGGTTGTTGCACCTGTCAAGATGACTTTCCATATGTAAGAACATTCACTTATTCTTCCCTTTCTACATGTATAAGTCTTGACTCTTGGTCAGTTGTCCCCCTTAATGCAGATATGCCACGTGTGTAATTCCAATTAGTGCCTTCTTCGCTTCAAGTCTGTGGTAAGCTAAATTTTTACAATGTGGTCTTGATCTTTCATTTCTTATATGTTGCAAGGACATGTATAAAACTTTCCTGTATCAAAATTCAAAATATGCCTATTCAAGCATGCATGAAATGGTAAAACATCTTATCTAAATTGATTATAAACATGCACAAACAGTATGATACTTGCAGTGCTGCTGGCTGATTTCCTTTGCACTGTTGCTAATGAGTTTGCTTGCAGATCTAATTGAGGTTAATTTTTTTTATGGGCATGCCTTTTTGAACCATTTACCTGGTAGCTGCTAGTATGGTATACCAAAGGCTAGAATAATATAACATATATAAATTATTAATGTTATTGTGGGTGAAATTCAGTAGCATGCTTCTTTATGCTAGCTTACTGTATGGATGCAGTGCTCCATTATTGGGCTAGATGCAGGAGTGCTCCATTATGGACTTTTGCTTGATTTGGTTGCTTTTATTCATAACTTTATCAAAGGCGCATCAGCACAGAAATGCATTGATGTAGCAGTTTGTTGTTCCAGAATTTTATAAAGCACAAACTTCACAACAACGACAAAAATACATGCCTCATTTACTCAAAAAGATTTATTCCTCCATCTGTATGTGACCTAGATGACACCTTGCAGTGCATTGCAGTACCTCAATCCTTGGTCTGCAAATTACCTGTACAATTATAACTTTGTTAGCTTCTGGCATTAGTATTGAACTACACTTTGCTAATTTCCCATTAGTATGCCTTGTTGTGCATGTTCTCTGTGCTCCTTTAGAGTTTCTTAAATGAGATGTGGAAAACACATATTTCCCTTATAATTCACACATCGATTTTGCTGGCCCCTTTTCAGGTTTGGCAACACGGCGTACTTGTATATTTCCGTGGCTTTCATTCAGATGCTCAAGGCCTTGAGTGCGTCCACATGCTACCCCCTCTATGTTACTTAACAAAGATCCATCCATGAGCTTATACAATAGATACTGAGTACTGACTCGAGTTTCTTTGAAATGCAGTGCCTGTAGCAACATTTATAATGGCTGTTTTATGTGGTACTGACAAATTAAGATGGGATCTCTTCTTGAACATGGTATTGGTCAGTGTTGGTGTTGTAGTTTCATCTTATGGTGAGATCCACTTTAATGTGATTGGAACGTTATACCAAGTAACTGGTATCTTTGCGGAAGCCCTCAGGCTGGTCCTAACTCAGGTCCTTCTCCAAAAGAAGGGCTTGACCCTGAATCCTATTACAAGCTTGTATTACATAGCCCCTTGCAGGTACTAGAAACTGTATTCTGATATTCTAAAGGCTCTCTTAATTGATATAATTTCTGACAAGGACTGTTTAGTGATATTGATATATTATGATATTTTTACAGATTATTTTTACAAGAAGAAAATCTGAAAATGCTTCACTGATAAAGCCTTGAAAATGCGTAGTCATTATAATTTCAAGAAGTTTGCTAGGTTTAGTCATTGTGATACGGTATCATTAACCATGTGATTTCTGTATTGCGAAAAATCTATAGTCACAGTTGGGTTCATTGCGCTGATGTCGTAAAGTGAATGAATATTGCTGGTATTTTGTTTAGCGTATATGATTGTGGACCGGTTGTCTTTAATAATATATTGGATGAACCTGTTCCTTGACAAAGGCTTCACTATGAAGTTTTATATGTGCAGTATAGATGATTGCTAGGACTTTCTAGCTACTTTCGTAACCTATATTTGTAATTGGAAACACTTTTGTAGTATAACTGGTTTTCCTATAACAGTGCATAGTGTAACTGTACTTTTGTACTCATTGTCTTAATTCTCCCCAAAGTGATTGTAGAAGCATATGTTGTACTCCAAGGGTATGCCTCAATTTTGAAACGCCTCAATTTGGATGGAAAAAGAGGTAGTTTGGAATGTATATTGATTTCCTTATGGAGCCTTCAGCCTCTTTGATGGTTTAGTTCAATATGTTGTCAATATTAATGAATGAGCCAAAGTCAAGAGGTGCTTTCACTGTCATTCTTTTCTTGAAAAAATAGTTGTCAATGAACATAAGATCCCATTTGCTCGAGGTTTCAAATCACAATGCCAAATTACTGTAGTGTTGAGGTTTTACTAGACTGATCCCCATGTGAATCTTCTTAGAGGTGCTTTGAAAGGACAATTTGGTTTGAATGTATCCGCAATTAAGATATCAGACCTCAGACTTAATATAAGTTATAAATAAAGTACACAGATTATTTTATCCGTTTTATTGTGCTTCTTGGCGTTTTTTCTTTCATTCATTTGATAAGTTATAAATTGGTAGTCAAGTTTATTCTAAGGCTTATTAGCTGAATTTCTTCTGTGATGGTAGTTTGATATATTATCTCTGTATACTTTCTAGGACACATTCATAAAAACATGGTTAATGATATGATAGTTGTGCTACCTCTGCACTAGTATGCTACACGATCTCGTACTGACTCAATTAAAGCATGGTTTTGCAAGATTGTCTTCATCTTTCAAAATCCAATCACATGCATTATAGATCACAAAAGGATTTTGGCTGTCCAAGTTGGGTACAAACTGAATTGATCATGGCAATTCAGATATCTCAATTTTGTGATAGATTAAATAAGTGATGGCACATTAATGAACTGGGTTACAACTCTAAACGATTGAATGCCTGCACTAAAAGATATCCTTGAATAATTGAATAATATTCCGTGCTTTATCTTTTATGGTAGTAGCATTTCTTTCAGTGCAGGTATTCTAGTTTAGGGTTGTAACACAATTCATTTTAATATTGAGCTAATTATTTCATGTTCTAAAATCTAAGTGTCTTTAATATACCTTTCCGTTTTTTCTGCTTGACGTTTCTTGATTATATTGTTTTTATGCAGTTTTATCTTCCTGTTTATTCCATGGTATTTGCTGGAAAAGCCAGAAATGGACGTGTCTCAAATTCAATTCAACTATTCAATATTTTTCCTGAATGCACTTTCTGCATTCGCATTGAACATATCCATATTCTTAGTTATTGGAAGAACTGGAGCTGTCACCATTCGAGTTGCTGGTGTTCTGAAGGACTGGATACTTATTGCTCTCTCAACTATTATCTTCCCTGAATCCGTTATTACAAGTCTCAACATAATTGGATATGCAGTTGGTAATTATGTAGTTGTTCTTTTGCATCTCGAACAACATGTTGATATTTTATATTATGTATGCCTGTTATTATTCGTTTCCTTAACTAGCATTAATTTTACGTGTAGCGCTCTCCGGTGTTGTCCTGTACAATTATTTGAAGATGAAAGATGTCAAAGCAAACCAGCTTCCAGCAGATAATAATTCTGATAGGGCTACAAAGGTTGGTATAAGTTCCTTGCTGCTATTTTTTTTAATGTTTAGTACTCCCCTTGTTTATTGTGCCTATCCGGAGATATGTTACATGTATAAGTGTTTCAAAGAAATAAGTGAGATGAGTGTTGTTCCACGTTTCACTTTCATTACCTTTTAGCTGTTCTCGAAACTTTGTTTTCATTGTGGTTAAAACACTGCTGTTATGAAAATTTTATCACCTTGGCCCAGCCATGAGCCCATGAGCATTATGTTGTTGTAAGCACTGGGCATAAAAGGTTTTGAACTAGAGTTGCTTCTTTTCTTCATCTCCCTTCATTTCTTTTAGAGTTCTAGAGACATTGCCCCAGTCCATATGCATTGTAATAGGACATAAAAGGTTCTACATCAGTTTTAAGTCACAGAACTGGAGCAGACCTGCTTATACAATCATTACTAGCTACAGCATTTCTCAACATAACTCGCCTCTGAAATGAAATGCATAGAACCTGATGGTCTCCTAGAAGTTCATGCATTACCTCTCTTATCTCCAGCTTCTTCAGCTTATTTTTAAGCCTACTCTGCTAAAGACCATCTTATATTAAGATACATGATCCCATCAAAAGGAGTATCAATACACATATAGCATGCACTTTTTTGTTTCTTCAACGTAGGTTTCCATAAGTGTAGATTGACCATTTTAAACTTTTGGCGTTTGTCTGTCATGAATACTACTTTTTTTAGAAAGGACGGCAAAAGCATTGCCGCGATTTCTATTAGACGAAGAAAAAAAAAGGCAAGTGCCCGCCCAGTTTTTTGAATGGAAACTGGGCCCAAAAACCATACAACCGAGAAGAGTGCACCACTCACCTACACGACTTTGGTACAACAATTGGACAACTATCAACTCATGCTACTACTTGCTCCAAATTGGTCGAATCGACCAAAATAACAACTCAACTAACAACTAGCACGACGACGCAACACCAGACAGCACAGCTTGGGGCGACACCAGACAGCACAGCATGAACACTACTTCTATACCTCTTTAACAAACTATTTAGATTTTCATGTTTAATGCAAGTGGTAAATGATTGCTTTCTAATTCTACGTGCAGGACAAGAAGTCTTTAAGTATATTCAGGCCTGACAATTCCATGGACAACAATGATGTGACTGTAGTTGGAGGCCTGGCATCAGAAGCTGCAGCAGTTGATGAGGAAGCCCCTTTGATCCCTTCCGCACGCCTTTCCTATGTTACACGGACCCAAACAGGCAGCTTCATTAACAGATAACCATGGTTTACCTATTTTGTGGGTTGACCATCACATCTTTTTGTTCCGGTGAATCTGAAAGAGGTGCTGATATATGTGTGGAAAAGAATATGTTTTCAGAAGCTCCTGCAAGTTGCACCTCTTCTCATACCATGACACCTGGATGTCTCCTCTTGATGTACCTTTTTTGCTAGGTGTGTATATTTTGGGGAGATACCTATAGGTGGATTAGAGAAGTTGAAGAGATAGGTTAGAACTTTTGCTTAGTATTTGGAGAAACACGTCAGCCCATGTGTTGGCTATAGTTATTCCTTAACCAAACCAAGCATATGGAAATGGTGTTAAACTGTAGATGTTGTAAAGCACTCCATAGGCTCTAATTTGAATTGTAGTGTTTCCTTTTTAGTTTGTTCTGTCATTGCTGCCTTCAGTACGAGCGGATTACCAAGTGTGAATCTGGCAAATTTTGCTGTTGTCTGCTGTTACAAGCAGACGTAGGTCACTCTAATGTGTTTTTACCTACTGCAGGCTGCCTTGTTGCTGCATACCCTAATTGTAAGTGCAGTTTTACTATGGCGTGTGGCGTGTGTTCCTGTTATGTCATATTCCATGCATCCATTTAAGTTGGACTTGGACTTGTATATTAGTATATGAAGATGATGCAAGACTCTAGAAACAGCTACTGCAATACCGTCTTCGTTCCTGCACTAAGCCGAGATGTTGAGCTATTTCCTGCACTATGTTGAGCTATTGTTTTCTTGGACTACCGTTACTGTTGAAAAGGAGTGATATACCCCTTTGGTAACATAGAGCTTTGCCATGGACAACTGGATACTGCTACTGCTACTGCAGTTATAGGTTTCCATGCACTAGTTAAGAGCTCTCAAGTCTCGACCTCTAGTTGCAGTGGCAGGCTGTCTGGCTGAGGAAAGCACCAAAGCTGGCAAACACGGGCTTGGGGTTGGAACAAAAAGCTAGTTTCTTAGGCTTATATGTTACTGTTGCCTGCCATATACGATAACGAAAACAAGAAAATAAGGATTTATATTTATTTTAACTAATATGTTCGTTCCGCTAGTTTATTTAGATCTTATACAGTTATACATAACAATAACTTAGCCTTAAACACGTCACCTCTGCTAAAGGTTGACTTTATACACTATCGAGGGCCTCTCAAGACCTTCGCTCGATCAGACCCGGTTTGCACCGGCAAAATACACCTGCCGGGTGAAAATTTAGAAACCAATTAAAAAAAGTATTCTGACCACTCAACTTTTGTTTTTGAAACTTGACACATCCATGGTGCATATAAATATGTGCTCACATAAAAAAATTTGAGATACAAATTTTTATTTGAAAAATTGATACAAAAATGACAAATTTTAGATTCATGTTCACTAAAAGACAAAATTCCTGAAGCCCATATTTAACCTTCTACACTAGACTATGATCTCGTTTGGCAGGGCTTCGGCTCTGGCCCTTGCAAGGAGCTTGGAGGAGCTAGAGCTGTTTTTGTATAACAGAGCCGAAAAAAAATGAGAGAATTTCTTATTTGACACTGGAAAAATGAGTCGTTTCTTTTTTGACCCTAAAATTTTCTTCGTTCCTTATTTGACACTCACTTGAACTTTCATCCCTAATATGACACTACCGTCCGATCGGTAGCTTCTTCCGTCAGAGAGCCTGGGACACGCTGTCAGATATTTTGATTAGGGCAAAATTGGCCTCCGTCGACTGTCCCGTGCGTGCGGTTCCCAGTCCTCTCTCCCGTGCGTCCTCTCTCCCGTGCGTCTGTCCCAGGCTCGATCCGGCGGCGAGCGGCGAGATTCCTGGCGGTGGCCGGCCGTCGGCGGCGAGATGGAAGGAGATCCGGCGGGGGAGTATGTGGATCCGGCCGGCGGCTCCCTCGGGCGGGGCTTGGCGGCGGCGGCGAGGTCCCCCGGGCGGCGCGCGCAGGCGGCTACGGCGAGCCCCCCCCGGTGGGTTGCGCAGGCAGCGCCGGCCGCGAGCTCCCCCCGGCGGGTTGCGCAGGCGGCTGCGGCAAGCCCCCCCCCCCCCCCCAGCGGCGCGCGCAGGCAGCGGCGGCGAGCCCCCCCCCCCCCCCCCCCCGGCGGGTTGCGCAGGCAGCGGCGGCCACGAGCTCCCCCCAGCGGGTTGCGCAGGCAGCGCCGGCCGCGAGCTCCCCCCGGCGGGTTGCGCAGGCGGCTGCGGCAAGCCCCCCCAGCGGCGCGCGCAGGCAGCGGCGGCGAGCCCCCCCAGCGGGTTGCGTAGGCAGCGGCGGCCACGAGCTCCCCTGGCCTGGTTGTAGATGCGGCGGCGAGCCCCCCTAATGGTACTGTCTTTTGCACAAATTCTTCTATATGTTGTCAGTTAACTTGCTGATTCGAAGAGTGGAATGCATTATATCACTGGATAGAATCTTTGCTTCTACCACAGAGTTTCTTTTTGAAACATAGAGTTTATGTCTCTATACTGCCATTATCATGTGTAAAGCAGGTACACATTTGCTCAACTGCCTTTAATTATCTTGCTTTGCAAATTCATTTGCTCTGATTCAGCTATTGTCACTTTGGTTGCCTGTGCAACTCGTGTCATCTACATTCATCTGTTGTTTTGTTGGTTCATTATTTATATTCTTTTGATCAAAAAAATAAATATATTTCTGGTCAATTGATGGATGGATTATTCAATTGGTCCAATGGTAATATATCCTCACGGGCTTTAGTAAAATATTGTCCTGTTTATCTCCCATGACCATGAGATACCCTAGTGATTCAAATATTTGACACGTAATCTGCCTTTTATTTTTTGCAACTAAAACATACAGATATTGTCACCACTCTGGCTTGCTGATCTGATCTGTAGAATGTATTCTTGTATTTGAATCTTTGATTCTACCCTTGAGTTTCTTTTGAAACGCAGAGTGTTTATCTGAATACTGTCATTTTCTTGTGTTAAGTCCCATTTGCTCAAACTGGCCTTCGTTTTAGTGTTTTGCAAACTCACTCACTAGTGATTTAGCTATTGTCACACAAGTGCTTGGTTGCCCCGTGCAACTCCTGTCATCTACATTCTTGTGTCTGAAATATTGTTCTGCTTATCTGTCATGAGAGAAACGCTAGTGATGACTGCTTTTAGAACTCTGAAGTCTGAGAACACATATATATTGTTGCCACTCTGGCTTGCTGAACACAGAATTTATGTCTGAAGTACGTACCTATTTGCACGCTGCTTTTCATTCTTGTGTTTTCCACACTAGTAATGAGTGCTTTTAGAATTTTGAAAGTCTGAGAATGGTGCTAGCCAGGCAAGGTGGTCTTTCTTAAAATAAAAAAGGTGTCCCATTTTTTTACAACTAAGGATCTCTAAGAAATTGCCACGTAATCTGCCTTTCCTTTTTCACAGCTAGAACATATACATGTTGTTAGTTAGCTTCATTGACTTGTATTCAAAATCCAGGCAGCACGCTCGGGCGGGATTTAGGGGACCATGGAGGGCCTGATAATGCTGGCACAAAGCCAGGCTGGCTCTTTGAAGGGTGAGTGCTAGCCTTCGATTCATCTAAGCAGTGCAAAAGTGATGTGCAAGTAGCAGTGTTGATTCCTTAGATTGTTCTTTTCATTTGCAGGATGGATCCAAATTCAACATATTTGCTAGAAATTAGACTGTTAGGCAACAAAAAGAAAGTTAGAAAGGATTTTAGGTGTTTCTGTTTTGATATAACTATTGATTCAGATTTGACAAACTATAAGGATTTACTTGAAGAGATTATAGAGAAGTACCCGCCAGGTTATTTGGAAGTAGCTCATCTTCAGTACTATGACCATGATATGAAAGAATTCCCTGAAGTTCATTCTGACCAAGATTTGTTGTCTATGTTTGAGAAAAATTCAAAGACAAAGGTTGTCGACATGTTCATTTCTTACTGTGATCCCTCTAAACCATTTGAGCCCATCAAAGAGTGGCATAGCGATGTGCAAAAGCAGGCTGCAGCCAAGAATGTTGCAGAAGATGAGGATAGGTACCTTTGCAACCCAGTACCAGAGAATGAGCATGTAGGTGTTGATGATGAGGTCATGTACTTAGAGAAGATACCTTGTGAAGATACAAATATGGCTATGATTGTGCATAAGGATCAGAACAAAGAAAAGGTTGAGAGTGAGGATGAGGATGAGGATGAGGATGAATTAGAGATTGAGTCAGGGACTGAATTAGAGGATGACCAAGAGTTGGTAGGACATGAGGCAGAACATATTCCAAATAGGGAATATAATAAAGAAGACCCTCCAATGGTAGTTGGCTCAACATATCCTAGCATGGCAGAGTTTAAGATTGCATTATCTCAGCATGCAATCAAACGCGAATTTGAGTATAACACAGAGAAGAGTGCACCATCTAGGTTCAGGGCCTATTGTTCAAGGCAGGAGGAAGATAATTGCCCATGGAGACTACCTGCTTCTACAACATATGATATGTGCACTGTAGTGGTAATTATTCAGCATAAATAATTTCTATTTTTTTTCTAAATATTTATTATGTTATGTTGGTGTAGCTTAATAGGGATGTTAATCTTTTGTAGGTGAAGAAGAACCCATATGCTCATTAGTGCTCAGTACAAGGAGGAAGAAGAAGGTCAAGAATGCCACCAAGCATTGGGTATGTGCTAAAGTTAAGGACTGGCTCATTGAGGATGGATCACTTGGTGCAATGGAGTTGAAAAAGAAGCTTAAAGAACACTACAAGGTGAGTGTCCACTACAAGAGGGTGTGGATGGGTAAAGAGCTAGCATTGAGGCATATTTATGGTGACTGGAACAACAGCTTTGACAATTTGTATAGGTTTAAGGCACAAGTTGAGAGCACTTGCCCTGATAGCGTAGTAGTGATAGATCATCACACGATAAATGGGAAGATTAGATTTAAAAGTTTTTTCTTTGCCTTGAAACCATGCATTGATGGGTTCATAAGTGGTTGTAGGCCATACTTAGCAATAGATAGCACTTTCCTGACAGGCAAATTTAAGGGGCAGTTAGCTAGTGCTTCAGCTGTTGATGGCCACAATTGGTTATTTCCTGTTTGCTTTGGAGTTTTTATTCTGAAACAAATGATAATTGGAAATGGTTCATGGAGAGAGTTAGAGAGGCCATAGGATCACCAAGGGGTTTAACCATATGCACTGATGCTGGCCAAGCAGTGATGTCAGGGGTAGGTGATGTGTTTCCAGAGGCAGAACATAGGGAATGTATGTTTCACTTGGTGTCCAATTTTAAGAAAAAATTTTATGGCAAGGTTTTTGATGACCACCTTTGGGCAGCAGCATACTCATGGAACCCATATTTGTTTGAGAAATATTAGGCTGCAATGGAGGCAGCAAAGCCAAGTGCTACTAATTACCTTAGGAAGTGGCACACTAGGCTGTGGACAAGGAGTCAGTTCTCAACCATTTCCAAGGTTGATTATGTAACCAACAACTTGGCTGAGTCCTTCAACAATTGGATTAAGCACCACAAGTCCTTGAACTTGGATGACTTAATGGACAAATTAAGGCAAATGCTTATGATCAAGTGGAACCAAAGGAGAAAATAGCAATGAAGTTAGATGGCTGGATTCTGCCCTGCATAATTAAGAAACTGAAAGAAATGAGTAGAGAATTAAACTTGGAGGTGCTTGAATGCTCAGAAGTTGCTGAAGTTACAGCATTGGGGGGTACTGGCTTTAGGTTTGTTGTCAACTTACAAGATAAGACATGTTCATGTAGACAGTGGCAAGTTTTTGGCATTCCTTGCAAACATGTAGTAGCATTTATCACATCACTTCACAATGCTCCTCTAGAGAAGTATGTAGACATGTATTACTCTATTGACAAGTTTAGAGCAGCATATCAGCACTTAATCCCTGCTATGACTGACAAACGCCAGTGGCCTAAATCTACACATGGATTTTTCATGCATCCACCTCTATTGAAAGCAACTGTTGGTAGGCCAAAAACTAAGAGGTACAAAGGCTGTAGTGATAATAAGAGGAAAAAAGGCCAGCACCAGTGCCCTATTTATACAGGCTATGGCCATCATTGGCACAACTGTAAGAAAGGTAATCCAGAGGACATTGCTGCTATGATGGCTGTGAGGTACTATACATGCTAACTACTTTATTGTTGATTGCATTTTTCTTTTGGCATAATATAGATTGTAACTACTTTCTTCTTTATCATGTAGAGGACCACCTAAGAAGGCAAAGAAAACCAAAACAGTAGAGTCATCCATTGTGCCTTTGGACAATGAAGCACCAGCAACTTCTATGTCTTTTCCACCAAGGTTAGCTCATGATTTTGTCTCACTTTTTCCCACAACAACCTACAAGTTTTGAAGCACTTTACTTTTGCCATGTTAGCCAAAATTTGGAGACAAGTACAAAGAGTAAGGATAACCAAGTCATTTCTAGTATTGGAGCATCAACAAGCGCGGAGATTACATCCAAGAAAAAGGCAAATAAGGGCAAATCTAGTTCTGGAGCATCAAAAAGGTAATGAGACGCAGTTCATGATATAGCTACTGTACTTCTGTATCTCGTTGAACATTCTTCGTGGGGTTTTCTAACTCAATAAGTGAAGGTTGAGCGTAACACTTTTCAACCTGGCAAAATTGACGGAATATTTTATGCACTGTCATGCTAAAAGAGAATGATCATTCACAATATTACTGAAATCTGGATTTTCTTGGCCTCATTTGATATGGTATTCATGTCAGTAGAATGATTTGTTCTCAGCTCCCTATCTCCCTGATGGAGCTACTAGTTTGCCATTGTCAATAGTGTAACAGTCTTCTACACTAGATGTCTGGTGCTACATATACAACCCTTTCTAGCAAATCTAGTTCTGTCGTTACTTTGTTGCTACTGTTACTTTGTTGTCTCTTGTTCAAATCTAGTTCTACCGTACACAGGTCAATATCAGATTCAAATGAACCTACGCCTACTGCTGCTCCAGTCAAGGCAAAGAGCAAAAAGAAAAAGGAGTCTACTAAAAAGAAAACCACTATTCCTATGCTACCACTTGACAGCCCTGCAATGGGCACAAGAAGCAAAAAGGTCGATCCTGCTAGCTATGCAATGAGCACAAGAAGCAAAAGGAGGTTCAGCTTGTGATCCTCATGTATCTGTGAATTTGGACTCCGCTTTGTGTGTGAACTTGCATGTATCCGTGAACCTTTGTGTGTGAACTTGCATGTGAATTTGGACTCCTGTGAACTTGCATGTATATGTGAACCGTTTTGTGTTTGAAGTTAATGTGGTGCTGATCTGTGAACTTGCTATATCATGTGTCATCATCATGTTGTGTAAATGTTGAAAAAATAGTTGTTAGAAATCATAAAGCATGCAGCTGCATGCCGGATTGCTGGTCCTGAGATCGATCGAGTCTGTGTTGCTGGAACTGCAAGCAGGCATGGAATGAAAAAAGGGAAAAGGTCCGTCCGACCCCAAAAGCTACTTTCCCCACAGGCCAGAGGTCACATGACACGATCTACCATCCTATCGGCCAAACTGGTTAGCTCAGCAAAAACATGTTGACAAAAAAAAGAGAGAGCAGCCAGCGGCCAAATACGCTGCATGCATGCGTCCGTGCCTCTGCATGCGCCCAGCGCCCGCTGCATGCATGCGCCAACACCAGGGGCAAAAAGGTCTTTTTAAGCACCACTTAACGCTGTTAGCCGATAGAGTTGACTGCGGTGTCATATTAGGGATGAAAGTTCAAGTGAGTGTCAAATAAGGAACGAAGAAAATTTTAGGGTCAAGAAAGGAACGGCTCATTTTTCCAGTGTCAAATAAGGAATTCTCTAAAAAAAATAGTTTCTCCTTGCTGCTCTTCAAAAATGTATTACAAAATTGTTACTGGACCTATTTTTGCTAAACATTTTTCAAAATAACTTCATATGCACGAAAAAACTGCTCTACATGAGTAGCCAGAGCCGAAGTCCTTGAGCTGGAGCCTACTAAACAGGTCTACAGAAGAGAAAAAAAAGAGGCAGAGACTATCTCCACGAGACAGCCGTAGACATTTATACCACGCGTCTATGCATAATCATCCAATATATGAGATTTTTCTCACACGTTGAATGATTATATATGGACATACATAAATTTATATTTATAGTAAGTACCCACGAGTGCCTTATGGATAGTCCCCACCTTTATTTTCTCCTTTGATTTGATGGATACCGTTACCATACCCCCGATAACCGGTGTATGTTTATCCCTCGCTCCAGCGGTCCAGCCCTGCCACTGCCATATCTTCTCTTCCATTTCCCCCTGCATGCGCGCTCTGTCAGTCTCACTCTCGCTATCTCTCGTGGTCGTGGCGACGACTGGTTGACCGCCGCCGCCGCCGCCGCTCTACAGCAGGTGCCCAGGTCTTCTTCTCGTCCTTCGCCGGCGACAAGCGCCACCAGGTGCGCCCACCCCTTTGTCTTCTTTTCCTGCTGTGCGAAACCGAGCTCTTCCTGCTGTGCGAAACCGAGCTCCCAAACCCTAACTTAAGCTATTTGCATTCGGATCTGATCTAATTACAAGTTTATGCATGTATTATGCCTACTAACTTCGATTGTTTTGCAAAAATTATCACCCATGTCCTTACTGGGTCCGCCCAGCTAAAAGGTTGTGGTAGCTTTTTGACCTTTTAGATGATGTGAGTTGTTCATTAGCCTTGGCCGATAATTTTTCCTCTGTGAGGATTGACCCAACTGTGAACATGTTAAGTGGTAATTTGGAAATGGCTCCAATGATTTCTCTCTTCTAACATTTTTGTTGATTTGTTGACTGCGAGTCTCTGTATTTATGCACTACTAGATCTCATATGCTCTTAAATGTCCAAGAGAATCATCTTTTTCGGAGGTATTTAGAATCTGAGTCTAACCGTGTGTGTATTAAAACTGACTGCAAAAGGATGCATAAATCATTCGTAAAATTCTTGTTGAAGCTTAGACTACATTATGAATCCAACTTGTGAATAGAGTGTAAGCTCCACCATTAATAGTTTAGTGTGTAGCATCAGCTCTGGAATTATTCATAGGAAGTCTATTTTACTCCCTAAAGTGTTGCTAGAATTTGTTTGTTACCTTAAAGTTTTTTATTTGTTTAGTTAGCCCCCTGGTTTTACAATACAGTATTTAATGCTGTCATATGTAGTTATTTATTTGTATTGACACCAATACACCATAGAACATAAGGTTCCTCATTACTTTGGTAATTTGTGTGTGGCTTGCTTCTGTGGTACATTTGTGAATATTAGATAGTAATTTTCATGTGACCACAATCATAACTCTGTGCGCACAACTTAATGAAGATTATATGTCAGTAACTTAAATATTAGTCTCCGGTTTGAGGTATACCTTTTTTTTTCCTACTGTATCCGCATCTGTCCTTAGATGACATTAGATATAACCACTCTCTTTTTGATAGGAAACAGCTGTGCTTAATGTACTACCACTATTTACTCTCATTTTTTTTTGGTATTACTCTATTTGTAATATGCTTACATTCAATCACTTACGCTTGCCAGCTTCTATATTCCTCTCTTTATCTGATGCCCTTGGTCTTCACATCTGGTATTCTGCAGGGTGATTCAAGTACTGTGCTTTCACCAAGATGTCTGACGGTCAGGAAACTGACAAGAACATCGAGATTTGGAAGATCAAGAAGTTGATCAAGGCATTGGAAGCTGCTAGAGGCAATGGCACCAGCATGATCTCTCTGATTATGCCACCACGTGACCAAATTTCCCGTGTGACCAAGATGTTGGGTGATGAATATGGTACTGCTTCAAACATTAAGAGTAGAGTCAATCGGCAATCTGTTTTAGCAGCCATCACTTCAGCTCAGCAGAGGCTGAAGCTGTATAACAAGGTTCCCCCAAATGGACTTGTTCTCTACACTGGAACAATTGTTACTGAAGATGGCAAGGAAAAGAAAGTTACTATTGATTTTGAGCCCTTCAGGCCTATCAATGCATCCCTGTACCTTTGTGACAATAAGTTCCACACTGAAGCTTTGAATGAACTCTTGGAATCTGATGACAAGTTTGGCTTCATTGTTATGGATGGTAATGGAACTCTTTTTGGTACACTGAGTGGCAATACTCGTGAAGTGCTTCACAAATTCACTGTTGATCTCCCAAAGAAGCATGGGAGAGGAGGACAATCTGCTCTTCGGTTTGCTCGGCTTCGAATGGAAAAACGTCATAATTATGTCCGAAAGACAGCCGAACTTGCTACACAGTTTTTCATCAATCCAGCTACCAGTCAGCCTAATGTTGCTGGACTTATATTGGCTGGTTCTGCTGATTTTAAGACAGAATTGAGCCAATCTGACATGTTTGATCAGCGTCTCCAGGCCAAAATACTTAACATTGTTGATGTTTCATATGGTGGGGAGAACGGTTTTAACCAAGCTATTGAGTTGTCAGCTGAAATTCTAGCAAATGTGAAGTTCATACAAGAGAAAAAGCTGATTGGAAAGTATTTTGAAGAAATTAGTCAAGATACGGGGAAGTATGTGTTTGGTGTTGATGACACATTCAAAGCTCTTGAAATGGGTGCTGTGGAAACACTGATAGTGTGGGAAAACCTTGATGTCAACAGATATGTGCTTAAGAATAGTGCAACTGGAGAAACTGTTATCAAACATCTGAACAAAGAGCAAGAAGCTGACCAGAGTCATTTCCGTGATCCAGCTACCAATGCTGAGCTGGAGGTTCAGGAGAAAACCTCACTCTTGGAATGGTTTGCTAATGAGTACAAAAAGTTTGGGTGCACACTTGAATTTGTTACCAACAAATCTCAAGAAGGATCTCAGTTTTGCAGAGGATTTGGTGGCATTGGTGGCATGTTGCGCTACCAACTGGACATCCGTTCTTTTGATGAGCTTTCTGATGACGAGGGTGTCTATGAAGACTCTGATTAAGCAAACATCATTCATATGGCTGTGCTGGACCCTGGATTGATGCAATTGCTAGTTTTGTTCTTCCAAATTTTGCTTGGTTATTCAGTTTTTGAGGAGAGTACTACTTAAGACACTTGCTTTGTTTCCTCTGCCGCAGCTTACAATTGCAATGCCAAGCACATCATTGCAATCTGGTTGATACTTCATGTCCTGTTGTTATGTAGACATTGGCTCTGTCCAAGGTTTGATTTTAGCAAATGCTCCAGTGACAGTATTGCAAATGCATCTATTTAAGTTTCATGTGTTGCACTCCTTTGGCGACCATGGTTGTTACTGACGCATGGTGTAACAAATCATCTACATGTTTCCACAAAGTTCGCTATTTTTTTTTTTGGGAGTTGGGTCATGCTAGCTTGTTTTCCTTTTGAATTTTGCTCCATTTGGACTCTGATCGATTCAGCGCCATCTTAGTCATAGCACGATTAAACTGGCTTCAAGTGTCTTCTAATTCATGTATGTACCATTAAAATGCTCTACATTATACAAAAAATTCAAGTTTGAATTCTACATGCATGCGTGAGCATGGATCATTTCTTCGGCAATGCTTTCTCCCATCCCCCGCAGGAATCATCGCAGCAGCTCTCCTCGCCTATGACCCTGTTGATCGTCCTCCCAACGCAGCTTGCCGACGAGCATCCGCTGTCCCTGGCGTTGTCGAAGTCCGGCACAAACCCCATGAAGATGGGCGGCTGCACGTCGAGCTCCCCGTTCGTCTGGTACACCTTCTCGACGCCGCCATCCTTGCGGAACCTGACGGTGCAGCCGCCGATCTGCTGGGAGCAGAAGAGGTTGTCGTGGCCAGGGTTCTCGAACACCCGCACGCCGTGCGCCCAGCACCGGTTGGCGCCGCGGTAGGAGCAGAGCACCTCGAACACCTCGTCGCCGTGCACGGCGGGGAACGTGAGGTTGGCCTCCGCGCCGCTGGGGATGTCGGCGCGCGCCGACCACGCCGACCGGTTGTGGTTGTGCTCGCTGAAGCCGTAGCACCGCAGCTCCACGTTGCCGTCGGCCAGGTCCATCTCCTCGCCGACCTCCTGCTCGTTGCTCACCACGATGAGGCGGAGCACCTCGGTGGACACGAAGGGCGACGGCCGGTGGCGGCACTGGTAGTGGAAGAAGGAGCTGAGCGCGACGGCGGCGACTATGGCGACGGCGAGCGCGGCGAACTTGACGGGCGCCGTGGCCATGGCGGTGGCGATGCGACGGCGGTGGCGGTGGCGTGCGGACGGTGCGTGGGGGGATTGCGGGGACGATCGAGATGAGGTACGTGTCTGGTGGAGGTCGGCATGCAAAATGGCGCGCGTGTGGCCGATGCATGTTTCGAAGATGGCTTTGGCTGAGGTTTGCCGAGGAAGGCAAACTTAGACAGCGGACGGAGAGGAATGAGCTTCTTCTCTTTGTTGCAGTTTAGGACGGGCGCCCGCCGCCCCCTAATTTTGGGGTGTTACTGGACTGACTGCGTTTGCCATGACCATGATGGGTCGTTAATCAGCTCGTTTTCGAGGTTATTAGGGATAAAAATGATCTAGGAGTTCATGTCGGAAACGTGTCTAGCCCAGTCACAAGGGGAGGCGCGGCAAATTAAAGCCTAGCCGCGCCAGCGTGGCCGCGTTTCTAGTTCATGTCGGATTCGAACAACCAATCTCCTCAGTCGGATTCCCGGCCAACAGGGGCATAAGCCGGCGTCCCATCGATCGCGTTCTACGAATTCGTGTACGACTCGAACAACCAATCTCCTTTGTCGATTCGTGTTCGCGACGACGATCGATATAAAGCCCGGTGTCCCATCGTCCCTGTCCCATACTCCCTCCCATCGATCGTTAGCGAGCCATCGAGACCCTTTCCTCCTCAGCGCCTATCTCGACAGCTTTCCTAGTTCCCTTCCCTGCAGCCAATCCAAGCGCACGCGCCGCAGCGGTGATGGCGCTCCGCCGGTGGAAGCCCTTCTTCCCGGCGTTCGGCGCCATCGACACGGCCATCGAGGCCGCCACCAAGGGCTGCTCCCGGGACAAGTACCGGCAAGTGAGGAGCGACCTCGTGGAGATGCTCTGCGACTGCGATGCCGCGGGCAGCGACGACGACGTTCGAGCGGAGGGGCTCTGCCGGCTGCTCGACAGGGCCATGGCCGAGGCGCTTCTGACGCTGCGGGCGATCCCGGTCCCGGTGACGCCGACCATGCTGGCGGCCACCGACGTCGCCAAGGCCGTCGGCGGCCTGCTGAGGCACGAGGCCGGGTGGGTGCGCGCCCTCGCGCGCGGCATCTTGGCCCAGTGGAGTTCGTCGATCGAAGCCGAAGCCGCGTCGACCGAAGTCAAAGGCGCCGCCTTGGACACGCTGTTGCAGATATTGTGTGAGCACGAGGTGGCCGCTCCAGTCACCGCATCCATTCGCAGCGGCCCTGAGACGACAGTTCTTCAAGCAGATAGTATCAAGCAAGCCGCCAAGATCTCAGACCTGGAGTGCCCCGAGAACAAGAAGATGCCTCCTGGTGTTTCCTTTGCTGGCGGCGATCGCGTCAGGAACAAGCAGACAGGGGATGCGAAGCGCAAGCACCCAGGAGCAGGAGCAGGAGCAGGAGGCTGCTACCGAGAAGCTGATGACGTGAAGCGGCAACGGAAGGTCCCGGAGATGGTCGAGCACAGGCCGAGGATGGAGCCGGCGAGTAGGAGCCGAGTTAGCAGCTGGAGATCGACGGACGAGAGGCACTTCTCGACGTCGACGCGTCATAGGAGGGTTTAGGGTTGTGTGAGAATCCAGGGTTGTCCATCTTTTGACCTTGTTTATGCCTTTTTTCCCCCTGCTTATGATGTCAAGAAGTCAAGTGCTGTATTCTGAATGTGTAAAATACTACAAACTCTTATTCTTGTTGAGCATGCATCCTGTTCGATCATTTCTGATCAGAACCTTTATGCGACCGTTTTATGCATCGTCTTCATCAATCAGTAAGAAAAGATCCGAGAACCAGATTGGGATAATTGGATCCCACCGAGATCGTGTTCTTTCGCAATTGCAGCTTAATATTTGTCCTTCTCTACTGATGGCAATGCCTCGACGATCAGATTTGAAGAACCCGTAGTAGCGGAAATAGGTTCGGCTGGAGAACCTGTATCAGTCAGAATCTGAAGTCACGCATAAAGGCGGTTCGACTAATCTTTGCCAAGCACCGGAATGCCCAGATTACACAATATCGAGCACTGATGATTCAAGTTAGGAAATCCATGATCCTGCTTATAAACCACACAAATGCATTCTATAGGTTTGCACGGGAATGCCCAGATTACACAACCTCATTCACCCAATAATGCTTCTTCACTCTTCAGGTTTAGTAAACTGGGGTGCATTTTTCAGCTCATGCACAGTACAGGCGTGACAAATATCTTCAAACTGAGGCCTGTAGCGCCATCTTCTCCCAGGCTCGCACATAAACCTGTAGCGCACACTGCAAATTGGCCCATCTGCAATCAGCACGATAAAATAACCACAGCTCAAACTCCACAGAGAACATACTCACAACATTCTGACCATACGGAATGCACAATTGATCGGAGTGGCTCTCTTTTATTCCCATTTTGCTAGCCAAGCACAAGGCCGGATTTGAACCATTGGGCCAACCAAACACACTAGGCAAAGCTGAACAAAATAGTATCTTCAGGCTCTGCCCTAGAGATCTCAATGCTTCTGAAGCATGTCCCTGAACCAGTAGGCTGACGCCTCTGGGTGCCGTTCAAGCGTGTTGAAGTCAATGTAGACGATGCCAAACTTGGACGAGTATCCTGACAGCCACTCGAAGTTGTCAAGGAGAGACCAGGCGAAGTAGCCAGCCACGTTTGCGCCCTGATCTATGGCTTTTTTCAGCTGGCCGATGTAGCTTCTGTAGAACCGCACCCTTGTGGTATCGCGCAGGTACTGGTCACGGGTCAAGTTTCCAGGCTGATCCATTCCTGGTAACACAAAAAAAAAGATTGATATATGAGGATTCCCTTGGTACGCAACGTGTTCATGTGAAACATGAAATAAGTAAATATGGAATTCTGTTGAGTACCATTCTCGGTTATGTAAACAGTTGGATTTCCATACTTCTCCTTGAGGTAGTTCACACATCCGTACATCCCCGTTGGGACGATGTAAAGCCAGTTAGAATTTGCCTACATCCGCACAAGATCATGCATTGGTTAGCAAGGATTTATTGTAGTACTTCTGAATTTGTAGCTAATGGTAGCATAATATGCACTATGCAGCGCTAACAAAGGAAATAACGTTGAGAAAGAGTAAATGGAGGAACTGCATACCTGTGGTCCAATTGGTTTGCCATCGCGTGCAGCTACAGAATTTATGGGACGAATGTTTAGGTTAGGTTAAAAAATATCTAAGGCAAATATATTTATACAAAATATAGAGTTTAAGGCAAGAAACTCACAAACATATTGAACCTGCCAATCGGCAGAGTAGCTACTGGGCGTCTGCTGGACCAGTTTCTGTCCCTTCATGTAGCTGTCTGTGTATTCATTGATGCCAATGTAGTCTGCTGAGCCCTTGACCAATTTAGCTTGCTCAGGAGTGAACCTGGGCAGCCTCTCTTTCACAAGATCTTGCATTATCTGTGGATAATGTCCATTTATCAATGGATCAACAAACCTGCATCAGATGTAACAGTTAACTATATTATCACTTGCAGTTTTCATTTATCAAAACTTAGGTTCTGACAGAGGATATAGCTTACCATCCAATGTGGAAGTCCCTAGCTCTTTGGGCCGCTGCTTGGTCATCAGGTGAGTTTGTAAGAGCTTCATACCAATTGAAGTCCAGGACTATTCCAACCTTACCCTTCTGAGCAGCCTACGTATTGAAAACATTATGCCACTCTTCCATCTGCAATTTTAAATCCAAGAAGTAATTGAGATTCAACAGGTATGTCCAACTATTTAGGAAAACAAGCTAATGCATTTAATGAAGAATAGAGTTATAAATATGAAAGTATGTTGAGCGTATTGTTCCAGGCATATTTTTTTTTAACGAAATGTTCCAAGCATATATAGACCCTGCCACATTTCATTTAATAATAAAATAAAATTTTGGACCGCACACTTCATTGAATAAAATAACATCAGCCTAGCTTTTATTTTCAGGGGAACTTTTGAGATCCTCAAGAAGAAATTACCTGATATTTTGCACGGTATCTTGCAACTGTAGCAGCATGTGCCAAGAGAAAATTATGAGCAACAATGTAAGGTTCGGTTGCTGAATTCCCACCGGCAGCGCATTTGGTGCACCTTTGAGGAGGATTTGACCCTTTGTCATAGCCATGACACATAGCTAGGCTAACATATAATTTCTAGAGTGCTTCTATGTTCTGTATTCTTCTTTTGGGAAAACACAGAAAGTCGTCCATAATATGACCAGATATAAACAACAATTAATTTTTAGACTGACTTATGCCATCTTAGCGCTTAACCACCCTCCATATTTCTTCTCAAGCGCAAGAGGAAGATCGTAGTGGTAAAGGTTGATGTAAGGAGCCATGCCTGCCCAGTTGTCAAGGAGGGACGTTCAGTTATGTTTACATAGGTAACACTAGGTTCCAATGAACATCTCAGAAGTAGAATTATCCAATTCCAACTTATTTGTTACCTTTCTGAAGCAGATAGTTTATCAAATTGTTGTAATATGCTACACCTTCTGGATTGACTTTCCCCTCGCCATCTACATAATCCAAAGATGTATAAGCAGTAGTAGCACCCAAAAACACATGTTTGCGCAATCATGTTACAACATAAGTCAAATTTGTTTACCTGGGAAAATCCTAGACCATGAGATTGAAAACCGGTAAGCATCAAAATTCAAACTTTTCATGAGATCAACATCTTCCTGTAGAAGAACAAAAGAATTAATCATAAAGCCACCAAACTCTCTTATATCTCAGCGTAGATCGGTTCATCTACTTCTCATAGTCAGGTACCTTGTAGCGATGGTATTGATCCACTGCAATGTCTCCATTTTGATTCCCCGCAATATTTCCTGTTCATTGCAACAAAACAAAAAATAGAAAATCTTAATGAATGTAGTTTAAGCAGAATAGTTTACCACAGTTAATGAGAATCAAGATGCATAGATCTCAATGAATGTTTGGCGTACAATCAACATCGGATTAACTGTTGTCCAACATTTCCTAGTTGGTTCATAGTTTTTTCTGCCTAGATCCATCTCTTGCACCCCCACCCCCAAAATAATGTCAACTACTACTAAGTACTAACCATCTAATCAAGTAGCCACTTGCTCTCATTGTCAAACATTCGGAGATCCAACCCGTAATCAACGCCTGATTGGCTAGGCCATGGTAATTCAGACGCCCTGTTGTTGCAGCACTGATACGGCAACTGACGTGGGTGGATACTGGATAACCAGTACCTGGATCCATGCTTCCTAGGACTACCCACGCTTACGCATCAGATTTCCTCACTCCCGTGCCAACCGAAGCAGTCAAGCAGAGTTCAGCGTAGCACACAGTGATGAAGCGAAGCGAAGCAGTACCTGGGACGTGCGCGAATGAATCCCAGATGGAGGGGCCCCGGCCGTTGGTGGACGCGGCGCCCTCTACCTGGTACGCCGACGTCGCCGTCCCGAACACGAACCCCTTGGGGAACGACGCGCGGCTCAGCCCGCCCAGCCAGTTGGCGCCCTTCGCCCCGGCGGCGTAGACGCGGACACCGCCGCCGCCGCCGCTGGCGACCAGCAGCGCGACCGGGCGTCCATCTCGCTCCGCGCGCACGCACGGCGGCCGGGCAGTGTCAGCTCGCAGTTCGCCCACAACCCACCGGCGTCACCGCGTCAGCCAGCACAGCAGAGTAGCAGAGGCGCAGGCCTTCAGCGCTGCTAGACTGCGCTGGCGCACTAGCTGGCGTGTCCCTACTATTTGTTGCTGCTCACGTCGCCTCTCATCAATGAGTAGTGTCGCATGTCGGTGCGGTAGATCGAGGCATCTCTGTGCGTGGGGCCCGGCACGCGCAAGACAGGTGCCGGTGACCGAATTTTTTATAATTGGGTCCTTTTATTAAAAGTTTATTACAAATAGATCTCTTGCAGAAAGAATTCAGAAAATTGACCATCAGCTCGGCGCCATTGAAGCTGACGCCGAGCTAGACGCCAGCGTCTCTGGCGCCGAGTTTCTGAGCACGATCGATGACCTGCTAGAGGGCTCGGTGTCAGAGTGACTGGCGCCGAGCTCGGCGCCGTAGATCTTGGCGTCGAGCTCGGCGCCGTAGTGATTGACGTCGAGCTCCCTGCATTTAACCCCGGCCCAACCTTCTTGCCCGAACGTTCTTCCTCTTCTTTCTCTTCCCTTTCGGGTTTTTCGCTCTCTTTCGGATCATCCTACCTCACGAATCGTCATATTGGACCTTGAAAACATTGATTTAATCCATAGATCTTCGAGAGCAAGGTATCCTCGCTCCCCTCCTTATTTTTTCTGCATCGGTTCGGTATATATTAGTCGGATTTTTGAACCTAAGAATCATCACCACTTAGGGTTTCATTGTATCCCTCAATATATGTATTATACAACCGTAGGTTGATTCCAAGACATAAAAAAAGCTAGCAAACCTAGACGCATGTAGTTATGTTATGGGTTTATTGTTGTGGATCAAATGAGAAACCCTAGTGTCGGGTACCATAAAATGGGCTCCCTAAGCAAGAACCAAAAAAATCATTTAGACCTTGTAAATATCGAAGCCAAGAGACAACCACCGGCAAACCCTCACCTTACCCGAGGCTCGGCTGGACCACCCAGCCCACCTCGAACAGTATCCAGGCTCACCTAAAGCGGACTTGGTCCAGAACGAAACCACGAGGCCTTGGACGAGGTACCGATTCTCCGACTCGCCCGAGACCCCACACCACAAGGCCTCGGACAAGGTACCGATTCTCCGACTCGCTCGAGGCCCCGCGCCACGAGGCCTCGAACGAGGTACCGATCCTTCGACTCACCCAAGGCCCCACGCCATGAGGCCTCGGACGAGATACCGATTCTCTGACTTGCTCGAGGCCCCACGCCACAAGGCCTTAGACGAGGTACCGATTCTCAGTTATCGACTCGTTCGAGGTCGGCTCGACATCAACCCTGTCACCACCGCCTTGACCGACTTCTCTGATGGGACGTCACATCCAACCAACGCGTCCAACCACTCCCGCAACGTCAGCCAAACGACAGCACGATACAGCGGAGTGGCTGACGAGACGAGAGTCACATCGATGCCATGCCGTTTGGGACAGAACGGGGCAGGGGTTATAGGCCGCTGTGCTCGGCACTGTGCCCACGGCTAACACCCGTACTGCACTATGCTGCCTAACCTCTGCTCCAAGGACAGCGCGGCGTGGAAAGTCAAGTCCAGGTCCCTGTAGCCCCGGAATCGACGTGCAAGACCAACTGCACCCTCCGAGCCTCGGCTATCCGCTTCCGGGCTCCTATAGCCTCGGGACTCATGCCTGCCGAGCCCCCCATGATGGTTTAGCCTCTGCACCAACTGGGCCTCGGCTCTCTACGTTGTCAGCACTCTGGGACCGGCACGTCGTTCGTAGTATGTGCCATGCCCTGCGTCAAGCTGCGGGAGCTCCCACGTCGTGCACAGGGCCGAGCTCCTGTAGCCTCGGAATCAGCGCACCCGCGCCGTCGTATCTACCCAGCCTCGGCTCTCTGCGCCGGTCAAACATACAGTGACCATCACGCCTCCAATAGAAGCAGGCGTGCATGCCACCATAAGAGCTCCCACGTCGTACAGGATCAGGCGTGACCGGCGCGTCGCTCCAGTGAACCAAGGACAAGACCACTCCACCGACCATGCCGCCATAGTGACGAGCTATAGGGCTCAAACATACTGCCTCTGCTAACAAAACACCACGTAGCAAATACATGTACCGCCCCTGTGCCTCCCTTCGACTATAAAAGGGAGTGACCAGGGCCGCTTCTAAAGGGAGACACACGGGCAAGCAACACACAACGCTCTGTAACACACACGCTCCCTCACTGCGAGAGATCAACATCTCAAGCAACCCACGCCACTCTACACAAAGACTTAGGACTAGCTCCCTCTCTCGCCCAGCTTGTAAGCCCCTACTACAAGCACCTCGGTGTAAGGAATATAAGATCACTCTCTTAGACTGGACGTAGGGCACCTATTACCTGAACCAGTATAAATCTTATGTCTCTTTGCATCACTATCCGGGATTAGGAACACGCAGTATACTTTCACTAGTCGGTAGAGGACCCGTCGAAACCAAAACACCGATAGTTGGCGCGCCAGGTAGGGGCCATACTGCGTGTCAGCTTAGTCATCCCAACAAGTTCCGGATGGCAGATCCCGTGCGACCACTGCGTCTCGGCATAGTGATCTGGTTTGGGAGCCTAGAGTTCATGTCTCTAGGATATAAGTATGATATGGTACTCCTCCCACCCAGAGCCCCATCGACCCATGACGACATCACGCACCAGCAGCCTAGGCGCAGGCGGCGCCCAAGCCGCCGCTCTCGTCATGCTCGCCAGGCATGACACGGGTGGGACCACCCCAACACCGTGCGAGCTTAGGGCAACACACCGCGCTCTGTCAGTATCCCATACCCGGCTGTTGATATAGAGTCCCTGGCTGGGGACCTATTTAGCTTGAGCCTGGGCAAGGGAAAGACACCGGTGGCACGTAGTAACGCCCCATCATCAAGCTCTGCCCCGCCACCTCCTGAGGAGTCGACTCCGGTGGAGCGGAGCCTGGCGATGACATCATCCCCATACCCCTTCAGGTTGGGCAATGCCGCCGATGCCTACGCTTCTGCTCACGCAGAGCCCCTAGGACGCCACCAACGTTTTGCCCTCGACCTCATCACCACAACCCCGACCCACACCCATACTGACTCCTCAGAGGAGGACAAGACGTGGGCCGGAACAGACTTCTCCGGGCTTCGCGACCCTAAAGCCATGCACCGTTTCATGGCCACGAGCGACTACTACTTCGGCTACTCTGACCCCGACGACGAAGACACTTAAGATCCCACTCGTGAGTGCTTCAACGCCAAGCTCGGGGTACCAAGCGCTTATCGAACTCCCATCGGTCATCTGGAGCCTGAGGAACACTCCGAGCCGAGCCACGAGGTTCACACCGTTCTTCCTGGTCTATGGAGCCGAGGCCATCCTCCCCACTGACTTGGAGTACAGTTCCCTGAGGCTATAGGCCTACAATGAGCAAAGCAACCGCACTGCCCGCGAGGACGCCCTCGACCAACTGGAGGAAGCCCGAGACATTGCGCTACTACACTCGGCCAAGTACCAGCAAGCCCTACGATGCTATCAAGCCTAGCGCATTCGAAGCCGAGACCTGAAAGTGGGTGACCTAGTGCTGAGACTGAGGCAGAGCAATAAGGGCCGCCACAAGCTGACCCCACCATGGGAAGGGTCGTACATTGTCGCTCAAGTGCTAAAGCCTAGGACCTACAAGCTAGCCAACGAGAAGGGTGAAATCCTCACCAATGTTAGGAACATAGAACATCTACGTCGCTTCTACCCTTAAATTCCCAAGCATTATTTACATTGTTTCTCAAAATACAATAAAGAAGCGTTCTTTAGTTGTTCTAATTTTTTGAGAAACCCCCCAAGCCCATCGATGGGGGATCAACGTTACGATAACACTATAAGGGAGACTCGGCTCTACCTCTGCAGAGGTGCGCACCACGGGGCTCGAACAAGACTCAGCTCTGCCTCTGCAGAGGTCCTAGACACTATTTTTAGTCGTTTTTCGAAAAAAAATTCTATGCCAAACTCTCTCGCGTACTCTGACAAATTGATTGTAAAAAACCTAAGGACCAAAAGTCTGTCTCAGGACCAAAAGGCTGGCCAAGCCATGAGACGGCCTACGCCTCTGGGCTACGGCAACTCCCTCACCACCTTTTGCCCAAAGGGCAGCTTAGGCTCCGAGGAAGTTTTTTGCAAGAGATATGTTCAAAGACGAGACAGAGGGTAGAGGCTCAGAAATACAATAAAAAATGATTAAAAAGCATATACACACAAGTACTTTAAAAGGCCTCGATGGCCACAAGCGTCATGGTACAATGATGTAAGTCATAATCTATTTACATGGCCCCTTTGGCCTAGGTCAAAACTCAAGGTCGCCAGCGTCGGCGGTCGGCGTAGGAGGAACCACCTCCTCTTCGAACAATCTGGCCAGTGCCGTGCTAGGGGCCTTAGCTACCTCCACTAGCTTCATGACCTCCTCCTCGGCCTTCTCATCATCCTCAGCCATGACTTAACCGTCACTAACGGCCTCGAGGTCGATGCCGGTGTAGTGCGAGGAGATGATGGCCAGGGCGCGCTTGACGCCCGTATGCAGGGCCCCCCGGAGCCGCTCGTGGACTCGGCCACTCAACAAGATCAAGTGGCTCCCGAGGGAGCTGCCCGACTCGACCCCCCAACCCCTAGGGCCTCACAGGTGGTACGGACGGCGCTCTGTAGCTCGTTGTGCTCCCAGATCTTAGTCTCGAGCACCGCCTACACTACAACGGAGGCCTCAGCTACCCGGGAGGCCTCTTTCTTCAACCCTGCGCCAAGACAAGCGGGATAGGGTGAAGCACGAAAGAAAACAAGCCAAACAGGGGCGCAAGCCTATGAGACTCACCCTCGGCTTTCTCCCTCTAGTTTTGGTCCTTGGCCCGAGAGGCCTCGGCCGCCCTAGAAGCCTCCCTCTCTAGCTCTGCGTCACATTGGGGAGTTAGGGGTCAAACGCAAGAAAAACAAATAAAACATGGGGCGTGCCTCAATAGGACTCACCCTCGGCATTTTCCTTCCAAGCTAAGGCCTCGACCTAGGAGGCCTCGGCCACCTTGACAGCCTCCGCTAGGGCACCTTTCGTCAGTAGGTGCGCGCCCTGCTCCGCCTCTAGCTGCTCGGCGGCGGCCTTGGCAGAGGCCTTCTCTTGTTTGGCCCGAGACCGGAAGGTGTCCCGCTCGCCGGCCACCCGGGTCAGCTCCTCCTCTAGCTCCTTGATCCGCGCCGCCAAAGGGGTGACCTGCTCCTAAGCCATGGCCGCCTCGACCTTCATGTTAGCACAGCAAAGGCGGAGGTCCTCCACCTCCACATTCTGTGTCGATAGAAGCTCATTAGCATTGGCGAGTAGGTCTTTTTGCTGCCGGAGCTGGTCCCAGACGTCCCTCTCCCACTGGAGAAACATCGACTTCTCGAGGGACCGGGCCTCGAGCTCCTGGATAGGCAGAACAAACATCAAGCACTACGAGAAAACTCAGAAAAAAGATGACACAGCATGAGAAAAGACAACACAGCCTCGGCTATCTGCTTCCGGGCTCCTGTAGCCTCGGGACTCACGCCCACTGAGCCCCCCACGATGGTTCAGCCTCTACACCGACTAGGCCTCGGCTCTCTACATTGTCAGCACTCTAGGACTAGCACGTCATCCGTAGTACACGCCATGCCCTACGTCAAGCTGCGGGAGCTCCCATGTCGTGCACAGGGCCAAGCTCCTATAGCCTTGGAATCAGCGCACCCGCGCTGTCGCATCTACCCAGCCTCAGCTCTCCACGCTGGTTAAACATATAGTGACCAGCATGCCTCCAACAGAAGAAGGCATACATGCCACCATAGGAGCTCCCACGTCGCATAGGATCAGGCGTGACTGGTGCGTTGCTCCAGTGAACCGAGGACAAGACCGCTCCACTGACCATGCCACCACAGTGATGAGCTACAGGGCTCAAACATACCGCCTCTACTCACAAAATGCCATGAAGCAAATACATATTGAAAGGTCCTAATGGCTAGAGGGGGGGTGAATAGCCTAATAAAAATTTCTATAACAACACTTAACAAAAGGTTAGACAATTATGAGGCGAAGCAAGTGTTGCACTAGCCTACTCAAAATGCAAGCCACCTACCACAATTCTAGTTTAGATAGTGTTGATTCGCACAAGAGCTATGACACTACCCTATGTTAGTGTGCTCTCAAAGGCTAACTAAAGAGCCACACCAACCAAGCAAGTAAGCTCTCACAACTAGCTACACTAAAGAGCTTGTCAACTAGTTTGCGGTAAAGTAAAGAGAGTGATCAAGATAGTTATACCATCGTGTCGAGGAGTGAACCAATCAATCACAAGGATGAATAACAATGAAGACCAATCACCTTAGAATCAAGGGATGAACACAATGATTTTTACCAAGGTTCACTTGCTTGTCGGCAAGCTACTCCTCGTTGTGGCGATTCACTCACTTGGAGGTTCACGCGTTAATTGGCTTCACACGCCAAACCCTCAATAGGGTGCCACACAACCAACACAAGATGAGGATCACACAAGCCATGAGCAATTCACTAGAGCACCTTTTGGTGCTCCACCGGGGAAAGGTTAAGAACCCCCCACAATCACCACGATCGGAGCCGGAGATAATCACCACCCTCCGCTCAACGATCCTCGCTGCTCCAAGCCATCTAGGTGGCGGCAACCACCAAGAGTTACAAGTGAAATCCGTAGCGAAACACGAACACCAAGTGCCTCTAGATGCAATCACTCAAGCAATGCACTTGGATTCACTCCCAATCTCACTATGATGATGAATCAATGATGGAGACGAGTGGGAGGACTTTGGCTAAGCTCACAAGGTTGCTATGTCAATGAAAATGGCCAAAGATGTGAGCTATAGCCGGCCATGGGGCTTAAATAGAAACCCCCATGAAATAGAGCCGTTATGCCCCTTCACTAGGCATAATACGGGCCGACCGGACGCTCTGGTCGAACTGATCGGACGCCAGCCCTCAGCGTCCGGTCACCTAATGGACGCCACGTGTCACTAGCTTCAAACACTGTTCACCAGATGTCAATGGCTACAAAGCTAACTGGACGCTCTGGCAAAACTGACCGAACGCTAAAGCCCCGGCGTCTGGTCGAGTATAGTAAGGGTCTAAAACCAGTTTCCCTCGACCAGACACAGCCCAGCGACCGGTGGTAAACCCTAGCTACTGTATCACCAGTCAGCGCGATCGGACGTAGGCAGTCAGCATCCGGTGCTTTTGGATCCAACGTCCGATCACTTGACTGATGCTGGCATCTCCTCCATTCTCTTCACCCTTGCTCAAGTGTGCTAACCACCAAGTGTATCACCTTGTACACATGAGTTAGCATATTTTTACAAATGTTTTCAAGGATGTTAGCACTCCACTAGATCCTAAATACATATGCAATGAGTTAGAGCATTTAGTGGCACTTTGATAACCGTATTCCGATACGAGTTTTACCCCTCTTAATAGTACGGCTATCAAACCTAAATGTGATCACACTCTCTAAATGTCTTGATCACCAAAACAAAATAGCTCCTATGAATTATACTTTTGCCTTGAGCTTTTTGTTTTTCTCTTTCTTCTTTTCAAGTTTAAGCCCTTGATCATCGCCATGTCATCACCATTGTCATGTTATGATCTTCATTAGCTTCTCCACTTGAAGTGTGCTACCTATCTCATGATCACTTGATAAACTAGGTTAGCACTTAGGGTTTCATCAATTCACCAAAACCAAACTAGAGCTTTCAATCTCCCCCTTTTTGGTAATTGATGACAACCCTTATACAAAGATATGAATTAAAATTCAATTGAATCCATGTTGCTTGCCCAAGCATATTTACTATGTGTAAAAGGATATGGACAAGTTTCATGAACCCCAAATGGTAGCAATTGCTCCCCCTACATATGTGCTAAGAGTTTGGATTGTAGCTTGCATATATGCTTAGATAGGAAATATAGGAGTCAATGTCTACCGCATGATGCTAAGGTATAAAAGATGGACCTTTGAAGCGTGATACCAATCGGAGTGCACCAAAATACCATCCTTAACACCATGGTTAGCTCAATATCACTTGGAAACATACTTTGAAAAGATATCACTTGTAAAGACTTACTTAGAAATGAAAATTATCTAGTGATTCTATTTCATCATTCAATCTTACAACTAACATACATCACACAAGCATGGATGTGTAACTTTAATACTTGTGCCATGCAAGCAAACATATAAAATGCACATACAAATGCACCATACAAGTTCATGAGCTTGCTCCCCCTACTTGTGTGCTCAAAATTTTAGTTGATCCCTTTCCTTTTTCATACCTCTCTCCCTATGTCATATGTCAAGATATCTTTATGTTTCTTTCCCTTTTTCACTGTCTTTGTTTCTCTCCTCTTTGATTCTCTCCCCCTTATCTTTGTTTTTCTCCCCCTTTGTCATCAATGACCACAAATGTTCTAAATATAGATAGTATTACATGTAGGGTCAAGATTATCAATGTCAATCAAAGGGGTGAGGATCATTTTCCTAAATTTGGTTCAAACTAGAATATATGCCAAAGAGATTTAACTCGGTTTGATCTAAGGACAAGCTTCTTCACACCTCCAAATAAGGGTTATCTTATACCATGTTGAGTTAAACTCTTATAGCTCATTTTCTAGATTAAACACTAGGTTTACAAGCCCATAAACATGTCATATGCTATCACTAGATCAAATCAAGCATAGAAGCAATAGTGATACCATATAAACATCAAATTCATTTATTTTTTATGAATGAGCCTAATAAAATAGAACCATTGGAAAGGTCCTAATAAGATTGAAAATATGACTAGATGCACTAAACATGTCCTTATCAAGGATGTATGTCATGCCAATCAACTTTTACCTTAGATTGCTCGAAGGAGAGGCATGTCATATGAGTGGGGGGGTGCATCAACACATATTTGAGAAATCCAATATGTTTAACTCATTCCTTAGCTTGCAAAACCTTTTCTCATCCAATGGCTTGGTGAATATATCGGCAAGTTGATCTTCGGTGCCTACACTCTCAATGCAAATATCCCCTTTTTGTTAATGATCTCTTATGAAATGGTGGCGGACATCAATGTGCTTTATTCTTGCATGTTGAACTGGATTGTTGGTTAGCTTGATTGCACTCTCATTGTCACATAGTAATGACACTTTCTTGAACTTGATTCCAAAGTCACTCAAAGTGGCCTTTATCCAAAGTATTTGTGCACAACAACTACCGGTGGATATGTATTCAGCTTCGGCGGTTGATAATGCAACACTATTTTGCTTCTTTGATGACCATAAAACAAGTGATCTTCCCAACAATTGACATGTGCCCAATGTGCTCTTCCTTTCAATCTTGCATCCCGTATAATCCGAGTCGGAGTAACCAACTAGCTTAAACTTTGCTCCTTTGGGATACCACAAACCAACATTTGGTGTATGCTTCAAGTACCTCAATATCCTCTTTGTAGCATTCAAATGACTTTCTCTTGGTGGGGCTTGAAATCTTGCACACATGCATACACTAAACATGACATCCGGCCTTGATGCGGTCACATAGAGTAGGCTTCCAATCATAGATCGATACAACTTTTGATCCACCATATTTCCACTTGCATCACTATCCAAGTTGCCATTAGTTCCTATTAGTGTGCTAATGACTTTGCTATCAATCATTCTAAACTTTTTGATCATGTCCTTGATATACTTGCCTTGACTCACAAATGTACCATTCTTCAATTGCTTGATTTGAAGACCAAGGAAGTAACTCAACTCTTCAATCATAGACATCTCAAACTCATTAGCCATCATCTTTCCAAACTCATCACAAAAATCTTAATTTGTTGATCCAAATATGATGTCATCAACATAGATTTGCAACACAAATAAGCCTTTTCTAATCTTCTTGATGAAAAGAGTAGTTTCAACCTTGCCCGTTGTGAACCCTTTAGAGAGGAGGAAGTCCCTCAATCTCTTATACCATGCTCTAGGTGCTTGCTTCAAACCATACAATGCCTTCTTCAACTTGTACATATGGTTAAGCTTCTTATCATCTTCAAAACCGGGAGGTTGCTCAACATATACTTCTTCATTGATGTAGCCATTGAGAAATGCACTCTTAACATCCATTTGATAGAGCTTGATGTTGTGGGCACAAGCATAGGCTAGCAAGATTCTAATTGCTTCCAATCTAGCAACTGAGGCATATGTTTCTCCAAAGTCAAGATCTTCAATTTGTGTATAGCCTTGTGCTACTAATCTTGCTTTGTTCCTTACTACTATCCCATCTTGATCTTGCTTGTTTCTAAAGACCCATTTGGTTCCAATCACATTGTGTCCCTTTGGTCTCTCTACTAATTCCCATACTTGATTTCTTGTGAAGTTGTTCAATTCTTCATGCATAGTATTCACCCAATCAACATCCTTCAAAGCTTCATCTATCTTCTTTGGTTCAATAGATGACACAAATGAGAAGTGTTTACAAAATAATGCTAATCTTGATCTTGTTTGTACACCTCTTAAAATATCACCAATGATTGTATCCAAAGGATGATCTCTAGCAACACTTGTTGGTTGGAGCAATGGAACTTGATTGCTTGCACTTGCTAGATCACTAGGTTGAGATGATGTACTAGCCACTTGATCTTGATCAATGTCATGAGAGTCACTTGCACTAGCTTGATTTGTATCATCTTGCACATTTGAGTTGGAGAGCACTTGCACTTGATCATCTTCATCATCAATCATTTGCCTAAGCCTCAATTCACCAATATCCATGTTCTTCATGACATTTGAAAGTTAAATGCCTCTAACATCTTCCAAGTTCTCATTCTCTTCTTGTGAACCCTTGGTTTCATCAAATTCAACATCATGAACCTCTTCAAGAGTACCACTATCCAAATTCCAAACTCTATATGCTTTGCTTGTAGTGGAATAACCAAGTAGGAATCATTCATCATATTTCTTGTCAAACTTGCCCAATCTTATGCCTTTCTTCAAGATATAACATTTGCAACCAAAAACCCAAAAATATGCAATGTTGGACTTTCTACCATTCAAGAGCTCATATGGTGTCTTCTCTTTCAATTGGTGACAATAGAGGCGGTTGCTACAATAGCAAGCCGTGTTGATAGCTTTGGCCCAAAAAGATTGACTCATATTGTACTCACTAAGCATAGATCTTGCCATATCAATGAGTATTCTATTCTTTTTCTCAACAAGGCCATTTGATTGAGGTGTGTACTTGGCCAAGAATTGATGTCTAATTCCAAATTCATCACATAACTCATCAATTCTAGTATTCTTGAACTCACTACCATTGTCACTTCTAACTCTCTTGATGGTTGTTTCAAACTCATTGTGAATGCCCTTGACAAAGATTTGAATGTTGCAAATACATCACTTTTGTCCACTAGAAAGAATACCTATGTGTATCTAGTGTAGTCATCCACTATCACAAATCTATATTTATTTCCACCGATACTAGTGTATTGTGTTGGCCCAAATAAATCCATGTGCAATAACTCAAATGCTTTACTAGTGCTCATCATGCTTTTCTTAGGATGGGTGTTTCCAACTTGTTTGCCGGCTTGACAAGAGCTACAAAGCTTATCCTTTTTAAACACAACATATTTCAAGCCTTTAACTAAGTCATGCTTAATCAATCTATTCAATTGTTTCATTCCAACATGACAAGCCTTCAATGCCATAACCAACACATGCTAGAATTAGTGAACAAGCATGTGGACAATCTAGCTTCACTAGCATTAAAATTAACCAAGTATAGATTTTCATATCTAAAGCCTTTGAAGATCAAGTTAGAGCTATCTACACTTATGATCTCTACATCATCTACTCCAAATATGCATTTGAATTCAAGATCACACAATTGTGCCACGGATAGCAAATTAAAGTTCAAGCTCTCTACTAGCAACACATTGGATATGCTCAAGTCATTGGATATTGCAATCTTACCAAGCCCTTTGACCTTGCCTTTGCCATTGTCACCAAATGTGATACTATCATAACCATCATTGCTATTGGTGTTGATTGAGTTGAACATTCTTGCATCACCGGTCATGTGTTGAGTGCACCCACTATCAAGAACCCAATGCCTTCCTCCGGCTTTCTAATTGACCTATAAAAGAAGATCAATTTTTTTAGGTACCCAAATATGCTTGGGTCCTTCAAGGTTAGTAACTAAGCTCTTTGGCACCCAAATGACTTTCTTCTTTGAGCCCATCTATGGTTTGCCAATGAACTTAGCCTTCACACCATTTGTACCCTTAACAAGCATATAGGAAGAATTAAGCTTAATGGAGGATACATTAGCATTTTTGCTTTTGTTGGTGCATTCATGCTCTTTATGACCAACTTGCTTGCAACTAGTGCAAAATCAACTATTGTTCTTCACAAAATTTGTCTTGTGAGGAGCAAAGGCCGCCTTACCTTTTTTGGGGGTATAGCTCAATCCCTCTTTGTAGAGAGAAGCTCTTTGGCTATCCAAGGCCATAAGCAAGTGGTCCTCACCACCATAAGCCTTAGCTAAGGTGTGAGTGAGCTTAGTGACCTCCTTCTTGAGGTTCTCATTCTCAACCACTAGTAAGGCATCACAAGTGAGACCATCACTACTAGATGAGGTAGAAGTGGAAGTGCTACAAGAAGGGTTAGTAGGAGCAACAATGATAGGCATAGATAGTGATTCATCTATTATATCACAAGTTAAACCTATATTACAAGTTTCTACATGCTTCCTTTTATTTTGCTCATCAAGCAAAGTGGAATGAGCCTTTTCAAGCTTTTTATGAGCTTTGCCAAGCTTCTTATTGGCTTTCTCTAGCCTCTCATGAGATGCATTGAGCTCATCAAAGACTTGCTTAAGAGCTTTTAGTTCCTTACGCAAGCTTTTGTATTCTCTTCTCTTGATATAAAAGTGTTCTCTAGCATTTTCTAGCATGTTAATTAATTCATCTTTAGTAGGTTCATCATCATCACTATCACTATCATTTTTATTTTCATGTTCATTATCATCAACATGTTCTTCATCACTTTTATCATCACAAGATTGTACCTTAGTGGCCTTAGCCATGAAGCATGATGAGGATTCAAAGAGAGAAGGCTTCTCATTGATGGCAATGCTTGTAAGAACCTTCTTCTTGGTGGTCTTGTGATCATCACTATCATCATCATCATCACTTGAGGAAGCATCACTATCCCAAGTGACTACATATGAACCACCCTTCTTCTTCTTGAAGGCCATCTTGTCCTTCTCTTTCTTTTCCTTCTTGACCTTCTTTTTGTTCTTCTTATTGTCATCATCATTGCCACTATTGTATGGGCATTGAGCAACAAGATGATCTTTGCTTCCATACTTGAAGCACCTTCTTGACTCTTCTTTATTCTTAGATGAAGACTTCTTTCTTCTAGCACGGTAGCCCTTCTTCACCATGAACTTGCCAAATCTCTTGACAAAAGAGCCATCTTCTCATCATCATCATCATCCCATGATTTATCTTCTTCACTTGATGTATCTTGCTTTGCTTTGCCCTTGGATGATGTGGTTTTGAATGCCATGCTCTTCTTCTTCTCATCTTTCTTCTCCTTCTTTTCTTCCTTCTCATCTTCATCTCTATATGTATCATCGGTCATAATGTCTCTCAATACTTGGTTTGGTGTCATGGTGTCTAAACCACTCCTTACTAGAATAGTGGTATGTGCCAAATCTTGAAGGTAAGCATCTCAAGAACTTGTGGGAGAAGTCCTTGTCCTTCACCTCTTCTCCAAGTGCTTTGAGATCATTGATAAGCACTTGAAGCCTATGGAATATCTCCGACACACTCTCATCATCCTTCATCTTGAAACTTGCAAATTTTTCTTTGAGAATATAAGCCTTTGCACCATTCACGGCTTGAGTGCCCTCAAATGATTCTTCCAACTTCTTCCAAGCTTCATGTGCCATCTTAATATTCTTGATTTGCTCAAATTTTCTTTCATCAATTGCATCATGAATGGCACTTAGAGCAATATCATTGTTTTGGAGAAGCACTTCTTCGGCGGCGGTGGGATTCTCTAGATCACCAATCTTAATTTTAGTTTCTACCACCTTCCACACCTTTCTATTGATTGACTTGATATGTGTGGTCATCTTTGACTTCCAATAAGGATAATTTGTGCCATCAAATTGGGGTGACTTCTTGGTATTGTTGATTTGAGCCATTTTAACACCGAAGGTTGTTAAGCCTCAAATAACGGTGACCTCAGCTCTGATACAACTTGAAAGGTTCTAATGGCTAGATGGGGGTGAATAGCCTAATAAAAATTTCTACAACAATACTTAACAAAAGGTTAGACAATTATGAGGCGAAGCAAGTGTTGCGCTAGCCTACTCAAAATGCAAGCCACCTATCATAATTTTAGTTTAGATAGTGTTGATTCACACAAGAGCTATGACACTACCCTATGTTAGTGTGCTCTCAAAGGCTAACTAAAGAGCCACACCAACCAAGTAAGCTCTCACAACTAGCTACACTAAAGAGCTTGTCAACTAGTTTGCGGTAAAGTAAAGAGAGTGATCAAGATAGTTATACCGTTGTGTCAAGGAGTGAACCAATCAATCACAAGGATAAATAACAATGAAGACCAATCACCTCGGAATCAAGGGATGAACACAACGATTTTTACCAAGGTTCACTTGCTTGCCGGCAAGCTACTCCTCGTTGTGGCGATTCACTCACTTGGAGGTTCACGTGTTAATTGGCTTCACACGCCAAACCCTCAATAGGGTGCCGCACAACCAACACAAGATGAGTATCACACAAGCCACAAGCAATTCACTAGAGTACCTTTTGGCGCTCCACCGGGGAAAGGTCAAGAACCCCTCAGAATCACCATGATCGGAGATGGAGACAATCACCATCCTCCACTCAACGATCCTCGCTGCTCTAAGCCATCTAGGTGGCGGCAACCACCAAGAGTAACAAGCGAAATTCACAGCGAAACACGAACACCAAGTGCCTCTAGATGCAATCACTCAAGCAATGCACTTGGATTTACTCCCAATCTCACTATGATGATGAATCAATGATGGAGACGAGTGGAAGGACTTTGGCTAAGCTCACAAGGTTGCTATGTCAATGAAAATGGCCAAAGATGTGAGCCATAGTCGGCCATGGAGCTTAAATAGAAGCCCCCACGAAATAGAGTCGTTATGCCCCTTCACTAGGCATAACACGGGCCAACCGGACGCTTCGGTCGAACTGACCGGACGCCAGCCCTCAGCGTCCGGTCGCCCAATGGATGCCACGCGTCACCAGCTTCAAACGTTGTTCGTCAGATGTCAACGACTACAAAGCTGACCGGACGCTCCAGCAAAACTGACCGGACGATGAAGCCCCAGCGTCCGGTCGAGTACAGTAAGGGTCCAAAACCAATTTTCCTCGATCGGACGCGTCCGGTCCACCTCGACCGGACACAACCCAGTGTCCGGTGGTAAACCCTAGCTACTGTACCGCCAGTCAGCATGACCGGACGTAGGTAGTCAGCGTCCGGTGCTTTTGGATCCAGCGTCCGATCACTTGACCGACGCTGGCATCTCCTCCGTTCTCTTCACCCTTGCTCAAGTGTGCTAACCACCAAGTGTATCATCTTATGCACATGAGTTAGCATATTTTCACAAATGTTTTCAAGGATGTTAGCACTCCACTAGATCCTAAATGCATATGCAATGAGTTAGAGCATCTAGTGGCACTTTGATAACCATATTCCGATACAAGTTTCACCCCTCTTAATAGTACGGCTATCAAACCTAAATGTGATCACACTCTCTAAGTGTCTTGATCACCAAAACAAAATAGCTCCTATGGATTATACCTTTGCCTTGAGCTTTTTATTTTTCTCTTTTTTCTTTTCAAGTTTAAGCCCTTGATCATCGCCATGTCATCACCATTGTCATGTTATGATCTTCATTAGCTTCTCCACTTGAAGTGTGCTACCTATCTCATGATCACTTGATAAACTAGGTTAGCACTTAGGGTTTTATCAATTCACCAAAATCAAACTAGAGCTTTCACATGTACCACCCATGTGCCTCCCTTCGACTATAAAAGGGAGTGACCAGGGCCGCTTCTAAAGGGGAGACACACAGGCAAGCAACGCACAACGCTCTATAACACACACGCTCCCTCACTGCGAGAGATCAACATCTCAAGCAACCCACACCACTCTACGCAGAGACCTGGGACTAGCTCCCTCTCTCGCCTAGCTTGTAGGCCCTAGGGGTTTAATGTTAACTGCTTTTGATTCTTAGAATGAAATTGGTTGTATTGTAGTTATGGTTCTCATTAATATTTATTTGTGATGTTTTAATTTATGTTTGTTAAATTATATCCGTTTTGTTAGATGCAAGAAATGTTTCGGGAGGAGTTTTGACGAAAACAGGGTCGTCCTTGAGAATTATACCCCGACGCGTCTAGCAAAAATGCCACCGTCCCTCCTGACCTCCCTCCTATCCCTAACTGTGATTGTGGTTTCCCGGTCCATGTTTTTCAATCGAAACATCCGGACACAGTGGCGCGTTGCTTCTACCCTTTTTCAATCGAAACATATGTAGTCGGTTTAATGTAAGAAATTGTTTGCACTATCCTTTTTCTTTATTTGTGTAAGTATGCTACTAATATTTTGTTGGAATCTTGTTGTGTAGGACCATGAGAGGTGCTTTTTCTTTCAGTGGATCGATGGTACAGACAAGTTTGATCCTAGGTACCTCTTTTTCGACGATTGGTTTAGAGGAAGACATCCACGTGAGCACTTCAAGCGGTGGGTTCCACCCCCTAACCCTCCGCCAATGACGACTAAGGAGAAGCACCTAGCCACAGTTAGACTACTCGAGAAACCTCCTCTGTGCGATTGCGGAGATCGAGCTATGATAAATCCTGAGAATACGTTGGAGTTTGTGTGTCCAAACAAGCATGAAGTAAGTGCAAAGTGTATGTGTTGAAATCTTAAGCTATATGTGTTCATGTACTAATGTCTCATTATTTAGGTGTTTTCAATGGCGAATTATCGTTTCAAGGAGTGGTTGTATGGTCCTAAGAATCAATGACCGGAAGAACCGCGAAGGGTTAAGGAAAAGAAAAAAAGAAAGGGTAATCTACAAAGCACCTCCTGTCATGTGCGAATGTGCTGTAAAATTCAAACTATGGCCTAGTCCCTTCGGAGCTTGGAATAGGCCATTATTGCGGCCATATGATTGAGTATGATGAGGTTCGTTATTTTTCTGGTAAACATGAAATCGTATTTTGTTTGTTTTGCTAAGACATATATGATATAATATTTCTTTTGAATAGAGCACTAGGAAATACAGTTGGCAATGTTATGATGGTCAAGCTAAGTTCTTGGATAAACTGAAGAAGAGACAACTAATTGCATAGAAGAGGGGATATGGACCTGACTACGTCAACCTATTCGTTAAACATCACAAAAAAAGATGTGTGAGTTTGCTAGACAGCGCGGTATTTGTAACCCGATCGATGTTGAGCTTAACAAATGGGGATTGGAGAGGTGAATGACGTTAGAGGAGGAGAGGGTAAGGAATGAGGCAAGGGAGGAGACAAGAATACAGATGCAGATCTTGAGCGAGCATGTTGCTACATTATGTGCCAATGAGTGCTTGAAAACCTTTTTTTTCGTTGCCTAGTTTTAAATATAATATAATCACGTTGCTAACTGATTGCATTTTATACATGAAGGGATTGGTTGCAGCGGGGAACATGCCGCAGAGGTGACTCGTGCAAGGTATGAGGATAAGAAGTTAGATGACCATGGATCGCGAGCTGGTCGCACCGTTCAATCACCGATTGTATTGTCTGATGAGGGAGACGAGAATGAGGATGACACTGCCAGACTGAGTGAGCTCATTGCTCTAGCAGAGGCGGGCATACAGGCGCAGGAGGCTGAGGATGACACTGGCAGACTTAGCGAGCTCATCGCTCTAGCAGAGGCGAGCATGCAGGCGTAGGAGGCTGAGGACGGCACTGGCAGACTAAACGAGCTCATTGCTCTAGTAGAGGCGGGCTTACAGGCGGAGGAGGATGACGACATGTTCCTCACTCAGGCCGCAGCGGTCGCAGATGAAGCGGAGGCCGCTTACTACAAGTGACAGGCAGGTTAGAGCAACGCAGTTGAGCCTAGCCACAACAGCAGAGTTGTAGTAGAGGACTGGTACTCGGATGATGAGTTGCTTACTCAGTACGTTTCAGACTGAGGATTTGGAAGTGCATTTGCCCCTATATCTACTGTCGGCATGTAGTTGTAGTATTAATATGTTGTGTAATGTGGCATAGTATTGAACTTTTCATTATGTGGTTGTTTTCATTATCTATGGTCTTAATATTCCGCTTAATGATACGGACGTATTAAAATGTGAACACGTGCTGCAAAAAAAACCTAACGATGTACGTCATTATATAAATCAACACACGAAACACATCAAATGGCATGTGACTACATGTACGCGCGGCGAGTCCGGCTCGATGGACACGGGAGGCACGCCGGCGGTGGACGGCGGCAAGGCGGGGCGAGACCGGTGGTGGACGGCGGTAAGGCGGGGCGAGGCCGGTGGTGGAGGGCGGCAAGGCGGGCCGCGGCCGGGGCCGACGGTGGAGGGCAAGGCGAGGACGGCAGCGGAGGCGGCGCGGCGCGGCGTGGCGGCCAACTATGGGCAACAGCGCGCCGAGGCGCGGCGCGGCGAGGGGCGCGGCGAGGGGCGCGTGCGCGGGCACGGTGGCGGGCGCGGGGCGCGGGAGCAGGCACGGCGGCGCGGGCTCGGCGTGGCGCGGCCCGGGCGCGGGCTCGGGCGCGGCGCGAGAGCGGGCCGCAGGATGGCGCGGCAATGGCGCGGCGGGGTCGTCTTCGGGCGCGCGCATGGCACGTTGCGGGCGCGTAGGGCGCTACGCGCTCGGGAGCGCGCGCGCGGTTTCGGTCCGCGGGGCGCACGCGGGCGCACGCGGGCATGGCGTCGGGTAGGCGCGGCGCCTCGCGCGGGAGTAGGGCGCGGCGGCGTGGGCTCGGCGCGGGGCGGCGACGCGGGCTCGGCGCGACGCGGGCGGTGGCGCAGGCAAGGGCGGCGGCGGCGGCAGTGCTCGGATAGGGCGAGAGGGAAAAGAAGAGAGGAAAGGCGCGAGCCCGTTAGATATTTCCGAGCTCGGCGCCAGTCACTCTGGCGCCGAGCCCCCTGGCAGGTCATCGACCGTGCCCAGGAGCTCGGCGCCAGCATCAATGGCGCTGAGCTAAGGGTCTATTTCCTAAATTCTTTCCATCAAGGGTCTATTCGTGCGAAACTTAAAAAAAGGCCAAATTATAAAAAATTCCGTGCTGGTGATCCGCGCTTGTCTCCTGCCGTCCTCGGCTATTCGATTGATGAAGCGTTAGTGGACCTGTTTGTTTGGAGGAATTTGGATGGTTTGAAGGAATGTTGAAGGAATTCGTGAAAAAAAAACACTGTTTCAGATAAAAAAAAAAGAAGCTGATCGAGCTAGGTTTAAAGACACGCGAGGCAGGAATGGCGAGCGGTTCACGACGCATGCCGGTTTTCGGTGGATGGCGTGTCGCTCTCTTTTTCTCAGGGAATCGGGGCGGCGCGGCGCGGCGTATGCATCTGCGCATGTGCAGAGAGGCGTCCGGTCGGTTCGTCGGCGCGGCTGGCCACGGACTACGGTACGTTCCCGGGAGGATCGAACATGGCAAGGACGAGTATGTCCTGGTGCGCGCGTTGCTCAAACTGGCTGTTTTGCTTGGTGACAAAACAGCCGGTTGTCGTGCAGCCATCGAGAATCATTCGCGCGTGTTTCGTTTTAATCATCGGTCACTTTGGAGTATTGACCAAAGATAATTTAGCTAAGCGCAACGAGCAAGGGAGAGAGTACAATTGCTTTTGTTACAAGAACAAAATAACTAAGCATATGTTTTTTGAGCATCGATTTGCTCACGCTGTCTGGGCTGCTGTGCATGCAGCTACAAATCTTCCTCAACCTTGTTGTAGTGTATCCAACATGTTCGAAAGTTGGTTACGGCGTTTAAGCGAGGACTTCATGCCGCTAGTCCTGTTGGGAGCTGGTGCCATTTATTGGTCGTTTTGGTTATATAGGAATGATATAATTTTTGAAACAAAAGGTGTTTCTTCTCACCTACATGTTATCTATACTACAGAAGCTGGCTTCCTAGAATTCGATTTTGGTGGTTTGTCTACAATTAGCGAATGTTGTCAAGTAATACTTTTGTTAGGCACATGGGTGACGATCTAGTCTGTAGATTGATTAGTACCAGTATGTTTGTACTTTCTTTAAAAGTTGTAGGTTGTGTGCATCCTGATATGCAGAGTCCGGAAATGCTTTCAAGATGATTGTATCAACTCAACGTGATGAGAAACATAATAAAAGCTTCCTTTATCGAAAAAAGATATCACTACCGAGCATTTTTTTAATCATAGTACTGGTGTATATATTTATATATGCACACACTCACCCATATGAACGCATAAATCGCGAGATTGACGAAGCCACGTATGTACACACACTCACCCTTACGAACGTAAGCACACACACATTTCCCCTATGAGCACCTTAAACCAACAGATCTTGAGCACATTCGAAATACTTCACCCGATCACCACCTTTTCCTATGAGCACCTTTGAAATAATGAGATTGAGCTGGTAGATCTCGAGATTGATGAAATACTGAGACTGAGAAAGTCACCACAGATGTCTCACTATTGACGGATACGTCAACAACCACTAAAAGAATGTCAACTCCGTTAAATCTAGAAAAATGCGAGCACATATGTCAAGTCAATGACTTGAACCCGGATAGACAAGTTTCACCACAAGGAACCCAACCAACTGAGTTCCACTCAGTTCGTTCAACTATTTCTAATTGATAAACAGAAACTTATTGTTCAACACAATATTTGATCAAAAGCTTAAAAACTGCAAGCGCTAATAATTATTACATTGTGTAGTTTAAAAATCATATAAGTTTATGTGTCAGTTTGTATTCAAACTACTTGCAAAATCTGTTATATTTGAAAGATAGTGGTCAAAGATATGCATCAAAGACTATGAAAAATCAAGTATGCTAGGCACACAGAATTATAGTCACATTGATACGATATGTCCCTCTTGGAGACGCAACACGTATTCAAAATTATTAAGCAGGATAAAGTGTCCACTGTCCACAAACAGTGAAGACGGATGATAGCAGAAAACACAAGGATGCAAACAGATAAAACACAATTAGCATGGAACGCTCAAATTGATTTTCCGTTTATCATCTTTTACTCCCATTTTGATATCCTTGCACTGAGCTGCTTTACAACTTTTGGTAGAATAATATGGCCAGCCAAACACTACCTTAGGCAACGCTGAAGAAATTAAATGGTAACTAACTCAGGCTTGTGGTTGTTAGACGTTCAGTGTTTCTGAAGCATGTCTCTGAACCAGTAGGCTGACGCCTTGGGGTGTCGTTCGAGCTTGGGCGTGCTGAAGTCGACGTAGACGATTCCGAACTTGGACGTGTAACCTGACTGCCACTCGAAGTTATCAAGGAGAGACCAAGCGAAGTAGCCAGCCACGTTTGCACCATCATCGATGGCTTTCTTCAGCTCAGCGAGGTAGCCTTTGTAGAATTGCACCCTTGTGGTGTCGTGCAAGTACTGCTCACGGGTCAAGTTTCCAGGTTGATCCATTCCTGGTAACATAGAAACAAGATTGGTATATGTATCCCTTGATATGCAACGCATTTCATGTGAAATGTTCAATGGTGAGATGTGAGACTGTACTAATGAGTACCGTTCTCAGTTATGAAAACTGTTGGATTTCCATACTTCTGCTTCAGATAGTTCACACAACCATACATCCCCGTTGGGACAATGTAAAGCCAATTTGAATTTGCCTGGTATTGAAAAGCTAATCAGGATTTCACAAACTAGCGAGTTATTTCTTAATTCACCAGCACTGAGCCACTGATGGCATGTAACGTGTACTGTGTAGTACTCCATTCCAAATAATAAGTCATTCCAACTTTTTTTGGAGAGTCAAAGGATCTTAAGTTTGACCAAAATTATAGAAAGAAGTACAAAGATTTATTACATCACATATGTATACTATGAAAATATAATTAATGAAAAATCTAATGATACTTATTTGATATCATAAATGTTATTATTTTATTATATAAATTCGGTCAAACTTGAGATGTTTTGACTTTTCAAGAAAGTTGGAATGACTTATAATTTGGAATGGAGAAAGTACTAGTTTACTGGATGATGTTTGCAAATGCTGAAGTGAATAAGAACTACATACCTGTGGTCCAATTGGTTTGCCGTTCCGTTCTACTGCATAATTTAGGGGATGAATGCTCAGGTGAAAAATATCTAAATTTAGGTAAAACTTGGGTTTGAGGTAAGAACTCACAAGCATATTGAACCTGCCAATCAGCTGAGTAGCTAGTAGGCTTCTGCTGGAGCAATTTCTGGCCCTTGATGTAGCTAGCTGTGTATTGATTGATCCCAATGTAATCCGCTGAGCCCTTCACCAATTTAACTTGCTCAGGAGTAAACTTGGGTAGCCTCTCTTTCACAATATCTTGCATCGTCTGTGGATAATGTCCATTTATTAATGGATCAACAAACCTGCATCAAATGCAATTATTGATGATATTAGAACTTGTACTTTGCTTACATGAAAACTCAGGTCTTGACAAAGGATACTTGCATAGCTTACCAACCAACATGGAAATCCCTTGCTCTTTGAGCCGCTGCTTGGTCTTCAGTTGAGTTTGTGAGAGCTTCGTACCAATTGAAGTCCAGAACTATTCCAACCTTTCCTTTCTGAGCAGCCTACACTTCGAAAAATTTATTTTATCAGCAATTTAAACCCGAAAATGTTAATTATTACATATATAGCAAATTGGACAGGCTATAGCTATTGCATGCCTTTTGCGGTTTACACGACCAATTAGTTATGGAAGGAATCGGTTGCATTTTTTGAGTGAGGAATAGAATTGAAACATTATAAAGTATGTTGAGCATCGTTCCAAAGCATATAGACCCGCAACATTTCATTTCTTAAAATTTACTTTTGGACTGCACACTTCATGTAGTAAAATAAGATCAAATTTTGTACTGTACTCCAGATTACCTATTACTAACATAGCACTTCAAGAACAGATCTATAAGATTTTTTGTTCAGGGTAATTCTATGAGATATTAAGTAGAACATACCTGATACTTATTACGGTATCTTGCCACTGCAGCAGCATGTGACAACAGAAAATTATGAGCGACGATATAAGGTTCCGTTGCTGAATTCCCACCAGCAGCACATTTGGTACACCTTTGAGGAGGAATCGACCCACCATCATAACCAAGTAGTGCTACTATCCTTGGCTCATTGAATGTAAACCAATGCTTTACACGATCGCCAAAAGTCTTAAAACAGAAGTCGGCATAATCTGTGAATAGTTCCCTACAAAACATTATATAGAAATGTAAATAAAATCTGGTTTTTCTTCCTGCTAATTTTTTTTGAAATAAATTTTTCTTCCTGCTAAGACTTGTGATACGAGGGATATAGCATGTCACATTTTGCAAGGATAAAATAAATTAAACAGAGTGCTTCTATACATTGTGCAGTCTTCTTTTGGGAAAATATAGAAACACTTTCATATTCATAATTATCTACTTGTAGGAATTAGGACTCTAGGAGTCACATTTTAAGACTCAGTAACAAATCTCAGCACATGAACAGATAGAAATTAGACTGACTTACGCCATCTTGGGGTTTAACCACCCTCCATATTTGTTCTGAAGTGCAAGAGGAAGATCGGAGTGGTAAAGATTGGCGTATGGAGTAATGCCTGCTCAGTTTTCAAGGAGACATTCAAACATGAGCGAATGTGGGTTCCAACCGAAGCCTCAGATGTCGAATTTGCTCCAACTTGAGCTTGTACCTTTCTGAAGCAGGTAGTTTATCAAATTGTTGTAATAGGCAACACCTTCTGGATTGACTCTTCCCTCGCCATCTACATAACCAAAGGTGTGTCACCGGTGTTAAACCTAAAAGAACTTGTGCTCCTAGACTACCATGCTAACTGCTAAGTACAACTGAACTCAGATATATGTACCTGGGAAGATCCTGGACCATGAGATTGAAAACCGGTAGGCATCAAAATTTAAACTTTTCATGAGGTCAACATCTTCCTGTAGCATGACAAAAGGACTAAGTACAAGGCTAATTAACAAACTTTCTTTTACTTCAAACTTCACCTGCAAGCATTTACTACATCTCATTTGTCATATAATAACTAGCAGTACCCTGTAGCGATGATATTGATCCACTGCGACGTCTGCAGTCTGATTCCCTACAATATTTCCTGTTGATCGCAACACAAAACAGAGAATGTCAATGAAACAGGAAACTTCAATCGTTGCAGCAGACACAAGGTACCGCTCCCGAGTCTGCCGGGTCGAGTACAGAGAGGGCCATTTCGTACGCCTGCGCATCAGACTCTTGCAGCACACTACGCTAGTCGAAGCCGAGCTTGCTAATGCTAGCGCAGGGATGGGGCAGCCGGGCGCAACTGAATCTGAGTGTAAGCGAGAGGTGAAGGTGATTGCTACCGTACCTGGGGTGTGCGCGAATGGGTCCCAGGTGGAGGGCCCCCGGCCGTTGGTGGACGCGGCGCCCTCGACCTGGTACGCCGACGTCGCCGTCCCGAACACGAAGCCCTTGGGGAACGACGCGCGGCTCAGCCCGCCCAGCCAGCTCGCTCCTCCCCCCGCCGCTGCACCTGGACTCGCGCCGCCGCACGCCACCAGCAGCGCGAGCAGCAGCGCCGCCCACCGGACAGCAACCATCTCTCCTCCCCTGCCGCACAGAGCAAGCAGCTCTCACTCTGTTTGCCCACTAGCTCCGGGCTCCTGGTAACGGTTGGGTGGCAGTAGCACTATTGCTCCTGCAGTCCTGCTAGCTAGGGTCGTCACCAGTCACCACTCCAGTCCCCGGCGCGGCATCTTTTTGATGTGAACTTGGCCGTGCACGCACCCGAGTTTCGACGAGATCCTCTCCCTGACTACGACGGGCCGACACGGCTGGTGAGGGTAGCGATTAACTTATCCGATCGCATGGCTCGTGCGCGTCTACTTTCCTTGGAGGCTTGGATTGTTTATGGGTCGTCGTCCTGTCGGTTTCGGTGGGTGGCGCGATCCTCTTCTTCCTTTTTTGATGAACCGGCGCGCCCCGTCGCGTGTGGTCTGCGGGAGTATCTCGCGGTGCGGGCTGTCTACAGTCTACTGTCTTGTTGACCGGTGAAACAGCACGTCGTGCGGTGCGGACGGACTTGAATTTATTTGGCTGGGATATCGAAGATTTCGCTGTGCTGCTACTGCAGGCTGCAGCTGCTAACTTCGGTGTACTCGTGCTGCCACATCGGAAGAACGTGGCCATGTGGGGAAGCGATCTGGATTCTTGCGTTTCCAGCGATCGCTGGATCAAGCGCATTTGTTCGAAATCGAAATGGAACCGCAAGGTCACGGCCTCACGGGGCAGGTGGAAGCTCAGAAGCTGCGAGGAACCAGTAACCTATAGCAACGGAAGGATCACGAGCATGCCTCTGCGTGATTCTTTACCATTATATATCGCGTTCGAAGTGGACGTAGCTAACGTGCCGGCAAGCAGTGTCGCATCGCATATCTATGGAGCTTCCGATACGGCATCAAAGGGTCATCAAATGATCCCATCGCTTCGGATAGGAATTTCCTTCGGATATGATATCCAGCCGTGCGTGCGAGCCATGATGGACCAGCAGCAACCTTTTATATGAAAAATGAAAACTCGGTACTCAGCTGCCAAAAAAGAACATCCACTAAACTGGTGGCCACCATGACAATCGACAACGGACTCTAATCAACGCAGATACACGGAATGAGGCAGCTCAGCTCAATCAACACACGAAAAACACTAAATATACGTTCAAAGCTGGCTCCTGAAAAATAAGCCCTCAATCATAGTCTCAGTCCTACAACAGGTCCCCCTCATCGATGCAACATGTCTTAAAAGCAACACGCTGCCATCCACTACAAAATTCACACTAGAAGAAAAAAAAGTACTCCTTTCTAATTAAACCGAGGAAACTATGAAGACGGATGGAAGTAGAACACACAAGGAGACGAACAGAGAGACCAGCAGGGCAGCGCCATTCGAGGTGGCTGACGGCGAACCAGCTGGACGGGTGCCTGAACCGGTCTGCGGGGTGGCGGCCTTGGAGCCCGTCCCCGAAAGCTTGTCCTTGAACTAGTACGCCGAGTCCTTGGGGTACCGCTTCAGCGTCGTGAAGTCGACGTAGACGATGCCGAACTTGGACGTGTAGCCCGACAGCCACTCGAAGTTGTCCAGGAGGGACCACGCGAAGTAGCCCACCACATTTGCGCCGTCGTCGATCCCTTTCTTCAGCTCCGTCAGGTAGTTCTTGTAGAAGTCGATCCGAACGGTGTCGTGCAGGTACTCCTCGCGTGTCAGGTTTCCGGGTTGATCCATCCCTGATATAATTATATCCATTCATTCATGGCACAATGATTTGTCGATGCAATTCAAGGAGCATCATGGAAGGGAGTGCAAGCATTTCAGGTGAAGGAGACAGGTTATTTCGTGTTACCGTTTTCGGATATGATGGTGGTTGGATTCTGGTACTTTTCCTTTATGTAGTTCACAACTCCATACATGCCCGATGGGACGATGTAAAGCCAAACTGAGTGCGCCTGCACAGCACAGGTACATTCATCATCAGAAATTTTCATGCTGTTTTGCACTTGTCAATCTTGTAACACCAACAGAATAAAGTAGAGGGTTCAAAGTAGTAAAAGGGAGAAGCTTATACCAGCTGTCCAATTTGCACGCCTTTTCTTTCAACTGCAAAGTTCAACATGGAAGGAAGAAGGCGATGATCTTCAGAAACTGTAGTGATACACACACAACCACATAGAACCAGAATCACAGGTTGGTAACTCACACTTATATTGAACGCCCCAGTCAGACGAGTAGCTTGGTGGTCCTTGCTGTGTAGTTTGTTCATTTGAAATGTAGTATGTTGTATATTGATTGATCCCGAAATAGTCCGATGAGCCCTTGACTAGCTTAGCCTGTTCAGGTGTGAAACTTGGTAGCCGATCTTTCACAATGTCCTGCATTATCTTTAGATATTGTCCATTTATTAATGGATCAAGAAACCTGAACCATGACCATTTGGTATGGTTAATATTGGTAACTGTGTTAAATAAGATACTGAAGTTTGTCGCATATTGCTGTTAAGATCTTACCAACCAATATGGAAGTCCCTGGCCCTTTGCGCTGCTGCTTGATCTTCAGTTGAGTTGGTAAGAGGTTCATACCAGTTGAAGTCTAGAACTATCCCGACCTTGCCTTTCTGAGTTGCCTATAGAGAAAAAAAAAAGTAACTTGTTCTGGATCATTTCCTCACAAAAGACTCAGCAAAATAATGGATCATTTTCGATCTTTTTCTTCTTCTTTTGGGTTGGGGAGTTTATAAATTACATCAATGATAAAAAATGCAGAATATGCTTTACATATTACAGTTGTTGCCACTAGATTGCTTAGGCACAAGAGTTTTTTTTTTTTTTGTGTGTGTGTGTGTGTAAGATGCAATGTAGTACAGGATGGTCATTTTGGGTTCAGTTTACCGAGGAAGTAGAAAAAAACTAATTTGAGAAACCCCGAATGTACCATGATGCATTTGTCAACAGTTAATCTCGTATGTTGTCATGTTGCTATCGATTGATGTATTTTTTTCGAAAAAGGACCATCGCAGCATGTAAGCATTAAGAACACCCAATAATTAACACTTGCAGGTTTAGGTTACTTGCTGCATATATGCAAATTATACTACCATTGACACATTCAATGTCAGTGCACCAGTTTGTACATTTTGTCACAGACATGCATATTATCCTGGTACTAATACTTAAGTATTTGCAATAGTTCCTATTTGTTTATTCTTCCCTTCCATTGAAAAATACCTGGTATTTATTGCGGTATCTTGCAACTGCAGTAGCATGAGATAAGAGAATGTTACGAACAACAATGTAAGGTTCTGTTGATGAGTTCCCACCGGCAGTGCATTGTGTGCACCGGTTAGGGGAGTTAATCCCTTTATCATAACCAAGGAATGCTACTATCCTCGGTTCATTTAATGTGAACCAGTTCTTGACTCGATCGCCAATAGTCTTGAAACAAAAATCGGCATAGTCAGCGAATTTGTCCCTGCAGAACATATATCCAGAAAAAGCCCAGCCTCAGTACAGATTATGATAAGACCAAATGAAATGTATATCTAAAAAGAACAATATCACTTCATAGTTCACACTTGTCCATGTGGGTGAAAATACTAAGCCATCATCAAATTGGCCTAGATATTGATGCAAAATTTCAAAATTAAACCACTAGATCTCGTCGAGATCTATAATTTTCATATAAAAATTATCTTCATTGAATTCCGTAAAAATATATGATTTGATATGATTAATATATCTTAGAAAAATCATATTTTTTTTACGGAATTAAATAAAAATAATTTTTATATAAAAATTATAGATCTCGACGAGATCTACAACTTTCTAGTTTTGAGTTTTTTCATTTGAAGTCGTTAAGATGCTCAAAAAAATTAATGACATATTTACACTTAAGGATATTTTCGACTTTTCACACCTGCAGTTTGACGGAGTTAGAGCCCAAACTGACAGCAGCAGTGGCATGGAGGATAAAAAAAGTTAGAGTAGTGACGCTAAAAACCGCTGAACTTTTTCAAAGACACACAGAACATTACGATCTTTTTAATGATAAACAAGGAATTCCTCTTTCTTTTTGCCACCCGGCCTAGCGGGTTGCGGGCTTGGCGAGCGAGAGCGAGGAGAGCTGATCTGCGGCATCTGCCTGCCTGCCGATGATGCTCGGCGCGCTGCTGATGATTGGAGCGGGAGGCGTGCCGCGTGGGTCGCGGAGGGTTTATGGCGGCAGCTCAGGCCTGTCGGCGTGGCCGCGGGGTAGCCGGGTAGGTGCTATCTGGGTTGGTGGTCCACTGGTCCGTGGAGGCGTGGACCCGACTCCAGCGTGGCGGTCGCACACTTCGCGGCCCGCGGTTCACGGCTCTGTGAGCAGTGATGCACGGTAGCGTCGTACCGTGCCGGGCGGTCTTGCTAGCCATCACTCACTCGTTGCTGTCTGAAAGGACCGAACGAACAATCCGTGAGCTGTGACGCACTACAGAACGTACGGTAGTGGATCTGTGCTGCTCCGCACTCAGCAGTAAACGAAGAAACGCAACGGTGTTCACCAGGACCAGGAGCAGTGGAGCACTGAGACGCATGTCTGCTATAGTGCTAATGGTCAACGGTGAAACATTTGAAGCGAGTGTCGTCCTCATTTTTTGAAGGGATAAACCAGACTAGATTCAGTCTGAACAGGTCGAGCAGATGAATGACTCGACTTCGTCAAGCCGATGCTTGCAGCTTGCGTGTGATGTGGTTTCAACTGGGCGGCACATGCGTGTTCCCAGCTTTCCCCCTCCTACAGATTACAGGGTGGGATCGAGCTGGTTAACACCTGAACCCCTTTAAATCATCCTTCATACACATAATAAAATACAGGCACGTATCAACACCAAGTGGCACAAATTTTGCTAGCAAGCTTTGCAACAATGCCTTACATGTCAGCGCTGCGACGTCGACGACAAGCTGAAGCTCCGTGTGACCCGACGTCGTTACCTGCCGGCGGACAGTTCGATGGCGTCCTGGTTGTAGACGGAGTCCTCGCCCCAGTCGAACCGCAGCTGCATCCGCTCGTAGTCCTGCCTCCTCGTCACCTCCACCTGCTGCCACTCCTCCCACCGCTCGGCGAGGCCCTCACCTTCCAGCATCCGGACCACCTCGGACATGGAAGGGCGGTCCTCGGGCGAAGCCTGCGTGCAGAGCAGCGCGATCTGGATCATCATCTCCACCTCCTGCCCGTTGTAATTGTTGTTCAGGTTGCGGTCAACGATGGCGTCGAGATGCCCTTCCCTTTGCAGCTTCTTGACCTACAAATTTTGCAGCAAGCTCACAAGTGTTTTGCGAAGAGAAATTTCATGCGATGTGTATGCTTGCATCAAAAAACTGAAAGCTCTTCGTGCACAGAAGCAGTTCAGACAACAGCTACGAGGGATCAGTTGTAGAAGACATAGGAATCGGCTTACATGATCAAGTAACAACACATCATCTTCTTCCTCCAGACGTGAAAAGTCGATGGCACGCTGACCAGTAACTAGCTCGAGAAGCATTATGCCATAACCAAAAACATCGGTTCTCTCGGATGACTTCCCAGTGGACAAATACTCGGGGGCAATGTGACCCATGGTTCCACGAACCTGAGTAGTCACGGATGTCTTCTGTACATCCACCAGCTTGGCCAAGCCGAAATCACCAACAACTGGTTCAAAACCTTCATCAAGCAAGACATTGGCAGCCTTGACGTCACGATGTATAATCTTAGGATTGCAGTGTTCGTGCAAATACTCCAGTCCACGAGCTGTGCCTAAAGCCACTCGCTTCCTTGCAGACCAATCTAATATTGGCTCCCCAGGTTTAAATTCTGAATCGTTGACATGATAAGCATGTATTAGATGACGACGTATTACAGCAAAATCATCACTATGAAAGGCAAATAGTATAGAAGTGGTGAAAGATTTGTTTGTTAAAAATAAAAAGTGGCAAAGTTTTCCACTCATTGGATGTATATCCAGTGAAATATAAATTAATGCAACTAGCTATCCATACATGGTAACATGGTGTAGCTATGATGTAATGTGCTAGAAATAGTAGACTATGACCTGTTCAATCAGCAAAATGGAACAGTTCTGATACCAAAGAGGTTCCTACTGAAAAACACTTTACATATCCTCAACAAAAAGATGCAAATCTCTGCTAAGTGCTAACCCACTCTGTAGGTTAACTGGATGACAAATCTCAAGCATTACTAGGTGACAAATTGCTGTACGCACTCTGTAGACCAGATCTCACCTACCTGGTAAATTTAGATCATTTTAACACCGTATTACAAACCAATCGTGCAGAATTACATCTAACTTAGAGCATATGAAACATGAATTTTCAACAAAGAGTTACCTAAAGGGGCAACTGAACTCACTATGCTAGCTTCTAAATACATAAGTTGCATAATCTATAAGCACACTCATGGTCTAGGTAACTTCATAGAGTAGTAACAGTGCAGAACTAAATGCAATGAAACAAGTGATTAGCTAGTTAAGACTTAAAAAAGAGAGTACCTCGCAGACGGTAGGCCACACTAAGATTCTGCATGAAAGGATAAACAAGTAGGCGCTCTGTTTGTGTTGTGCAGAAACCAATCAATCTTAAAAGATTCCGGTGAACTGCAACACTGATCAGCTCAACCTCACGCAAGAAAGCAGCCTCTCCACCAGGACTCTCATAATCAGTTAAGCGTTTTACAGCAATCTTAGTGCCATCTGGAAGTGCTCCTTTATATACTTTCCCAAAACCCCCTTGTCCAAGAACATTTTTCTCACTGAAATTATCAGTTGCAAGTTGCAATTCTCGCCATGCAAATCTTTTCAACTGGCCAAATGCAATTCTACGATCATCCTCACCTGGGGAGCATAAATTATCCGTTCAGTTAGTTCAATGCAAATCTTTTGAAATGTGGAATTTGAAAGATTGGCAGTGTCTTAGGAACACATCTAAATATGCTAGTTTCTAGTGTGCCATCATCAGTGTTAAACTGGTACAGTAAGCAGAATATGCCACTCCAAAGACGTACACTGGCATACATAGGCCAGTTCTGGAAACCATGGTTTTAATTAATCATTATACCTAATTCTACTTGAGCTTATTTTTTTTATTTCTTTAGAGAGAACTTAGTTTCAGTGCTCTACATATCAGCTTTAACTTATTGGTTTCATTTCTTTGTTTAATACGTGATGAAATTATGCGGATTGCAGTATTTTTTTTAGCTAATGAACAAGTTTAGCTGCAGCAAGGTGATGATATAAAGTGCAGCTTATTCACTACCTGATACATCCACAAATACTTCACGAAGATGGCTTTTCCTCCTTCCATTACAGATAATGAATATAGCCCCTATGATTAGAAGCCCCATCAGACCTCCAACTGTTCCAAGCACAATGCCTATTGTCGAACCACGGGATGAACCTATAAAAAAGCGACAATATTATCAGATGCTTCTAATTATTTGACAAACGTCCAATAGGGAGTCTGTCCCCTGTGCTATTTGACAAATGTACAATAAAGAACACAAAAATGCATGGCCTGTTACCTTGGTAAGACATATTTGAGGCACAAGGATGGAGGAAGTTTGCTCCACAGGTCAAGTTATTACCTGAAAAACTGTGAAGTAAATAAACCTTTGTTAGCTCTCAAAATTAGCACGCATGGACGCCACATAAATTTTATAATGATCACTTATTCCACAGTACTTGTAACGTGCAACTTGAAACAGCTGGGGAGGTATTTGACCAGTGAGTTTATTGTAAGCCAGCCGACTGCCATCATATGAAGAAAAAAGTTGGTATAAGACAAGAATTTAAGTCTTGTGAGAAAAACTATCATTTGAGTGCTAAAACCTTACATGTCTGTCAAGCTTGAGATGCTTGCTAGCGTATCAGGAATAGAGCCATTGAGATTGTTTTGACTTAGTATCCTTGTTAAGAAACAGAAACAGAAAACAGGAATGTCAAGTCATTGAATGTCCATAAAACAAAGAATAAGGATTCTAGTACATACAGAAGCTGGAGCTTTGAAAGCCTGCCAAGAGAAGCCGGTATTGGCCCAACCAACAGGTTGTCTTCCAAATCTAAGCTTGTCAACCGAGAGAGGTTGCCAAACTGCTCTGGTATGACACCAGTGATGTTGTTACCAGGCAATGACCTGCAGTATCATACATTACATTGATCAACAAAACAGGGAATTCATGGCGACGTGATATAACAACAAAGCCATTATTTCATCTAGCAAGCGAAAAAAAAACACTAATACTTAGTTACTTTTAGATGCTAATTAGTTTGCAAAGAATCGTAAGCACAGTAGTCAGTAGCTATTACATCACAGCCACTACCTAAAATATTTAGGTGCATCATCAATCTAGAAGAGTCACTTACAGAACATTTAAATACTTCAGATCTCCGATTCTTGGTGACAGAACTCCAGTAAACCCCATAGAAGCCAATGTTCTGCAGGAGGGTATCAGGAAGGTAAACTCAGAAAAAATGGAGATCCTATCATATAGATATAGCTCAATGATGAGTTTAGCACACCAACATATTGCAGGTTGAACTGCAACCGCATCAAAGTTAATAATTACATGCTAAAGTAAATGCCTCTCAACTGATATTTGGAGCTGTTAGAGACCTTAAGAGCTTATCGTAATGAATGTAGGAAATGTAATACCAAATAAATTTAGCTCCGAGCTAAGTGATCTATTCGTCAACTAATCGAAGTACAAAAGTTAAAAATAAGAGTGCAGAGAAACAGAATGCTGCAACTTACACTTGCACAACATTGTTGCTATTGTCACAAATAACAGAATTCCAAGTGCAAGGGTTAACTTGATTTTGGTTCCAGTCAGAAAGCTGATTGCCAGTAGCATTTAGTTTCAGCTTCATATCATACAAAGCATCACCTACGTTAACAAAAGATTCTTTGTTACTTGCAAGAGCTTGAAAATTATGTGTTGATAGTGAAAGTGAACTAAAAAAAGTGAAATACACATATGATAGGCATGTGAGTAACCTTGAGGATCAGATGCTGAGAATGGGAGCAGAGATGCTATAATTAGAATAATGTTGAGCAGCTCCATTTTTCTTCTATTATTACTGTAGCATCAGAGGAGTTCCTTGGAAAGCATGCCTGACCAGAAAACATGCAGAAACTGATCATGTTAGTGGTCCGTGCCTTATCTGGTTAATCAACAAAATCAATTCATAGTGGAATACAGAGCACACAATAAACGAAGAAGTAAGGCACAGACATGGCAAGTTGTCAAATACAAATGTTGTGTGCACTTGTTTGAACTGAAAGAAAATTAGTATCCACATCTGATCAGCATATCATGGAAAATGGAACAAGTTGTGCAGAAATGCAAGTGTTGTCTTGAACTCAGACCAGAGCATACATTTGTTTAAGAAATTAGCCAAAACAGATTCTATATCAGTAAAAGAAGCATAGTTTATTTCTAAATAAGATACTAGTACAGCACAAAAAAGAAATATGCATCCATTTCAGGTACTGACCAAGAGAAGCCCCACCCCCCTCAGTTCCCACAGTCTAACCCAACCAACCAGTTAGCTAGCCCTGAGGTGGTCCCAAAATCTCTGGAGTCAACCCTGAATTCCCAATTTTCAACATATTAGACCCCCGAATTTTGATATTAAGGCACGGGCATAGAAAGATGCCAAAATGATATTGGAAAAGTTAATTTCATGAGAACCCCATGTATTCATCTCAATCCACATGTGTTGAGATGGATTGGAGTGGAATTAAACTAAGTTCCATTCCAATCCGCTCCAACACATGTGGATTGAAGTGGATATACATGCATCCAAGGCTTAAAAGAATTAATCAGAATCGAATTGAACGTTTCCAGATACTAGTGCATAGAATCCCAGCCAAAGCAAGCAAGCGCGCACACACAGAGAGGCAGAGAGCTAGCTCAATTCGGGAGAAACAAGGGAAGCGAGTTAAAAGTGGGCAAGAGCTCCAATTACTTTATTAGCGATTCGTTACAGAGCTGAGAGCTTCGAGAACGACGGAGCGAGAAAACACTCACACGCAGAGAGAGAGAGAGACCAGGGCTCGCTCGCCCGCCCGCGCCGCGGCTCCGTCCGCGACCGCGAGATTCGGCGGTTCACGCCGCCTCCCTCATCATCATCATCTTCTGCTCTGCTCCACCTCCACCAGTCACCACCACCGCGGCCGCCGCGCGTGTGAAGGCGTAGGTGGTGGACGACTCGGCCGGTTGACTCCAGGCGCCGGAATTGACCCCTGATGCTGTTCCGAAACGGGAGCCCATCGCTTTTTGGGCAGGCGCGCGCGATTCGGCAGGTAGCAGTCTAGGTCTAGCACTCCAGTAACTGTGTCGGGTGGGTGGGTGGATCTTTCGAACCTCCCTTTCTCGAGTCCCTTCGGATAAGGTGGATTGGACTTCTGGCGGATGCTGCTGCGATCGCTTGCTTCTTCTTCTTCTTCTCTCTCTTTTTTTTTTTTTTTTTTTTTTTTTTTTTTTTTTTTTTTTTTTTTGCTGATGACGCGTCTGTCCGGCTCCACGGATTGGCCGAACGGGCGAGACGAGGCGGACGCCATCACGGCTTCTGTGCACGGACTGCTGTCCGCGTGTAGTTTTTTTTTTCCGGTCCGGTTCGGCTGGCTGAATCTTTTTGGAAACTGTAAAAAAAATACTGTTTTGGTTGAATTATTGTGAAAGAAAAATATCAAATAAGCCGAATATAAGATAAATCGAACGAGATCTTCGTGTTCGTTCGGCGCATAACCTTTTTGTCTGGTCTGTATACTCTCTTTCATGCTGCCAAGCGGGTGACGATAAGAGCACGCCTAATAAAACTTGGGCTATAAGACCATCTCCAACAACCCAATCCAAACACAAAATAGGTAGTTCACAATGTTTTTGTATCAAAAACACGTTCCAATAGATGACCCAAACTGACGACGCATTTTGCATCTAAGCCGATCCAAAACGCAAATAAATGTCTCAACGGAGAGACGACGCAAATCTCGTCCTTCGTCCGCAGGTCGCTGTTCACACAAATAGCTGTCGCTCTCATTCGTCGTCATCGGCCAAACAAAGAAAAAAAAAGAACACACCATTCCCCATCCTCTTAGTCGCTCACTCTGTCCTGACGCGGCGGCGGCGCCTCCTGCGGTCCGTCCGCTCTCCGCCCTCTTGTCCTCTCGCGCTTGCTTCGCTTTCTTCTTCGTCTCCCGCCCGCTCTGCTGCTGCGTCTCTCCTGTGCTGCCGCCTTCTGTGCGTGCCTCGTCGTCGCCGTTGGTCGGCCGGCCGCCGTGGCGGACGTGCAGCGTCGCGCGCCGGCCGTCGGTGCGCTGCTAACTGCTCTGCACGTCCGGCCACCGCTGTACCTTCTCTGCTCCCTCCTCCCTCCTCTTCTGCTTAAGCCCGTGGCGTTTCTTGCCTCCATCCACTCCCTATGTCGACCTTTCCTCAACGCCTCGCCGGATCTCGCGTCGGAGCTCGCAGCTCGGTGATCGGCCGCGGGGAAGACGAAGACGGAGGAGCAAGCGTGTCGGGTACCATAAAAAGGGGTCTCCTAAGCAAAAACCGAAAAATCGCTTAGACATTGTAAATATCGAAGCCAAAAGACAACCACCGGCAAACCCCCACCATATCCGAGGCCCGGCTGGACCACCCGGCCCACCTCGAACAATATCCGGGCTCACCCGAAGTGGGTTCGGCCCAGAACGAAACCACGAGGCCTCGGACAAGGTACCGGTTTTCTGACTCGACCGAGGCCCCGCGCCATAAGGCCTCGGAGGAGGTACCGATTCTCCGACTCGCCTGAGGCCCCGCACCACGAGGCCTCGGACGAGCACCCAGTTACCGACTCGCTCAAGGCCGGCTCGACATCAACCCCGTCACCACCGCCTTGACCGACTTCTCTGACGGGACGTCACATCCAACTAACGCGTCCAATCACTCCCACGACGTCAGCCGAACGACGGCACGATACCACGGAGTGGTCGACGAGACGGGAGTCACATCAACACCATGCCGTTCAGGACAGGACGGGGCAAGGGTTATAGGCTGCTGTGCTCGGCACTGTGCCCACGGCTGACACCCGTGCTGCACTGTGCTGCCTAACCCCTACTCCAAGGACAGCGCGGCGTGGAAAGTCAAGTCCGGATCCCTATAGCCTCGGAATCGACGTGCAAGACTGTAAGGAAAATGGACCCTTGGCCCATTTACTTTGGATTTTGGTGTTTGATGCCAACACAACCAAATTGGACTAATGAATTTGTAAGTGTTTGTTTTGTAGTTCAATAGGGTGCAAAACGTAACTTGGACGAAGGCGACGTGATGATTCGATGATCAACACATCAAGCAAGACCTTAGGAGCACAAAAGAAGACACAAGATATCAAGCAAAGTCCAAGCACAAAGATTGAAACCAAGCTGTACGCAAGATCGTGAAGAAATGAGCTCACTGTGGTGACCGGATGCTGGACCGGACGCTGCGACCAAACGCTGGGCAAGTGGCTCGGCAGACAGGCGACCGGACATTAGACCGGATGCTGGCGGCAACCGACCGGACGCAGGACAACAGCGTCCGATCAAGTACAGAGAGGTTCCAGAGCGGCAAATCTGCGACCAGACGCGTCTGGTGGCAGGCAACCAAACGCTGGCCAGCGTCTGATCAGTATATTGCCGGCTCAACGGTCAGGACGACCGGACGCGTCCGGTCAGGACGATTCAGCGTCCGGTCAGTAGCAGTTTCGTGGGAATTCGACCTCAACGGCTACTTTCTCAGTGGGGCTTATAAATACAACCCCCAACCAACCATTTGAGTGTAGTGGAGCTAAGGAAACATACCAAGGGTGTTGATACACCATTTTAGTGATTTCCACTTGCATAGAGATTAGTGATTCATTAGGTGATTAGCGTAGGTGCTTTGCAAAGTGCTTAGGTTGATTAGACCATTGCTCATGCGTTTGCTCTAGGTTTAGGCCTAGTGTTTAGTGACGTTTGCATACCTCTTACCACTCAGTGCTTGCGCGCACCATTGTTGTACATCGGAGGGGCTTGAAGTCTTGTGAGATCACACCAACCGCGTTTGTGGTGTGGCCACCACCATGTACCAGAGGAAACAAGGCCCGTGGCGTTTCAGTCGGAAGCTTGATAGTAAAGACGGCGGGGAACATCTGGGAGAGGCCTGCCGAAAGGCACTTTGGAGACCCACTTGCGCGTGGGGAAGGCCTGAGACTATCCACGGAGTTACCCGACCGGGAGCTTGGCCCTTGCGAGGGATTCCTTGCGAGGGGCTCCAACGAGGACTAGGGGGAAGCTTGCGCGCTTCTCGATACCTCGGTAAAAATACCGAAGTCGTCGACGGGAGTTTGCATCTCTATCTTGCTCTTAAGGTTCCGCATTTATATTGATTACTTCACTACACTTGCGGTAGAGATAGCAACATACTAGCAAACCCACAGTTGCACATCTAGATAGTTTATCTATTGCATATGTTTTGCTAGGGTTAGAAAAAGAGGCCATAGTTTAGAGTTAGAATTTTTAAGTTGCCTAATTCACCCCCCTCTTAGGCGTCATGGTCCCTTCAATTGATATCAGAGCCGGTTGGCTCAATTTGGACTTTTGGCTTAACCACCGTTGAGTCGACGCTATTTAGAGTGGTTGGGATGGATACCGCTAGGCCTTCGTACTTTGACGGCACTAACTTCCCATACTATAAAGCTAGAATGGCTTGCCACCTTGAGGTAGTTGATTTGGGTGTAAGTCACTCGTGACGGAATGAAACCCATCAAGAATCCCGAAAAACCCACAAAGAGTGATGAAAAAGAAATACACTTCAATGCTAGAGCTAAAAATTGCTTGTTTGAATCACTTAGTATGGATGTTTTTAACCAAGTATTCACTTTAAATATGGCACATGAAATTTGGTTAAAACTCCAAGAGCTCCATGATGGCACTAGCAATGTCCGTGAGCAAAAACATTATCTAGCAAAGCAAAACTATGATTCCTTTACTATGAATGATGATGAGCTTGTTTGTGATATGTATTCTTATTTGATTCTAATTATCAATGAGCTTCATTCTATAGGATTATTAAAGCTAGATGATGCGGACATCGTGAGAAAGATCATCTCTGTGTTACCACAAAAGAAATATGCAAGCATCATCACCATTCTTCACAACATGGAGGACTTGAGCAACATGACCTCGGGCATAGTCATTGGCAAATTAGTGGCATTTGAAATGTCACGTAAGATGGGTCAAGAAGAAGCTTCTTCATCAAGCAAAGGCAAAGCTCTCGCTTGTAGCGAGAAAAAGAAGATGAAGGGCAAGCAAGTTGAAACAAGCTCAAGCTCAAGTTCCTTAAGTGAAGATGAAGAAGAAGATGAGGACGACGATGATGATGAAGATTCAAGTGATGATCAATCTTCCTCCTCCACCTCTGATCTTGATGAAGAATCAATCAAAGTGATCAACAAGTGGAGAAGATGATCCAAAGGCTCAATGTCAAGGGTGTGCCCATCTAAATTCAAGATTTCATTTTCACAAATCAAAGAAAAGAGCAAAGAAAGAGAGGATGCTATAGATGCGGCGAGTTGGGTCACTTTGTGGAAGTTTGTCTAAACAAGCCCACATCCAAGACAAAGAAGAAGGCATGCAAGAACCAAGCCCTCACATCAATAAGATCATGGGATGATTCTTCAAGTGAAGAAGAACCCCATCACAAGAGGCGAGGCCACAAGCACTCATCATCAAGTTCCTCTCGTGTGTGCCTTATGGCACGAGGTAACAAAAGCTCTTCCTCTAGTGAGAGTGATAGTGATGATGATATGCCTTCTTATCATGAACTTGTGCAAGAAAAACTTAAATTTGCTAAAGCTTGCACTAGTCAATAAAAGAAGCTCAAAAGTTTAAAAGAAAAGCTAGATAGTTCACAAAAAGCATACAAAACCTTGCTTGAACAATATGAGAACTTTGCTAATCTTAATATTGAACTATCTACTAAAATTGAGAAACTTGAGGCTAGTGCAACAACAAATGCATGCACAATCAATGATGAGCAACTTGAAAAGAAAAATGAAAAATTAAAAGAAAAGTTAGTTAGCTCACAAGAAGCATATAATAGTTTGCTTGCTAAAATGGAAACTATGTGCAAACATTGTGATAAGCTAACTAATAAAGTTGCTAATCTTGAAGCTATTAGCACAACCCCCACCAAGGCATCTAAAAAGAAAAGTTCTATCTTTAACATGTCTAAAAAGGATGCCTCTACTTCTTGCAATGATTTATGTTTAGACTCACCTTTGTGTAACTAAGTTTGTGTTGAGAAAGTTGTTGTAGATACATGCACACAAGAGGTTGTAAAGGAGAATGAGCAATTCAAGCAAGAAGTAGCTCGCCTCACCAAGGACTTGACTCAAGTGAAAGGTAAGACGAAGCAAACCCAACTTTATCAAGATAACATCGTCAAGGGAGTGAAGAAGCTTGATGAAGGACAAACCATGGTTTGTTACGTGTGCCACAAGGATGGTCACAAGTCCTATGAGTGCAAGGTGAAGAATGGGGGAGGAGCAAAGAAGAAGGAGAAAAAGCAAACAAGCAAGCTCTCCAACACCTACACAAACAAGGTGGACAAGAAGGCTTCCACACCTTATCTCTTGAAGAAGAAGAAAAATGATAAGGTGGTGGCCATCAAGGTGAACAAGCAAGTCAATAATGGGGTCAAACGCTTTTGGGTGCCAAAGGAAATCATTTCAAACATGAAGAGCACCAAGAAGGTTTAGATCCTGAAAGGAAAGTGAGAAGTCCATCGAAAATCGGGGAATTCAGAGACTTGGCAAAGTATGGGTGCATTTCATGGGGTGCATCATGATGGACAAAGTCATTGCCAAGTAGGTTAGTGTCGATGTTTTATCACCGATAGCCTGCCACGGGGGTACCCGGGGCAGTATGTTCGGGCTTCGGCGTATGCCGAACACGATGGTTAACGCAAGACACAGTCGATTTATCCTGGTTCAGGCCCTCGATCGTAGATCGAGTAATAACCTTACGTCCAGTCGGCCTTAGCCTTTGCGTTGGATTGATTCTCAAGTGTTGTGTTGTACAATTGTTCTCTCTGTCTTAGGAGCCCTGCCCTCCTTTATATAGTTAGGAGGCCAGAGTCCTAGTCGGTTTATAATGAGATATCCTAGTAGGATTGCTTAATAGTTATACTACTAAGATTACAGGGGAAGAATCCTAGTTAGACTAGATCTTCTCTGTCCTTTGCGGGGTATCCTATGGGTCCCGCATCGATAAGCCCCCGAGCACTTCATGGTTGAGCTCTAAAAGTCTCGCTCTGCTCCTTCAAGTCTTGTTGAGTAGGAACAAAATGTCATCCGAGTGCTTTCTGGAGTGAAACCTTGTAGCGCTTCTTGGGATCTTTGAGTCGCGAGTGCTTTTTGAAGAAAAAATACATCCATCTAGTTGTAGCCCCCGAGCCTCTTGCTATTTGGAACAAGGAGCTGGAGGATCTTGTCTTGAAGTTGCTCTGATTGTTCGTTGAAGTTTTAAAAAGAGCTCGAATATGGATCGTTCCGGGTTCTTTTTGTCGTAATGTCTTGAAGTGGTCTGCGTTGAGGAAATCTTTTGGTGACGTGCGCTTTTTCGAGGAAAAAGTGCACTCACTGAGTGTAGCCCCCGATCCTCTTGCTATTTGGAACAAAAAGTTGGAGGGTCTTGATCTTTTATGTTGTTTGAAGAATTTGTGTTCTGAAGTAGTCCCCGAGACTTGGATTATTTCGTTATCCGAGTAGTTTCGCGGCATGTAGCCTCCGAGCTTATGTCCGGGTTCTTTTTGTTTCAGGAAGAACTCGGATGCGAGGTCTTGGCGTATTCTTTGATAGTCTGCTGTTGCCAGATGTAGTTGTATTGTGGTGGTTGAGCGTAAATGCCTTTTGTTCACGGGTTGTACTGTGCTAGTATATTCTTCCGAATATGCCCGTCTTCGAGTACTGTTTCTTCTCGCCTGAGTCATCCATTATTGAGTCCTGTCTTTTCACTGTGTCCTTTGTCGGGCTTATTTCGTTGGTGCTCCTGGTCCATGTGCGCCGATCCTTTGGCCTATAAATACCGTCCTGGAGTGCTTGTTTTCATCCATTGGACATTCTGTTGAAACCTTCTTGGTTGTGAACATGGTAGTTTGTGAAGTAGAGCAGCCCCCGGGCGTATTTTGTAGTTCCTGTGTGTCTTGTCGTAGCTGGAGGAAGTCTTGTGATAGGGATTAGAGGTAGGCTAATCCCGCGACAGCATTGTGCCAGGATGTACGTGGTGGTAGTTGGAGGAAGTCTTGTGATGTGGGCTTCGTTCCTTCATCCGGCAGTTCCGGGTTGATCCTCGTCGCCTGTCTTGAGACCGTCCGGTGCAGATCAACATCATATCCAGCATCACATCGGTCTTGGGTAGACAGATGCCCGCCGGCCTTCTCTGCTCCATGTTGCCCTGCCGTGCTGCCGATTTCCGCCTTGGATGCACTGCGTTCGTCCTTTGAAGAAAACAGTGTAGCTGATGGCGGTCTGTCCTTCCGAGTAGCAATTTGGGACACGTAGTCGTTCCAGAGCCTAGTCGTGTCCGTGTTCCTCTTTGCTACTTTGCTTTTCGTGGTGCCGAGTTCGTTGGGTCTTGTAGGGTTTGTAATCTTCTATTTTTGAAGTTGCTTGTAATGTAACGAATCTTGTCTTCTGAGTTGTCTTTGACTCTTCTGTTGTGATCCCTGTCATTCATGGGACTACCGAGTTCTTTTTTACATAACCGGGTTCTTTTGTTACTCGTGAGGTAGCCCTTTCTTTCTTCTTGGTTCAACGAGTTGTTCCTGTGGTCATCTGATAACCCTGCTGTGTTGCTGCGCGGATAAGTCTGAAATCTGCCCGTTGGTTCGTACCGTTGTGTGGATTCGTGCCCTCCGTCGTTTTAGCTGCGTCGGTAAATGGACCGTTGTTTTCCCACGATGTGCTTTAACGGGCCTTATGGGCCGTTTGTATCACTGAGAAATCTATTTAAAGACCTTTTATCTTCTTTCCCTTGTCACCCAGCTCTTTCCTTTAAACCCTAGTTCTTAGAAAACCGCCGCCGTCATTGTCGTTATCGCCCGAGCTCCATCGTTCTAGCTTCATCCTCCTTAGCGCCTTTGTTGCTTCCGCCAATTCATGGGAAAGAAGAAGACCGCAAGCAAATCTCAGGCGACCTTTGTGGACGAGGAGTCGTCGCTTTCTTTGATCGAAAACCAGGAGTTCGTGGCCATGAGGGCAGCTCAGAAGGTTTGGCTGGCTCCAACAACCAGCGAAGACCAGCTGCGCGAGCTCGTTAGTGATGGCTTGATCCAGAACAAAGTCATCGCTGAATGGAGAGTTCCGGGCGAGCATCGGGTTCCGGCCCTAGGTCCTGGTGAGATTGTCCTTTTTGTCTCTTTTGTCCGCGCAGGTCTCTGTCTCCCTGCTTCTGTCTTCCTTCATTAGTTTCTTGGGTATTTTGGGGTTAGTTTGAACCATCTAACCCCCAATGCCGTTCTCCATCTTTCCGTTTTTGTCCATCTTTGTGAAGCCTTCCTTGGGATTCCTCCTTCTCTATCTCTTTTTCGTTTTTTCTTTCGCCTGAAACCTCAACCCCGCCGCGAGGAAACCAGTGTCCTTGGCGGTTGCGGGATTCAGTTTCGCCAGGGTCTCAAAATCAAGTTTTTTGATTATGACCTGGTCGATTCTGTCAAGGATTGGCGCGCCGAGTGGTTTTACGCTGCCAATTTGATCCCTTCTCTTGTTGTCCACTCCGGATCCGGTCCTATGGCGAACGACCGGTGGGACAAAAAGCTTGAGTCTCCCACTGAGATTCAAGCGATCCAACCTCTCCTTGATAGGATTAGTACACTGAAACAGCAAGGATTGATCGGCTTTGGTATTGTCTCAAGTTTTCTTCGTCGTCGGGTTCAGCCCTTGAAAGAGCGGGGACATCTCGGCTTTGAGTATTCTGGGGCTGAGGATTCTTCGCGCATGGTCCCAGCTCTTGAGCTGACCAGTGAGGAGGTACTCGAGCGTCTCCAGAAAATGCTGAAAGGAGTGAGCGTCATTCCTCCTGCCGTCCCTGAGTACTCGGCCAACAACCCGCCCCCAGCTGTGAGTTGTCTATCCTCCTTTTTCTATTATTTGAGTTCTTTATGTACTCTTTGTGCGTCCGTTCTTGCTTAGTTTTTCTTTGTCTTGGTGTTTTGTCTTTTTTCGTAGGTGCTTGGTCGGAACTTCGTTGATCCGATCCGCCTTGATGTTCTCCCTGCTGTGGCGGAGGCCGGGGATCATCTAGCCGGTACTTCTGTAATTAGTAAGTCTCAAACTTTTACAGCCCTTCCTGGGGTATCTTTCGGATCTGATGATCTATATGAAGAGTATGTTCCTCGTCTAGTCCCTCGCGGACCTCGCAGCGTCCCGAAGAGGGGGCGGATGGACGGGTCTTCATCTGGCTTGCCTGTCTCCAAGAAGCCTCGCAAACCAAGTACTCCTTCAGGTACTCCAGTTGTTGCTAGCATGCTCTTAGGTGAGCACATTTAGTACTTCTTTGTTCTTTTATTTTCATGTTTCTCTCTTGAACCGAGTACTTTTCACCTCTTTTTCAGCGGGTGCTCTGGTTTCGCTGGCTGAGGAAGAAGAGGATGATGAAGTTCCCCTTATCACGCGGCGGTGAGTTGTTTTTCATATTCTTGTCGCATTGAATTTTTCCTCTTTGTTTTTAATCTTAGTCTTGAACTTTTTTTTTGAAGTAATCGGAGGTCGGGTGTGAGTTTTTCCGATGCTCTCACGCCGACTTCTTTCGAAGCTCCAGGGTCGAGTTCTTTAGTTTCTTCCGCCCCGAGCTGTATTGCTCCTCTGGTGCGGAGTTCTTCCACGGCTCCGGCTCCGGCTTCTTCCGTGGCTCCGTTGTCGGCTGTCCCGCTCCCGTCGCTGGGTGACGGGGACGTCTTCGCCGTCGTGGTTCCCCCTGCGAGGCCTTCTCTTGGCTTTGCAAGGAAAAAAGTAGTCGGGTGAGTAGATTCTTGCTTCGTCTTTTTGTCTTTTATCTTCCTTCCTCTGGTTCTTATTGGTGCTTCCTTTTATCACTTTTCAGTGCTTCGTCTTCTCTAACTTCTCCACCGACTTCTTCTCTGCTTCCCGCTGTGCCAACGAGTTCTGAGCCTCGAGACTCACATCATTCTGTTGATGAAGTCGCGGCGGGGGCTCCAGAGCTTCCTGGCGGAGTTGCGGGCTTGGTCGCTCCGGAGGTAACTGTGGCCGTCGCGCCGGGTTCTTCTGGGGATTTGGCTCCGGCTTCCCTGGAGGTTGCTCTGGTCGCTCCTGCTTCGCCCCAGCCAGCTTCTCTTTCCCCTTCTTTTGCCTCCGGCGGCCCTTCCCTGTCCGATGATGTGGTGCAACAATTCGATGCCACTCATCGGTTATCGGAGCTGACCGCAGCCTGGGGGAGCTTGTCGACCCTCGCGACTTCTTTTGGTGAAAAGCTCCAGGTAAATTTTTCAGCCACTTTTCTTTTGCATGCTTGTTTTTCTTCTATCCTTACGCCCCGTTTCTCTTTGCCTCTTTCTGCTCAGTCTTTTTCTCGTGATCATTCTGGCTTCTTTTTCTCATCTGAAAATGAGAGGAAGTTGTCTTCGGAGGTAGACGCTCTGAAAGCCGATCTTGACCTTCTCCGGGCTGAGTTGGAGACGGAGCGCCAGTTGCACCAAAAGGAGGAGAAAGCCCTTCGCGCCCGGGTTGTGGAGACGGAGAAACAGAGAGATGCTGCGGTGGAGTCTGCGAAGAATGAAAGCAAAGGTGCCGCGGGTTCTGCCTGTTTCTTCTTGTATTTTGACTTCTTTTTCTGCTGACTTGTTCTTTGGTGTTCTGTTCTAGCTCTCCGGGTTGAGAAACAAAAGCTCTCGGAGAGTATTGATGAAATGAAGGCCCTTGTCCGTTCTAGTCATAATAGAGCTGAGGAGGTAAATACTCACGCTGAGGAAGAACTCGCCCTTGCTAGGCTGATTAGGCGTGGAGCTGATAGAGATCTTGTGCAGGCCCAAAAAACCATTGAAGGCCTATCTGGGAAGCTGGCGACGGCTACCGAGAATTGGAATGCCTTGTGGAAATCTTTTCGTTCGGTAGCCGACGTCCTCCGGACTTCGGCGGATGACGGGCAATCTTGGGCGCAGTTCATTCCTCGGATTCCGACTCGTTTCCAAGAGTTCGCGAAGAGGTGCGCCCAAGTATGTACCAAAAATGTGCTGGCCCAGGTCCGGGTCCTTGCTCCGGAGGTGCCTCTCTCCAAGATAGCGGAAGAAGCTGAAAGCCAAGAATATCTTGACGCCGTTGAAAAGATGGAGCCTGAGGTCGAAGATCTAGCCAGTAGGATTGTAGATGGTCTAAATATTGACCTTTCCCTCTCTGATGACAATGCCTGACTCGCTTGAGCATCCCCTTGTAATATTAAACTCCTTTTTAAATGAAGATTCTTTATTCTTGTTGATGTATTCTTTGCTTGGGTGCGGTTGAAGTTATTTGACTTGTTGAGTACCTTGTTCTGTTCCCGTCTCTGCTCCGCAAAACGGCTCTATGTGTTATTCTTACGGGGCCCCTTGATTTGTCGGGTACTTTTCTTTTATCGTTTCTTTGTGATTCGTTGAGTGTTTTGTCCGTGTGATGACTTTGTTAGATGTAGATCTTCGCGTTAGCAACCTTTCGCCCGCACTATGTAAAACGACTCGGTATAGAATGCAGCTTTGATAAACTTCGGCATCCGAGTGCTTTCTTGAGTGGTGCTTCTGCTTTTTTGAAGAAGAAGTACCTCCATCTGGTTGTAGCCCCCGAGCCTCTTGCTTTTCGGAACGAAGTGCTGGAGGGTCTTTTGAAGTTAGATTTCGGTCGGCTTGGTTTATTTGCTTTTTGTTTCGGGTGTTAGCTTTTTAGCTACCCTCATCGGTGAGCTCAAGCGTCTTTTCAGCTATTTTGCTCTCGGCCAAAATGCTCAGGCATGTTTTCAGCCATTTTGCTTTTTTGTTTCGGGTGTTAGCTTTTAGCTACCCTCATCGGCGGGCTCAAGCGTCTTTTCAGCTATTTTGCTCTCGGCCGGGATGCTCAGGCGTGTTTTCAGCCATTTTGCTTTTTTGTTTCGGGTGTCAGCTTTTAGCTACCCTCATCGGCGGGCTCAAGCGTCTTTTCAGCTATTTTGCTCTCGGCCGGGATGCTCAGGCATGTTTTCAGCCATTTTGCTTTTTTGTTTCGGGTGTTAGCTTTTAGCTACCCTCATCGGCGGGCTCAAGCGTCTTTTCAGCTATTTTGCTCTCGGCCGGGATGCTCAGGCGTGTTTTTAGCCATTTTGCTTTTTTGTTTCGTGAAAACAACTCGTTGGAAGTCATGACAAGACGTGCTGTGGATGAATATCATCTTTATTGATCATGAGTATAAACTAATACATATGTTTTTGAAGAGTATTGTCTTTCGTTGATTGTGAACATAGGTCCTTTGTGGCTTGCATGTCTGCTTTTCCCTGAGTTGTTTTTACGCATGGAATCTTCTTAGCTGGCTGATGTGCCATGTATTGCTGACTTCTTTTCCATCTTCGGTCATTAACTTGTATGTGCCGGGTCCGGTGACTTTTGTGACAATGAACGGGCCTTCCCAAGGACTGAGTAGCTTATGTCGTCCATCAGTCTTTTGTATCCTTCTTAGCACTAAGTCTCCGACTTGTAGTGATCGAGGTTGGGTACTTTTGTTGTAGTGCCGTCTTAAACCTTGTAGGTATCTAGCTGATTGAAAGGTAGCGTTTATTCTGACTTCTTCTAAGCTGTCGAGTTCTAATCTTCTTGTTTGTTCTGCTTCTCCTTCATCATATTGTTCTATTCTTGGGGATGTCCAGATCAAGTCGGCGGGTAGTACGGCCTCTGACTCGTAAACTAGGAAGAAAGGTGAGTGGCCTGTTGCTCTGCTTATTTGAGTTCGTAGCCCCCATACTACTTTCGGTAGTTCTTCAATCCATTTGGACCCATAGTCCATTAGTTCTTCGTATAACCTTGGTTTTAATCCGGCTAGTATGAGTCCATTAGCTCTTTCTACTTGTCCGTTGGCTTCTGGATGTGCAACAGACGCATAGTCTATACTGAAACCACAGTCTTGTGCCCAGCTTTTAAATTCTGTAGCTGTGAAGGGGGAGCCTAGATCTGTGATGACTCGATTTGGCATGCCGAAACGGTGCATAATGTCTTGGATGAACTCGACTGCTTTGGTTGCGCTGTATTTCGCGAGTGGTTTGTATTCAATCCACTTGGTAAACTTGTCAACCGCCACAAAGATGTACTCGAAACCGCCTTTTGCCTTTTTCAAAGGTCCTACTTGATCTAGCCCCCAGCAGGAAGAAGGCCAAGCGGGTGGGATGCAGATAAGATTGTGAGCTGGTACATGGGCTTGTCTTGCAAACATTTGGCAACCTTTGCATTTTCTGACAAGCTCTTCTGCGTCTTTCAAAGCGGTTGGCCAGTAGAATCCGGTGCGAAATGCTTTGCCAACCAGTGTTCTTGAAGCGGCATGATTTCCACAGCAACCTGAGTGTATTTCGTCTAGGATCTCTTTTCCTTCTTGAAACGAAACACATTTTAGGAGTACTCCTGATGATGCTGCTCTTCTATAAAGTTTATCTCCTACTAGAACGTAGTTTTTGCTTCTGCGAACAACTTGGGTGGCTTCTGCCTTATCTGCTGGTAATTTGTTTTCTTTGATATAGTCAATGAAAACTTGAGTCCATGAAGTGTTGATTATCAATATCTGAACGCCTTTAGCCTGAATTTCATGTGTTGTTTCACCGGGTTGTTTGATAGAGGGAACTGATAGCTCTTCTATGAACACGCCGGGTGGAACCTTTGCTCTGTCTGATCCGAGCTTGGCAAGGACATCTGCTGCAATGTTGGAATCGCGTAAAACGTGTAAAATTTCTAATCCTTGGAAGTGTTTTTCAAGTTTCCGTATTTCAGCACAATAAGCACCCATGTTTTCTTTGGTGCAGTCCCAATCTTTGTTGACTTGGTTGATGACCACTGCTGAGTCGCCGTATACGAGTAATCTTTTTATTCCGAGGGTAATCGCGACTCGTAGCCCGTGGATGAGGGCTTCATATTCTGCTTCGTTATTTGTAGCTTGCCATAATATCTGAAGGACGTACTTGAGTTGTTTTCCCTCTGGAGAAATGAGGAGAACGCCTGCACCGGCCCCGCCTAGTTTGAGTGATCCATCAAAGTACATCTTCCAATGGTCGAGGATGGTATCTGATAAGGGCTGTTGAATCTCTGTCCATTCGGCCACGAAATCGGCGAGGGCTTGAGATTTGATTGCTTTCCGTGGGGTGAAATTGATGTCCAGAGCTCCAATTTCAACTGCCCATTTGGATATGCGCCCTGTGGCGTCTTTATTGTGTAGGATGTCTCCGAGTGGAAAATCTGTCGCTACGGTAATCTTGTGGCTTTCGAAATAGTGGCGAAGCTTCCGAGAGGTAATGAGTAGAGCGTAGAGTAGTTTTTGTACATGTGGGTACCGGATTTTGGATTCTGACAGCACTTCGCTGATGTAGTATACTAGACGTTGCACTTTATACGCGCGCCCTTGTTCTTCTCTTTCTACGACTATTGCTGTGCTGATTACGGTGGGAGTGGCCGCGATATATAGCATCATATCTTCATCTTTCTTTGGAGGTGTCAGGATAGGCGATGAAGTGAGGTATTCTTTAAGTTTTTTGAAAGCTTCGTCGGCTTCTATTGTCCACTCGAACTTGTCTGTCTTCTTTAGTAGTTTAAAGAAAGGTAACCCCTTTTCGCCGAGTCTTGATATGAAACGGTTGAGGGCCGCCATGCATCCTGTTAGTTTCTGCACATCTTTGACATTTCTAGGTGGGCCCATTTCTGTTATAGCTCGAATTTGCTTGGTGCTGGCTTCGATCCCGCGCTGACTGACCAAAAATCCGAGTAGTTGTCCTGAGGGAACTCCAAATACACATTTATTTGGATTCAATTTCCATCTCCATTTCTTCAAGTTTTCGAAAGTTTGCCTTAAATCTTCAATTAGAGTGTCTGGGTTTTTTGTTTTCACCACCACATCGTCTACGTATGCCTCCACATTTTCACCGATTTGATTCCCCAGGCAAGTCTGGATAGCCCTTTGGTACGTGGCGCCAGCGTTTTTTAGTCCAAACGACATGGTCTTGTAGCAGTAGGCACCAAACGGGGTGATGAAAGATGTCTTGATCTGGTCTTCTTCTTTTAGTGCGATCTGGTGATATCCTGAATAGCAATCGAGAAAAGATAATAACGCAGATCCTGCTGTCGAGTCGACTATCTGGTCAATGCGTGGTAGCCCGAACGGATCTTTTGGACAATGTTTGTTGAGATCTGTGTAATCGACGCACATACGCCACTCGTCCGTGTTTTTCTTCTGTACAAGGACCGGGTTTGCTAGCCAGTCTGGATGTAGGATCTCCTTGATGAACCCGGCTGCCATCAGTTTTGTTATTTCCTTTTTAATTGCCGCCTTCTTGTCGGGTGAGAATCGTCGTAGCCGTTGTTTTACAGGTTTGGAGCTTTTGTTGACATCAATTCTGTGCTCAGCCAACTCTCTTGGGACTCCTGGCATGTCGGCTGGCTTCCAAGCGAAGATATCTTTGTTGTCCCGAAGAAAGTTGGTGAGCGCGAGTTCCTATTTTTCCAAGAGGTGAGCACTGATAGTTGCTGTCTTGGAGGTGTCGCCCGTGCCCAAGTCGAGTTGCTTGACGTCGGCTTCTTTTGGTGGTGCGATGATACTGGGTTTTTTGGCTGGTATTTCTAATTCTTCTTGGCTTGTTTCTGCTGCGATTGTGGCTATTTCTTTTCTTCCATTGTCAGCTTGTGCTTTGGCTGCAATTTGGATTGCCTGAACGTCGCAGTCAAAAGCGCGCTTTAAATCGCTTCGAAGAGAAAGGATACCGTGGGGTCCCGGCATCTTAAGTAGTAAGTACGGATAATGTGGTATTGCCATGAATTTGGCCAGTGCTGGACGTCCTAGGATTGCATGATATGATGAATCGAAATCGGCGACTTCGAATTTGATAAACTCTGTTCGGTAGTTTGAAGGAGTTCCAAAGGTAACAGGTAAAGTAATTTGTCCGAGTGGCATGGCTGCTTTGCCGGGTACTATTCCGTAAAAAGGTGTGCTTGTTGGTGTAATCATCCCGGCGAGTTGTAGTCCCATTTTTCTTAGAGTTTCTGAAAAGATGATGTTAAGCCCAGCCCCTCCATCGATTAGTACTTTGGTGACAGTCATACCAGCTATAGTCGGATCCAGAACCAATGGATAATGGCCTGCGTTTCCCACGCTAGTCCATTGGTCTTCCCTGGTAAATTGGATAGGATACTGTGACCAATTGAGGTATCTTGGTGTAGCCGGTTCTGCTGTCATAATGGTCCGCAGTGCTAGTTTTTCTCGATGTTTGCTTCTGCAATCCGGAGCCCCTGAGAAAATCACTGCTACCGTTCCCCTAGGTTTTTGGAATCCTTTGTCCTCGTGGTCGTCTTCTTCTCTTTTCTGATTGTCCTCTTTGGTGTCTTCCTTATTTTTTCTTGTGTATTGATCTTTGAAAGTATAGCAATTTCCAATGGTGTGTCTCCCGTTAGGGTGCAATGGGCAACGTATGTTTTCAATGTCATCATATCTTCTGGGTTTGGTAAACTTCTTTGATTTGTCGGCCATTGCCACAGTATTGTCTGGTCTACGTTTTCTTTCTTGATGTCTGCTATTTCGATGATTTTGCTTGTCCGAGTTGTCCTGGTTGTTTCTGTCCGGGAACCTTTCTCGGGTTTTTTCTTCTGCAGTAATCATCTTTTCTACTGTTCGTCTGAATTCTTCATTGTTTCTCGGATTTTCTTTGCAGAAGTCTTGAAATTGCCACCTAGCCATGATTCCGTGAGAGAAAGCTTCAATTACTTCTCGTTCGGTTATGTCATGCACTTGGGCTCGTAGTTCGCCGAATCGTCGATAATAATTTCTGAGACTTTCACCTCCCTTTTGCTTGAGTCCTTTTAATTCTGCATGGGTGATTGGATGTGTAATGATTCCTGCAAAATTTTCACAAAAAGCTCTTTGCAAATCCTCCCAATTTCTGATAGATCCTGGGTTCAGTTTGTCGAACCATTGGAGAGGCATGGCTTCCAGTGCCATGGGAAAGAACAGGGTTTTGATATCGTCATCTCCTCCGGCTAGTTCGATTGATTGTGAATATATTCTGAGCCATTGCCTTGGTTCAGTTTTGCCATTATACTTGGAGTGGTTAGACGGTTTGAATTTGTGAGGTAATCGTGCCATTGCAAGCCTGTTCGCGAAACAGGGGAATCTGTCGTGTGTCTTGGTTTCTCTGAATTCGGATTCGGCACCTTCTTCTGGCCAGCTGTCGTTCTGACGAGAATAATCTTGCGAGATTGTCTGGGTAGGTACCCTACTCCTAGTCTTCCTTGGTTGTTCAAATCAGTGACTCTGATTATGTTCCTTCCTACTTCCTTCGTCATGGCTTCTACTCGGCCCAAGTCTTTCGAAAGCGGATTTCCTTTGATTTTGATCTTCTTGCCTGTGGGTTGTTGATCTTGTGGGTAGTCTTGATCGAGCTCTCTCTTCATGCGTTTTCGGGATCGTTGGTCGGAGCAAGTTCTGGAGCTGTTCATACTTGTCACTGGGGTGTGAAGTTTTTTCGAGTTCTTCTAATGCTTCTCGAATCTTATCGTAAGGTGTATTCGCCGTGTGTCTCCCCTCTACTTCTCGTTGCGATTTTCTTTTGTCGTACTCAGCCAAATCTGACTCGTATCTGATCCAAGCTTCCTTGCGCTACCTAGCACGGTGTTGACGCCCTTGCTTTAACTTGTTTTTTCTTTCTCTAGCTTGTTTCTGACTATCTGTTTCTCCGTCGTAGCCTTGGGCAAAAGGTGATATGTTGGATTCTGATTCATCTGATGATCTGACATCGGGTGCTTCTGGGGGATTTAGTGGTGACCGCGGTCGTCGAACCATGAGCACTTCTCGCGCATGAGTCGCTCTGTTATTGGTGTTAGCTTTCATGCTGTCAGAGTTGCTAATGACTTTAGTGGATGCCTCGGTGTCGTAGATCGAGTCTCCTTCTTGGTAGGGTAGAATTGCTGTCGTCGTCGTGCCGACTAGTTGGGTATTGCTGTCCTCAGGAACAGAACCTGGCCAATGGATGATGCAGTCTTGGGATGTTATTGTTAGCACGAGGCCCTCCTGAGCTCCTATCAGTGGTATCCCGCATCTTGGATTGAAAGATCTTTCGAACTGTTCTTGATAGGATTTTGCCATGTTGTCGAGCCCAAATGGAAAAGAACTCGACTTTTTGGAAGAATTCTGAGGGTAATCCGAGTTGTTTTGGGATGTGCTCTGGAATCTTGCCAAAAAAGAACTCGGATTCTTGAAAGCACTCGGATAAAACTTTGCCTTGATGTTTGAATTCAAATCGGATACGAGTGGCCGTGAAATCTGATTTGAATCGGATACTGTGAGCTGTGCGAATCTTCTGGTGAGCTGATCCGTTGTATTTGGTGAAATATGAAATTCTTTATGATGATCTGGATCTTTGAGGAGATGGCCCTGAAGCTTGCCGTTGTTGTCTGCCTCGCAGATCCATGAGCCGAAGATGAAAGTTGATTCCGTCAGGAAGATTATGTTGTCGAGGTCCATCGAATTCTTGGATGCAAAGTCGCCGAAGTCCCCTACCTGGCGCGCCAGCTGTCGATGTTTTATCACCGATAGCCTGCCACGGGGGTACCCAGGGCAGTATGTTCGGGCTTCGGCGTATGCCGAACACGATGGTTAACGCAAGACACAGTCGATTTATCCTGGTTCAGGCCCTCGATCGTAGATCGAGTAATAACCTTACGTCCAGTCGGCCTTAGCCTTTGCGTTGGATTGATTCTCAAGTGTTGTGTTGTACAATTGTTCTCTCTGTCTTAGGAGCCCTGCCCTCCTTTATATAGTCAGGAGGCCAGAGTCCTAGTCGGTTTATAATGAGATATCCTAGTAGGATTGCTTAATAGTTATACTACTAAGATTACAGGGGAAGAATCCTAGTTAGACTAGATCTTCTCTGTCCTTTGCGGGGTATCCTATGGGTCCCGCATCGACAGTTAGCGAATACTATGGACCCAAATTTCCCTTCCCGTATTAGGTAACTAGATGTCATTACTTTCAATTATTATTCATTTTAATTGGCATTGTTTTTCAATTGATATACTCTTAAAGCATCTAGTTATCTTTCATGCCTATATTTGCATTTACATGCTCAAATCTTTTGTCATGCATTCAATAGGTATATCATATGGTGGGCTTGCTTGGTTTCATTATCAACCCTTGGAGCAAACCTACATGGTTTAAAATTGTTTAGAAGCATGGCACATAGCTTGTTTTACAATTATTTATCTAATATGTGCCAAAGTCCAAATTGTAGATAATCTCTCCCAAATATCATCTTTCAAGTGGTATTTTGATACTTAAATCAATGTGCACAAATTTTACAAGTATTCAACACTTGTGTGCACAAATTTAGAGGAAGCTTAATCTACAAGTTAGATGCTTTGAGACTAACACTTGTTCAAATGGTATCAATTTTTCAAACCTATCACATGTGTAGTAGTCTCATTGTAAGGAAATTGGAGTCCCTGGAGTTAAGCATCATTCTTCAATTGGCATCATCATGATGATTTCATTTCATATTTATATGCTTTCTCCATGCATTATATAGATTAAACTCTCTTGTACAATAAAATGCTAATTATGTATATGCTTTGCTTTCTACCATATGTATGCATATATTTAGGGGGAGCTTAGTCTATATAATGTGAGAGTTAAATTTTGTGATCTATTTCACTCTATACACAAAGGATCATGAAATTTGACCCTCCCTTGTGCTACTAATGTCTTCCTTTTTGGTGTTTGATGCTAAAGGGGGAGAATTTGAAGGGCCAAAGGCAAGCATCAAGTTGATGTCTACAAGTGGTAATGGTCTGAGAAAGGGAGAAAAGTGAATTATGGATTAGTCTAAGTAATGGGAGATTTTTTTAGAAAGCTAGGCTTTAATCCATAATATCACATGGGGACATTTGCAAGGGCAAGACAAGCTTTTAAGTAAAGTTTTAATTGGTATCTGTCAATTAGTATCATATAACCTTGCCCTTTGCATTGCATCCTAGCAAGTAGGTAGTTTTTAATTTCTAAACTCTTATTATTTGCTTGCTTTGGTCGTGTTGGTATCAATCACCAAAAAGGGGGAGATTGTAAGGAAAATGGACCCTTGGCCCATTTACTTTGGATTTTGGTGTTTGATGCCAACACAACCAAATTGGACTACGACAAAGGCGGCAAATCTGCGACCGGACGTGTCCGGTGGCAGGCGACCGGACGCTGGCTAGCGTCCGATTAGTATATTGCCGGCTCAATGGTCGAGACGACCGGACATGTCTGGTCAGGACGATTCAGCGTCCGGCCAGTAGCAATTTCACGGGAATTCGACCACAACGTCTACTTTCTCAGTGGGGCTTATAAATACAACCCCCAACCGGCCATTTGAGTGTAGTGGAGCTAAGGAAACATACCAAGGGTGTTGATACACCATTTTAGTGATCTCTACTTGCATAGAGCTTAGTGATTCATTAGGTGATTAGTGTAGGTGCTTTGCGAAGTGCTTAGGTTGATTAGACCATCGCTCATGCGCTTGCTCTAGGTTTAGGCCTAGTGTTTAGTGAGGTTTGCATACCTCTTACCACTCAGTTCTTACGCGTACTATTGTTGTACATTGGAGGGGCTTGAAGTCTTGTGAGATCACACCAACCGCGTTTGTGGTGTGGTCGCCACCGTGTACCAGAGGGAACAAGGCCTGCGGCATTTCGGCCGAAAGCTTGATAGTAAAGACGGCAGGGAGCATCCGGAAGAGGCCTGCCGGAAGGCATGTCGGAGATCCACTTGTGCGTGAGGAAGGCCTGAGGCTATCCACGGAGTTACCCGACTAGGAGCTTGGCCCTTGCGAGGGGCTCCAACAAGGACTAGGGGGAAGCTTGCGCCCTTCTCGATACCTCGGTAAAAATACTGAAGTCATCGATGGGAGTTTGCATATCTCTACCTTGCTCTTTAGCTTCTGCATTTACATTGATTACTTTACTATGTTTGCGGTAGAGATAGCAACACACTAGCAAAACCATAGTTGCACATCTAAATAGTTTATCTATTACATAGGTTTTGCTAGGGTTAGGAAAAGAGGCCATAGTTTAGAGTTAGAATTTTTAAGTTGCCTAATTCACCCCCCTTTTAGGCGTCACGGTCCCTTCAAAGACCAACCGCACCCTTCGAGCCTCGGCTATCCGCTTCTGAGCTCTTGTAGCCTCGGGACTCATGCCCATCGAGCCTCCCACAATGGTTCAGCCTCTGCACCAACTGGGCCTTGGCTCTCTATGTTGTCAGCACTCTAGAACCGGCACGTCATCTGTAGTACGCGCCACGCCCTGCGTCAAGCTGTAGGAGCTCCCATGTCGTGCACAGGGCTAAGCTCCTGTAGCCTCGAAATCAGCGCACCCACGTCGTCGCATCTACCCAGCCTCGGCTCTCCACATCGGTCAAACATACAGTGACTAGCACGCCTCCAATAGAAGAAGGCGCGCATGCCACCATAGGAGCTCCCACATTGCACAGGATCAGGCGTGACCGGCATGTCGCTCCAGTGCATCAAGGACAAGACCACTCCACCAACCATGTCGCCACAGTGCTGAGCTGCAGGGCTCGGACATATCACCTCTGCTCACAAAATGCCACATAGCAAATACATGTACCGCCCATGTACCTCCCTTTGACTATAAAAGGGAGTGACCAAGGCCGCTTCTAGGGGGAGGGGACTCACATATGCAAGCAACGCACAACACTCTATAACACACACGCTCTCTCACTGCAAGAGATCTACATCTCAAGCAACCCACACCACTCTACGCAGAGACCTAGGACTAGCTTCCTCTCTCGCTCAGCTTGTAAGCCCCTACTACAAGCACCTCGATGCAAGGAATACAAGATCACTCTCTCAGACTGGACATAGGGCACCTATTGCCTAAACCAGTATAAACCTTGCATCTCTTTGCATCACCATCCGAGATTAGGGGCACGTAGTATACTTTCACTAGTCGGTTGAGGACCCGTCGGACCCAAAACACTAACAGTTGGCGCGCCAGGTAGGGGCCATACTGCATGTCAGCTTAGTCATCCCAACAAGTTCCGGATGGCAGACCCCGTGCGACCACTGAGTCTCGGCACGGTGATCTGGTTTGGGAGCCTAGAGTTCATGTCTCTAGGATATGAGTACGATATGGTACTCTTCCCACCCAGAGCCCCATCGATCGACGACAACATCACGCACCAGCAGCCTAGGCGCAGGCGGCGCCCTGGCCATCGCTCTCATCGCGCTCACTAGGCACGATGTGGGCGGGACCACCCCGACACCACGCGAGCTCAAGGTGACGCACCACGCTCCGCCAGTATCCCATACCTGGCTGTTGGTACATAGTCCCTGGCTAGGGACCTATCTAGCTTAAGCCTGGGTAAGGGAAAGACGCCGGTGGTGCGCAGCAACGTCCTGTCATCAAGCTCTGCCCCGCCACTTCCTGAGGAGTCGACTCTGGCAGAACGGAGCCCGGCGACGACATCATCCCCGTACCCCTTTGGGTTGGGCAATGACGCCGCCACCTACGCTTCTGCTCACGCAGAGCCCCCAGGACGCCACCAATGTTTTGCCCTTAACCTCATCACCACAACCCTGACCCACGCCCACGCTGACTCCTCAGAGGAGGACGAGGCATGGGCTAGAGCAGACTTCTTCGAGCTTCGTGACCCTAAAGCCATGCGCCGCTTCATGGCCGTGAGCGACTACTACTTCAGCTACTCCGACTCCGATGACGAAGACACTTCCGATCCCACTCGTGAGTGCTTCAACGTCGAGCTCGGGGTACCGAGCATGAGCGATGATGATGAAGGGGTAGGCAATTGCTCCTTGCCCCATGAGGGGGCAGGTGACGCCACACCTCCACGCGTCGAGCCCCCGGCAGTGTGGAACGAGAACCCCGCCCCCGAGGAACTTCAACGCCTAGACCTAGAGCAGTTCCGTGAGCTTTAGGCCAAGGTCGAACAAGACCGACTCTTTCTACAATAGCTCTGAGACACTCTTGAGCAAGAGCAGCGGGGTCACAGTGATGGTGGAGCAGCCCGACGGAGGGCTTGTGACGTCAACCACCACATCAACAATGACGAAGGGGGCGAGCAACCCCCCATCTTCAATCGCGCTAGCCAGAACATGGCGGCAGCAGTGATGCTACTCCGGACAATGCCCGAGCCCTCTACCTTGGAGGGGCGACGGGTCCACAGCGAGCTTCGAGACCTCCTCGAGACCGCCATGACACAGCAGACCGAAAGTTCCGCCTCTCGACAGCGCGGGGGCACCTTGGAACTACCTGTGGCACCGCCTCGGTAGGATAGAGAGGCCTCGGTTCATCCTGAGCCTGCTCGGGCACCGTGCCAAAGTCCAAATTGTAGATAATCTCTCCCAAATATCATCTTTCAAGTGGTATTTTGATACTTAAATCAATGTGCACAAATTTTACAAGTATTCAACACTTGTGTGCACAAATTTAGAGGAAGCTTAATCTACAAGTTAGATGCTTTGAGACTAACACTTGTTCAAATGGTATCAATTTTTCAAACCTATCACATGTGTAGTAGTCTCATTGTAAGGAAATTGGAGTCCCTGGAGTTAAGCATCATTCTTCAATTGGCATCATCATGATGATTTCATTTCATATTTATATGCTTTCTCCATGCATTATATAGATTAAACTCTCTTGTACAATAAAATGCTAATTATGTATATGCTTTGCTTTCTACCATATGTATGCATATATTTAGGGGGAGCTTAGTCTATATAATGTGAGAGTTAAATTTTGTGATCTATTTCACTCTATACACAAAGGATCATGAAATTTGACCCTCCCTTGTGCTACTAATGTCTTCCTTTTTGGTGTTTGATGCTAAAGGGGGAGAATTTGAAGGGCCAAAGGCAAGCATCAAGTTGATGTCTACAAGTGGTAATGGTCTGAGAAAGGGAGAAAAGTGAATTATGGATTAGTCTAAGTAATGGGAGATTTTTTTAGAAAGCTAGGCTTTAATCCATAATATCACATGGGGACATTTGCAAGGGCAAGACAAGCTTTTAAGTAAAGTTTTAATTGGTATCTGTCAATTAGTATCATATAACCTTGCCCTTTGCATTGCATCCTAGCAAGTAGGTAGTTTTTAATTTCTAAACTCTTATTATTTGCTTGCTTTGGTCGTGTTGGTATCAATCACCAAAAAGGGGGAGATTGTAAGGAAAATGGACCCTTGGCCCATTTACTTTGGATTTTGGTGTTTGATGCCAACACAACCAAATTGGACTACGACAAAGGCGGCAAATCTGCGACCGGACGTGTCCGGTGGCAGGCGACCGGACGCTGGCTAGCGTCCGATTAGTATATTGCCGGCTCAATGGTCGAGACGACCGGACATGTCTGGTCAGGACGATTCAGCGTCCGGCCAGTAGCAATTTCACGGGAATTCGACCACAACGTCTACTTTCTCAGTGGGGCTTATAAATACAACCCCCAACCGGCCATTTGAGTGTAGTGGAGCTAAGGAAACATACCAAGGGTGTTGATACACCATTTTAGTGATCTCTACTTGCATAGAGCTTAGTGATTCATTAGGTGATTAGTGTAGGTGCTTTGCGAAGTGCTTAGGTTGATTAGACCATCGCTCATGCGCTTGCTCTAGGTTTAGGCCTAGTGTTTAGTGAGGTTTGCATACCTCTTACCACTCAGTTCTTACGCGTACTATTGTTGTACATTGGAGGGGCTTGAAGTCTTGTGAGATCACACCAACCGCGTTTGTGGTGTGGTCGCCACCGTGTACCAGAGGGAACAAGGCCTGCGGCATTTCGGCCGAAAGCTTGATAGTAAAGACGGCAGGGAGCATCCGGAAGAGGCCTGCCGGAAGGCATGTCGGAGATCCACTTGTGCGTGAGGAAGGCCTGAGGCTATCCACGGAGTTACCCGACTAGGAGCTTGGCCCTTGCGAGGGGCTCCAACAAGGACTAGGGGGAAGCTTGCGCCCTTCTCGATACCTCGGTAAAAATACTGAAGTCATCGATGGGAGTTTGCATATCTCTACCTTGCTCTTTAGCTTCTGCATTTACATTGATTACTTTACTATGTTTGCGGTAGAGATAGCAACACACTAGCAAAACCATAGTTGCACATCTAAATAGTTTATCTATTACATAGGTTTTGCTAGGGTTAGGAAAAGAGGCCATAGTTTAGAGTTAGAATTTTTAAGTTGCCTAATTCACCCCCCTTTTAGGCGTCACGGTCCCTTCAAAGACCAACCGCACCCTTCGAGCCTCGGCTATCCGCTTCTGAGCTCTTGTAGCCTCGGGACTCATGCCCATCGAGCCTCCCACAATGGTTCAGCCTCTGCACCAACTGGGCCTTGGCTCTCTATGTTGTCAGCACTCTAGAACCGGCACGTCATCTGTAGTACGCGCCACGCCCTGCGTCAAGCTGTAGGAGCTCCCATGTCGTGCACAGGGCTAAGCTCCTGTAGCCTCGAAATCAGCGCACCCACGTCGTCGCATCTACCCAGCCTCGGCTCTCCACATCGGTCAAACATACAGTGACTAGCACGCCTCCAATAGAAGAAGGCGCGCATGCCACCATAGGAGCTCCCACATTGCACAGGATCAGGCGTGACCGGCATGTCGCTCCAGTGCATCAAGGACAAGACCACTCCACCAACCATGTCGCCACAGTGCTGAGCTGCAGGGCTCGGACATATCACCTCTGCTCACAAAATGCCACATAGCAAATACATGTACCGCCCATGTACCTCCCTTTGACTATAAAAGGGAGTGACCAAGGCCGCTTCTAGGGGGAGGGGACTCACATATGCAAGCAACGCACAACACTCTATAACACACACGCTCTCTCACTGCAAGAGATCTACATCTCAAGCAACCCACACCACTCTACGCAGAGACCTAGGACTAGCTTCCTCTCTCGCTCAGCTTGTAAGCCCCTACTACAAGCACCTCGATGCAAGGAATACAAGATCACTCTCTCAGACTGGACATAGGGCACCTATTGCCTAAACCAGTATAAACCTTGCATCTCTTTGCATCACCATCCGAGATTAGGGGCACGTAGTATACTTTCACTAGTCGGTTGAGGACCCGTCGGACCCAAAACACTAACAGTTGGCGCGCCAGGTAGGGGCCATACTGCATGTCAGCTTAGTCATCCCAACAAGTTCCGGATGGCAGACCCCGTGCGACCACTGAGTCTCGGCACGGTGATCTGGTTTGGGAGCCTAGAGTTCATGTCTCTAGGATATGAGTACGATATGGTACTCTTCCCACCCAGAGCCCCATCGATCGACGACAACATCACGCACCAGCAGCCTAGGCGCAGGCGGCGCCCTGGCCATCGCTCTCATCGCGCTCACTAGGCACGATGTGGGCGGGACCACCCCGACACCACGCGAGCTCAAGGTGACGCACCACGCTCCGCCAGTATCCCATACCTGGCTGTTGGTACATAGTCCCTGGCTAGGGACCTATCTAGCTTAAGCCTGGGTAAGGGAAAGACGCCGGTGGTGCGCAGCAACGTCCTGTCATCAAGCTCTGCCCCGCCACTTCCTGAGGAGTCGACTCTGGCAGAACGGAGCCCGGCGACGACATCATCCCCGTACCCCTTTGGGTTGGGCAATGACGCCGCCACCTACGCTTCTGCTCACGCAGAGCCCCCAGGACGCCACCAATGTTTTGCCCTTAACCTCATCACCACAACCCTGACCCACGCCCACGCTGACTCCTCAGAGGAGGACGAGGCATGGGCTAGAGCAGACTTCTTCGAGCTTCGTGACCCTAAAGCCATGCGCCGCTTCATGGCCGTGAGCGACTACTACTTCAGCTACTCCGACTCCGATGACGAAGACACTTCCGATCCCACTCGTGAGTGCTTCAACGTCGAGCTCGGGGTACCGAGCATGAGCGATGATGATGAAGGGGTAGGCAATTGCTCCTTGCCCCATGAGGGGGCAGGTGACGCCACACCTCCACGCGTCGAGCCCCCGGCAGTGTGGAACGAGAACCCCGCCCCCGAGGAACTTCAACGCCTAGACCTAGAGCAGTTCCGTGAGCTTTAGGCCAAGGTCGAACAAGACCGACTCTTTCTACAATAGCTCTGAGACACTCTTGAGCAAGAGCAGCGGGGTCACAGTGATGGTGGAGCAGCCCGACGGAGGGCTTGTGACGTCAACCACCACATCAACAATGACGAAGGGGGCGAGCAACCCCCCATCTTCAATCGCGCTAGCCAGAACATGGCGGCAGCAGTGATGCTACTCCGGACAATGCCCGAGCCCTCTACCTTGGAGGGGCGACGGGTCCACAGCGAGCTTCGAGACCTCCTCGAGACCGCCATGACACAGCAGACCGAAAGTTCCGCCTCTCGACAGCGCGGGGGCACCTTGGAACTACCTGTGGCACCGCCTCGGTAGGATAGAGAGGCCTCGGTTCATCCTGAGCCTGCTCGGGCACCGAAAGCCAACAAGTCCCCCTCGTTGCACGACCGCCTCATCGACCGATGTGAGGTGCAAGGCGGCCATGATGTGGTCAGTAGGCGCCATGGGAAGGGTCATACATCATCACCCAAGTGCTAAAGCCCGGGACCTCCAAGCTAGCCAACGAGAAGGGCAAAATCCTCACCAACACTTGGAACATAGAATAGCTACGTCACTTCTACCCTTAAATTCCCAAGCATTGTATACATTGTTTCTCGAAATACAATAAAGAAGCGCTCTTTAGTTGTTCTAATTTTTCGAGAAACCCCCCATGGGGGATCGACATTATGATAACGCTATAAGGGAGACTCGGCTCTGCCTCTACAGAGGTGCCCACCGCAGGGCTCGAATAAGACTCGACTCTGCCTCTACAGAACTGAGCCTCCCTCGGGGGCTAGAAGGGGGGACCCCCTAAGTCTCAGACATCGTTTTTAGTCGTTTTTTGAAAAAAAAAATTCTACACCAAACTCTCTCGCGTACTCTGACAAATCGATTGTAAAAAACCTAAGGACCAAAAGTCTGTCTCAGGGCCAAAAGGCCGGTCAAGCCGTGAGACGGCCTACGCCTCTGGGCTACGGCAACTCACTCACCACCTTTTGCCCAAAGGGCAGCTTAGGCTCCGAGGAAGTTTTTTTGCGAGAGATATGTTCAAAGACGAGACAGAGCGCAGAGGCTCAGAAATACAATAAAAACAATTAAAAAGCATATACACACAAGTACTTTAAAAGGCCTCGATGGCCACAAACGTCATGGTACAATGATGTAAGTGCTAATCTATTTACATGGCCCCTTTGGCCCACGTCAAAACTCAGGGTCGCCAGCGTCGGCGGTCGGCGTAGGAGAAACCACCTCCTCTTCGAACAAATTGGCCAGTTCCATGCTAGGGGCCTCAGCCGCCTTCACTAGCTTCGTGACATCCTCCTCAGCCTTCTTGTCATCCTCAGCCATGACGTAACCATCACTGATGGCCTCGAGGTCGATGCCGGCGTAGTGTGAGGAGACGACAGCCAGGGCACGCTTGACGCCTGTATGTAGCGCCCCTAGAGCCGCTTGTGGACTCAGCCACTCAACGCGATTAACTGGCTCCTGAGGGAGCTACTTGAATTGACCCCCCCAACCTCTAGGGCCTCGTAGGTGGTATGGGTGGTGCTCTGCAGCACGTTGTGCTCTTGGATCTTGGCCTCGAGCACCGCCTGCACTACGACGGAGGCCTAGCTACCTAGGAGGCCTCTCTCTTCAACCCTGCGCCAAGACAAGCGGGATGGGGTTAAGCATGAAAGAAAACAAGCCAAATAGGGACACAAGCCTATGAGACTCACCCTCGGCTTTCTCCCTCTAGTTTTGGACCTCGACCCGAGAGGCCTCGGCCACCCTAGAAGCCTCCCTCTCCAGCTCTGCATCACATCAGGGAGTTAGGGGTTGAACGCAAGAAAAACAAATAAAACAAGGGGCGTGGCTCAACAGGACTCACCCTCGGCCTTTTCCTTCTAGGCTAAGGCCTCGACCTAGGAGGCCTTGGCCACCTTGATAGCCTCTGCCAGGGCACCTTTTGTCAGCAGGTGCGCGCCCTGCTTCGCCTCCAGCTGCTCAGCGATGGCCTTGGCAGAGGTCGCCTCTTGTTCGGCCCGAGATCTAAAGGTGTCCCGCTCGCCGGCACCTGGGTCAGCTCCTCCTCTAGCTCCTAGGTCCATGCCACCAAAGGGGCAGCCTGCTCTCGAGCCATGGCAACCTCAGCCTTCATGTTAGCACAGCGAAGGCGGAGGTCCTCCACCTCCGTGCTCCACACCAATAGAAGTTCATTAGCATTGGCAAGCAGGTCCTTCTGCTACCGGAGCTGGTCCTAGACATCCCTCTCTCGCTGGAGGAACATCGACTTCTCGAGGGACCGGGCCTCGAGCTCCTAGATAGGTAGAACAAACATCAAGCACTGCAAGAAAACTCGGGAAAAAGATGACACAGCACGAGAAAAGAAAGCGCATACCTGGGCAATGCCGTGTAGGTTGTCAGCCATGACGGACAGTGCTGTCTGCAGCGACCACTCCGCCAGCTGGTGGAATTGCTCGAGGGAGCCCCAGTGCCTCCCCTCATCCAAGTCCTCGAGGGCGAACAGAGGTTCCCCCTCAGGGTCGTCCCGGCTCTGCCACAAGACACGCGGGCTATCCCACTCATGGGGCTCGGGTCGTACTCGGACGAGGGCCGAGCTCCCCTCGCCAGAAGTCAGAGCTGGCTGCTCCGTGGTGCTGGCCGCCTCGGTGTCCGCCACCTCCTTCCCTCGGGAAGTATCGTCGGAGGAGATGGAATGAACCTCCACCTCCTGGGCACTCTCCTGTGACGGTGGTGGGTCTTGGACCCGGGGCGATACCAAAGCTTGCCCCACCTCTGTCTCTGCATCCTGGGCCACTAGCTCCGCCGCACCCAAGCCGACCTCTGCCACCTTGGCCTCGGAGGTCTTGGGACCTCCAGCCTCCGCCACCTCGGCCTCGGTGGTCCTAGGAGCCCCGGCGTCTACCACCTCAGCTTTGGAAGCCCTAGAAGCCCTGGCCTCTGCCACCTCGGCCTCAAAGGTCCTAGGGGCCTCGGCCTCGCCCTCGGTGGCCTCAGCGATTGAAGGCGCCTCAGCTTCAACTGACTCGAGGGCCCCAACCTCGCGGGGCATAGGCGCCTCCTCCCTTACCTGCTTTGTGGCCACCTCGGTAGCCTCTCCTTGTGCGACCGGCTCCTTCAGGTCAACCCTGGCTGACGCCGCGCCACGCTGCATGGTGGCCTGTGCGTCCACCACCCATTGGGCGGTGGAGCTAGTGCTCACCTTGAGCGCCTTAAGTGGCGCCAGTGTGGGCGCTTCTGCCTGATGCTTCTGGCTGAAGACAAAACACTCACGAGGTTAGCATATGACCAAAGAGCGAGTGGGAGATGCTGCAAACTCCACTGACAAAACACTTACCTCGAACGGGGAAGCAATAGCTTCCGCACCGTGTCCCTCGTCCTCGGCAATGGTGGTGGTAGCGGAGTGGCATGGCCCCCGTATCTGCCGGTACCGGCTAGCCCTCGCTAGACTCCAACGCCCCTCAGCCCTCTGCGGAGGTGGTTGAGTCGCCCCCACCGATGCCCGCTCCACCTCCGTCGTCGAGCCCATCGGGCTGACAGCGCGCTTCCCCGATGCCCGTGTCTCGGGCGTGTCGGCCTCGGCCCTAGGTGGGCGATTGCCAGCCCCGAGGCACCCTCTCCTCCTCCTGGAGATGCCAGGCTGCTCGCCGATGCCCTGGGTGCTGTCTCCCTGATGTCAGGGAGGTGATCTAGGGGACCCCGCCCTGCCTCACTCTCGTCGTCATCACTCGAAAAATCCATCGGCGATGATGACGGAGATGGCTCCTCCGGGAGACCATCGCGCCCCTGTTGCTGGCGACATTTCTCCAGCTCATCACGCTCGAGGCTCTTCCTCTTGCACCTTGCCTCCTCGGCGTCCTTCCGCTCCTTGTATGCCTCAGCGTGCACCTTGTTCTCCGCTCACCGCTCTGCGTCCTCAGGAACGGGCGGCGGGGAGGCTCACACATCCCTCATCCCATGCGGGAACGACAAACGCAAATAAGGGAACAGATTGAAAACGTAAGGAGCAAAGAGGCCTCGGGGGCCGTAGCGATGCGTGACTGACCAGAGAGATGTACCCCCATGATGGGCGCAATGGGAACGGGGTCAGATCACTGCTCCTCTACCGCCCCTCCATCGTCTCTCTCACCTGACGTAGAACCTCCTCGTCGGAAAGGGCGACGGTGGACAACCGGATGCCATCGATCAGCTCACCCGGTGTCATCTCGAAGAGGCATTGCCACCGAGCCATCAGCGGCAGCACCCTCCGGTGGTGGAAGGCCACCACGACCATGGCTGCTGTAAGGGCGTGGCTGTGTAGCCTCTCCAGTGCCCTCAGGAGCGGCTGCAGCTTGGACTGATCAGCCAACGGGACGCCGTACCTCCACCTCTCCGGCTGGCTCTCCATGACCCACCTGGTATAGGGGGGGGAAGCCCACCATCATCATTGCGGAGGTAGAACCAGTTGTTGTACTAGCAGCGGTTGGACGACGCGAGCTAGGTCGGGATGTAGAAGGGTTGCTAGTCTTGGCACACTTGGAGAGTGCAGCCACCGGCCCTCAATGCCTTCCGCATGCCCATCGTGCCTGCCGGCTTGGTGGTGAGCCCCGCCCGAAAGAAGTGGAGCCACAGCTCCCAGTGGCGGGCAATGCCCAGGTACCCCTCGTAGACGGCGACGAAGATGGCCGCCTGCGTGATGGAGTTGGGGTTGAAGTTATGGAGCTCCACGCCGTAGTAATGCGGGAGCGCCCGCATGAACCGGTCCGCCAACAAGCCGAGGCCGCGCTCGTGGAAGGCCACGAAGCTCACGATGTAGCCATCGCGTGGCCTCGGCTTTGGCTCATCCCCCGGAGCAATCCACTCCGGTCTGTTGGGGTCGGTGACCGGGCGGAGGAGACCGTCGTCGATGAGCGACTGCAGCAACACCGTGGACACGTCGGACGGACCCCAAGGATCCACCTGGAGGACAACAGCGCCACCAGCCATGGGTGCGGTGGAGAATGTGGCTATGGCGGTAAGGCATGCTCTCGCTCTCTCTCTCTCTCTCTCCTTTCCTCCCCCTTCTCCCTTCTTCTCCCCGGCGCTCTCTTCCTCTATTCTTAGCAACCGCTCGAGGGCAGAAAGGGTGAATGCAGGCAAAAAAGGTAAGGAGGGGTGGGGCATGGCTCGTCACGTATTTATGAGGGAGGAAAGATGGCAAAACGGGCGAGCGATGAAACCGGGAAAGTTTCCCTCAGATCTAGCGCAGTTAATCTGGATCCGACCAAACCGTCCACGCGTCCACCTTTTTCTTATTAATCACGCGCGCACAGTAACGTCCCATCCGTAGACGTCGCGTTGCATTTGACCACAGCGACAGCAGGCGCCGTTCTGTCTCCACAAGGAACCGCCTCAAAAGGCACACCCGCCATCGTCAGCCGATGGGAAGGGAATATCCCCCACCCGATTCCTTTTAGACTAAGGAACTGGGCACCGAGCCCGTTAAGGTCCAGGGGTTCGAAAGCTAGGCCCCCGAGGGTCTCGACAGCCGCCCCAGGACAAACAGAGTCAGGGATGACTATGGGCGAGCCCGTACATGGCCGAGGCCCAAGCAAGCAATTGCTTGGGATGCCCTAAGTCGTGTCCGAGACCGGCAGAGAGGTCTCTGAATGGGATCCCACTATAGGGAGGCACCGAGCTCCCGGGGCCAATCGAACGGCCCTAGGACCCACTAGAGAAGCCCTCTGATACTTTTGGAGTGTATCTCTAGACCGCTAGCCGACCTCTATCGAATGGGGCATGGGCCTCCACTCGGACTTACTCGGTAACAGCTCACCGGAGGTGTCACTGCTCGCCCACCGAGGGTAGCCTGGCATACTCCACCCCTCCTTCTGAACGAAAAGGATGCACGAGGGCCGCACAAAAAAGACAGAGAAATTCCTGATCTCCCTCTTGCTCCGAGCAGAGGCTCGGGGGCTCTTCCTGCAACCAAGCCGAGGCCTAGCGACCCGAACTCGCACTCAGGGGCTCGACAAACGATTCCTTTCAGACTAAGGAACTAGGCACCGAGCCTATTACGGTCCAGGAGTTCGAAGGCTGGGCCCCCGAGGGTCTCGACAGCCGCCCCAGGACAAACAGAGTCAGGGATGACTATGGGCGAGCCCGTACATGGCTGAGGCCCAAGCAAGCAATTGCTTGGGATGCCCTAAGTCATGTCCAAGACCGGTGGGGAGGTCTCTAAATGGGATCCCACCGTAGGGAGGCACCAAGTCCCCGAGGCCAATCGAACGGCCCTAGAACCCACTAGAGAAGCCCTCTGGTACTTTTGGAGTGTGTCTCTAGACCACTAGCCTACCCTTATCGAATGGGGCATGGGCCTCCACTCGGACTTACCTGGTAACAGCTCACCGGAGGTGTCACTGCTCGCCCACCGAGGGTAGCTCAGCATACTCCACCCCTCCTTCTGAACAAAAAGGATGCGTGAGCGCCGCACAAAAAAGACAGAGAAACTCCTGATCGCTCTCTTGCTCCGAGCAGAGCCTCGGGGCTCTTCCTACAACCAAGCCGAGGCCCAGCGACCCAAACTCGCACCCGGGGGCTCAGCAAACGCGATAAAACCTCTCACTCAACATGAAAAAAGCCCCTAGAGGAATAAATCCACTTCTCCAGGGCCTCGGGGGCTACACCCAGCGGGTGCGCTCGCGTGCACCCACCGAAGCCTCGAGTACGAAACACCATCCCGCTAGGAGCTGCCGCGAGCCAAGTCTCGTCAAAACCTCAGGGAGAGCGCTCGCACTCTCCCCGAGGCTCGGGGGCTACTGTCGGGTACCATAAAAAGGGGTCCCTAAGCAAGAACCGAAAAAATCGCTTAGACCTTATAAATATCAAAGCCAAGAGACAACCACCGGCAAACCCCCACCTTATCCGAGGCCCGGCTGGACCACCCGGCCCACCTCGAACAATATCTAGGCTCAACCGAAGTGGGCTCAGCCCAGAACGAAACCACGAGGCCTTGGACGAGGTACCAGTTTTCCGACTCGCCCGAGGCCCCGCGCCACAAGGCCTCGGACGAGGTACCGATTCTTCAACTCGCCCGAGGCCCCGCGCCGTGAGGCCTCGGACGAGCACCCAGTTACCGACTCACTCAAGGCCAGCTCGACATCAACCCCATCACCGCCGCCTTGACCGACTTCTCTGACGGGACGTCACATCCAACTAACACGTTCAACCACTCCCACAACGTCAGCCGAACGACGGCACGATACAGCAGAGTGGCTGACGAGATGGGAGTCACATCGATGCCATGCCGTCCGGGACAGGACGGGGCAAGGGTTACAGGCTGCTGTGCTCGGCACTGTGCCCACGGCTGACATCCGTGTTGCATTGTGCTGCCTAACCCCTGCTCCAAGGACAGCGCGGCGTAGAAAGTCAAGTCCGGATCCCTATAGCCTCGGAATCGACGTGCAAGACCAACCGCACCCTCCGAGCCTCGGCTATCCGCTTTCGGGCTCCTGTAGCCTCAGGACTCGCGTCCGCCGAGCCCCCCACAATGGTTCAGCCTCTGCACCGACTGGGCCTCGGCTCTCTACGTTGTCAGCACTCTGGAACCGGCACGTCGCCATGCCCTACGTCAAGCTACAGGAGCTCCCACGTCGTGCACAGGGCCGAGCTCCTGTAGCCTCAGAATCAGCGCACCCGCGCCGTCGCATCTACCTAGCCTCGGCTCTCCGCGTCGGTCAAACATACAGTGACCAGCACGCCTCTAACAGAAGAAGGCGCGCATGCCACCACAGGAGCTCCCACGTTGCACAGGATCAGGCGTGACCGACACGTCGCTCCAGTGCACCGAGGACAAGACCGCTCCACCAACCATGTCGTCACAGTGACGAGCTGCAGGGCTTGGACATACCGCCTCTGCTCACAAAACGCCATGTAGCAAATACATGTACCACCCCTGTACCTCCCTTCAACTATAAAAGGGAGTGACCAGGGCCGCTTCTAGGGGGAGGGGACTCACAGATGCAAGCAACGCACAATGCTCTGTAACACACACGCTCCCTCACTGCAAGAGATCAACATCTCAAGCAACCCACGCTACTCTACGCAGAGACCTGGGACTAGCTCCCTCTCTCGCTCAGCTTGTAAGCCCCTACTACGAGCACCTCGGTGCAAGGAATATAAGATCGCTCTCTCAGACTAGACGTAGGGCACCTATTGTCTGAACCAGTATAAACCTTGTGTCTCTTTGCATCACCATCCGGAATTAGGGGCACGCGGTACACTTTCACTAGTCGGCTGAGGACCCATCGGACCCAAAACACCGACAAAGCGGCACCAGACAGATGGAGGAAACTGCGAGTCTTGTTTTGGGTTCGTTGTTGGAGAACGAAGGTTTCGGGTCCATGACTTTTATTTCCCTGTACATGACTCAAATCATGAATAGATCTCATGTTTACGCTCTCATCGTTGGAGACCGTCTAAGCCAAGTCAATACCAGACAAGTTTACATTCCAGTTCATATAAGAACTAGTCTCTTTCTTTTTAGTATAAATGGATTACCTACCAGTGTCGCACATCAATTCCCATAGTCTGTAAAAGTGAAAGAAGAGCATTGGTTTCTGTGATGAGCTCGGCGGTGGAAGCAGCGCCAAGCTACGCACTCTCTCCTCCATCACATGCACGGTGCTGACGTGGTGGTCGTTTAGCCGATTATTGCATTGCTACAGGTAAATGGTCTCGTACGTGGTTTAATGCAGTGGCACTTAGGATTTTTACTGATACGGATGAAAAAGACTGAGGACAGAGAAAGATATCGTTGTTTCGCAAAACAACCACCTCATGAGCTAAAATTTAGGATTATGAGACAATTATTCTATATATAATTTATTATCGTCATGTAACTCACAATTTTACCTTTATTCTATACATAAATTAAGAAATTATAAGTTACTACGAGACAACTTAAAAAACAATCACCGTATATATTACCTATTAAGTCATCTTAAAATTATTGGTATTCCATGAGACCAATGTACTCGGCCTAAGGGGTTTTTAAGTTTTTAATGATTTGCGGCGGTGGGAGCATCGTCACTTTTTTTTCTCGATCAAAGATAGGATTTTATTGATTACTCATGAAAAAATTATAATTTTGAACACCCAACTGCGTAACGCACTAGAGAACCTGCATTCGCCACGCCGCCGCGGAGTGTGACGTGCATTTCGCGAATGGCGTTAGCTCATGAGCGACCCTATTATGTCCTCTCCTTGTAGACTGGAATTTCACCTCCAGCAATGCTCTACCAAGCTGTTTACATTCCTCTGCTAGATACATGAGTTTGGATCTCTGTTATATGCTTGAGTCTAGCAATCGTCATGCAGTCTGATTCTACAATTACATTACGTCTTATCCCAATCTCCTGCTAGGCTCAAGTCCTCTCTACAAGCCAGAAGTTCGTGGTATTGAAAGGTATTTTTTCAATAAAATCTCTATTTTTAAAAATTAGAATGGATACAAAAATCTCTTGCACTTTCTCTCAACGTTACATGAGCCGGATGGAGTTTTATTGCGGGTTGCCTAAGCCTAACAGGCTAACACAGTCGCCGCAGTCCACCCCGAGTCCCCGATTGTTTTTCTAAGGTGAAACGGTGGATTGATAAACAGGGTACAGGCCAGTACACACGGACACAGGAACGTGGTACAACTGTACAAGTAATGACGACGACCGATCGTGCCATGGATTTTTGCAGCTCGAACGTGGAACACTCGATGAAGCGCGTGGCCCGAAAACTCGCGAACGGCAGTTTCCAAGAACCCAGTACGCAGCCAGCGGCGTCGAGGACCGCCGGGCACCGGTCTCCCGCAGTCCGCTTCTCGGGCTCAACTGCACCGGTACCTTTGCCTTGTCCAAGAAAACCGAACCGAGCCTACGCGTCTCGGTAGTGCTGCGGCTGCGGTCCGCCGCGCGGCCGCGGAGCAGCGGCCGCCGGCCAGCGGGGGCAGTCTGTGACGCCGGCCTGCCCGGCCCGGACGCTGCCAGGCTGACAGATTATCTCAGCACAGCGCGCCGTGCCGGCCAGACATCAGGCGCGACCGCGCGAGCAGGCCTCTGCCCCTGTCTCCGATCCGAATTTTTTGTTTTTTTTAAGTTTTTCACAAATATATCTTTCAAAATCTAGACCCTCAGCTCGGCACCATAGTAATTGACGCCGAGATTGCACATCTCAGCGCCATAGTAATTGGCGCCTAGGTCTTGTGCCCACGCTGACGCCGAGGCAGACGTGGCGCAAACGTGGCAGCCAGCTCGGCGCCATAGATCTTGGCGCGGACCCTGGCGCCGTAGATCTTAGCGCCGAACTCGGCGCCTACAACTTTGGCGTCGTGACTGCCTGACATGTGGGGCTCCCTTTCCTTTCTCTTCTTCCTCTTCCTCTTTCCTTCTCTCTCGTTCGTGCGACTCCCGAGCCCGCCCGCCGCCGGTGCCGCACCACCATGCCCACGCCCGGTCCTCCACGCCAGCCGCTCCGAGCCCGGCCCGGTAAGCTCCCCGCGCGCAGCCCCCACCTCGCCCCCCGCGCGCCGTCCCCGCCACGGCCGCCGCGCCCCGCGGCCTACGCGCCACGCTGTAGGGTCGAGATGGCGGATTAGAGGGAGTGAATAGTTTTTTCTAAAACTTAATCGCGCCAGCTAACCGAAACAAATGCGAAATTAAAACTCTCAGTCTAGCCAAGACTACACCCCTTTATCTAAGTTCACAAGCATCTTATAAATATCCTAAAGAGGCAACAAAGATGTCGGGCTAGCTAGTGCTCACCTATCCAATTTTAGCTTGCAAGGTTACACAAACATATACAACTAGTACTTCAAACAAACCGAGGAGCGCCTACACAATCTAGTAAGCAAAAGCACAAAACCATCTAAGCTCACTAGTAATGCTCAATAACATGGCTACACAAAGATAAATTAGAGAGCGTAAATTACTTAGCTACATAAACTAAGCAATGTGACTAACAAGGTCAAACTAAATTAATAACGCAAGAGCTACTTCTATGCTACACAAGCAAGAAGGTAATTAGCAAGCTACACAAGCTAACTAATTACAATAGTAACTATACAAGCATAATGTATATGAATGTAAATACAGCTTGTGTAAAGGGGATGCAAACCAACGGAAAGACAAGGATGACACGGTGATTTTTATCCCGAGGTTCACTTAGTTGCCACCAAGCTAGTCCCCGTTGTGTCGGCCGCTCATTTGGTGGTTCGACGGCTAATTGGCATCACCCACCAAACCCACACATTGGGGACCACAAGAACCTACCCACAAGTGAGAGTAGCTCAATGACACGCTTAACTAGAGTTGCTCTTCGCGGCTCACGCGGGGCAAGCACAACACCGCTCACAATCACTTCTCCAGAGCACTGCATAATCTTCTTTGTGTGCTTCGACGGAGACCACCACCAAGCCGTCTAGGAGGTGGCAACCTCCAAGAGTAACAAGCACCACCAGCTTGTAACTCGAACATCTAGTGCCACTCGATGCAATCTCACAATACAACACACTAGAATCACACTCACTCGCAATCGATTCACACTTTTGCAAGCACAAGTGAGTTAGAGGGCATCCAAGCACTCCTACACAAGCCACATAGGCGTGAGGGTGCTTAGCTACCGGCCAAAGGCCGGCCCACACTTCTATATATAGCCCCAAGGGCTAAACTAGTCGTTACCCCTTCACTGAGTATTTTTTGAGCTGACCGGACGCGCTGGTCGCAATGACCGGACGCGCTGGCTCAGCGTCCGGTCGCGCTACGCCGTCCACGTGTTGCTCTGCGTTCAACCGGAGCCGCCCGATCTCAACGGTAACTTCACGCGCCAACGGTCACAAGACGACCAGACACACCGCTGGCACGACCTGATGCTTGAGCCCCAGAGTTAGGTCACGAACAGAGAGTTCCTAGAGCCTCGATTCCATGACCTGACACGTCAGATCAACCACGACTGGACGCACGGCGGCGTCCGATCCTCACTGCATGCCAAGATCGCCTCCAGTGCCTCGCCACATCACCATACATCACGGTCAAACAGACTCAGCCCCTACGTGTCCGTTCGCGCCAACATGCCGCCCTTCAAAAGGTGTCCAGACGCGCCGGTGAAACCAGGGCTAGCGTCTGGTCCCAACTATTTGCCTTTGGCCAACCAGCGCGCTGTGGCTAAAATTGACCGGACGCGCAGGTCCTCTAGAGGCCTGCGTCCGGTCATCTCCAGCGACCACTTTTCACCTTTGTTTCTTCACCGAGTTGATCCGCTTCAACTCCAACTTCTCCTTTGCAAATGTGCCAACACCACCATATGTATGTGTGTTAGCATTTTCACAATCATTTTTAAGGAGTTAGCCACTCAACTTGCCATGCCACTCGATCCTACCAACGATGCAAAGTTAGATCATTCGAGTGGCACTAGATGACCGATATGTAAACATATTTGTCCCTCTTGATAGTACGGCCATCTATCATAAACCCGGTCATCAACTTCTCTACACACCTATGACCGGTGAAATGAAATGTCATAGGTTATACCTTTGCCTTGCGTATTCTATTCCATCTCCTCCAATGTCGATGCAACATATGCACCAACATGATCGACAATGATATGATCCACTCCATATCATCATGTGACCATATTGGTTCATCGATCTTGACTTCACTTGCTCTTCACCATTGCTTTGGTCCACCGGTGCCAAGTCATCACTCAACTTGCCCTTCACACTTGCAACAGGTCCATCGAGCCAAGTCATGTCTTGATCTTCTCCACCTTGATCACATGACTCAATGTCATGTTTCATGTGTAATGAGCTCCTTCATCGTCACATGTGTAAGCTGTAACAACCCAAAAATCCACACACCAAAAATCCCAACTACAAATTTTTTTTTCTTCAAAACCCTAGGTGATGATGAGTGACATTTGTAGGAGCTAACCCTAAGTGTTGCATTAGTCATAATCCAACTAAACAAACTCATAAGCATAGCATATCACTTGTTGTATATGTGTGTGTTTAAAACCCCTAACACATACATTCTTGCATGCATTTTAGTTCTAAATAAGCGAGTTGCCTTTTATTGATCTTTTGTTGTGCAAATAAACGTGACTACTTATAATTAATTTATTATGCAATAAATTAATCACCTAACTACCACCTAAGTATGTGGGCCCCACCAACTAGCCCTAAGCTCCACCCATAATCAAGGTGCACACTAGTACATGAAACTAAATAAATCAAACCCTAACCAAATTGGCAACAAACAACAGAGAAAGGAAAACGAAATAGAAAAAGAAAGGAAATGGATGAGGAAAATGGAAAAGCCATCTGGCCCAGCTTGTGGCCTGTCCATCTTCTTGGCCCAGCTCGCCCTCCCCGCTTCGCTGGACCGCGCGCATAGCCCACAGGCCTAGCCAGCACAGGCCTTCCTTCCCTTGCTAGGCCGATCAGCGGAGTAGGTCCAGCTCGCCCCAGACCCCGCGTGCTCCAACAGCTGGCCCAGCTCGCCCTCCCAGCCTCGCTGGCCTGCTAAGCGCTCGTGGCCTCACATGCGTGGCCTAGCAAGCCTGGCGTCGTCACCTCCTCCCCACGCTGGCTGACGGGTGGGACACCCTCGTCATCCCCCTCCTTGGTCCCCTCCTCTGCATCCAGAAAATAGAGCATAGGTGCCACGGGGAAAAATCCGATGCCGCCTCGGCCCCTCTCCGCCGTCCATGCCTCACAACCGACTGCGAGGCCCCGCTAGATGGGTGCCCCACTGGCACTGGCTGTCCGATAGGGTCACGCACGGTGCGTGACCACTGTCGCGCACGCCTACCATGGCCATGGCCGAGCCGTGACCCTATCGCCTCCCTGTCCCCCGCCTTTTTGATCAAGGAGCGCGAAATCAGTTTTGCCATCGCACCCGCGGCCACGTCGTGACCCTAAAGCCCTAGCCTCGACGAGATCACAGCCCTTCGCGCGCCCCTTGGCTATCCCCAGTCGCTCGTTCCATGCCATGGCCGAGCTTCGGCTATAAAAACCAAGCCCTAGAGCCCTAGAGCGTTCCCAAGCCCCGCCACCACATTGTGGCCATCCACTGCACACCCGAGCCAAGAGAGAGAGAGGGGAAAAAGAAAAGGAAGAAGAGGAAGAAGAAGGAGCGCTGAAGCCGTCCGACATCACTAGTGTCGCCGGAGCGGAGGACATCGCCCCGATCAACCACGTCGACGCTGCTGCTCGGCACAGCACGACAACGTCTCGACACGGCCATGACCCGCCACTGCACCGCCATCCTTTCACCTTCGACACCGAAGGTGAGCCCACGCACCGCCCTCTGCTCACCGTCACCGTGTGCACCATGGCCGCTGACATGATCTCCCCACCTAGGAGGCCCAACGTCCAACCTTTCGCCGCCTCGGAGCACGGCACACTCACGCACACGTCCATCACCACACCTACCACCTTGCTAAGCCCCTAAGGACCGAGCACATCGGAGCCTGTACGCGCACCGAGCACGCTCGCCTTGGCCGGAGCACGACCATGGTGGAGCTGTTCTGTCCGATACGAGCCAGTAGAGGTAGGATGGATCGACTTGCCTTGATCTTGGAAAGCCGTAGAACGCCTAGACTGCCCTGCCGGTGCCCCGTAGCGCTCCGGCATGCCTCGCCATCGTCACCGTGTCGCTGCGGACGCCGTAGTGCCCCTACCGGCCACATGGGGACCCGAAGCCCCGCCTTGAGCCCCTGGATGCCCTCGCCATGCCCCCACGGATCTGTAGAGGCCCTTATCCGCACAACCGAGCCACCAGGGAGCCCCCACGCATGACCTCACCACTGGCGAGAGCTCTGCTCCAGCAGAACACCGGTAGAGAAACAGGGGGGCGGAGCCTCTCGTCACCATGTGCACCGGGTGCACGATGCACCGCACGGCCTATGCCCGCATGGACACGGTCCACCGTAGACCTACCCATGGTCCATGGACCAACGCCCCTGAGTCCACCATGGACCGTGCCTATAAACCAAAGCCCATTAGAGGCCCACTGGGAGCCCAATTGCGCCATGTGGCATCCTTCGCAGCACGACACGTGTCTAGACATGGGCTGGCGCAACCCGGCCCAAATCTAGCCCTGGTCAGGCCCACTAAAGCCCAGTTGAGACCCAATCCGATTGACCTTTGATCGGTTAGCGTTGACTGTTGACCAGGCCCATAGGTCAGCGACACAGAGCCGAGACAACATCAGAATGATGACGTCAGCTGCTGATGCCAGCAACTCTGGCCCCACCTGTTAGTGATTGTGGTCCGTTGACCATTGACTTGCCCATTGACTTGATGTTGACTTTGACCGGACCAACATGTCAGCGACACAGAGACTCTAGGCTCACATGTCAGGAGGTGATGTCATGCTGACGTCGTGATGACATCATGCTGACGTCCACGGGACCCACCTGTCAGCCACAGTTTAGCTCTGATGACGCCATGCTGACGTCAGCATGCCACATGGACCAGTCACAGTGTGACAAGTGTCAGCCCAGGATTAATTCAGCCTTTTCCATTTTCAGAGATGATTTAAACTTCAAAAATTCATAACTAATTCATACGACCTCAGAAAAATACGAAACCAGGACCAAAATTCCTCTAAAATCGAACTTTACGCAATGGACCCATGTTTGAGTGCATTTGGCTCTTTTGAATTTTCATTGCTTCTTTGTGCTATTCTATAGACGTCGCTAACGCGACTATAATTCGATCTTATGCAGACTCAGAGGAGAACCAGACGGACGAGGATCATGAGTACCGTGAGGAGTACGGAGACAACTACACTGAAGGTGCCACATCCCACCCAATCTCGTAGCACCTATTACGCATGGCTAATATAGAACTGCTATTACTTTACTTTACTGTTATAATCATACTATGATAGAACTTGCATGGTAGTATGCTTACTTGATGGCCTTTACCTTAACGCAACCTTACCCCGGCATACCCTGCTATTAGGCTAGACACGCGCTTACTGCTATATTTCATTGCTTATACTTCTACTACGCTTATACTATATTAATGCGTGGTGTTATCTGGACTATGGGGAGAGTGCTGCATGTGTGACTTGGGTGTGTGGAGGGTGAGGGTTGTATTGACCAAGTCGGAGTATACGACAAGCCTACGGTAAGTCTTGCCATGGGGTGCTACCTAGATACCCCTGGAAATGGATACCTATGGTGGGTAAATGGTATATGAGGTGGTCCTGGGTGTGAACCTGTGATGGGAGGAGCCCGGGGTGGAGGTGCCGTGGTGGCACGGTAAATGGAAACCCTGATGAAGACATTCTGACTTGGTCATCCCTAAGGACTTACTAGTACTCAGATTCACCAGGAAGCCTTACGTACCACTCGCCCTATATGGTGCGGGACGACCAGACTACTTGGTAGGATTTTGCCACTACTACTAGGTTGATAGCGGATAATGTAAGGAGGTACGGGGCGCGGAGGATTCCCCCATACCCTTCCGAGACTTCATGGAGACCTTGTGGACTCAGCTCATGACTCACAGTTTCAGCCGCCCTAGACTAGACTTGGGGTATACCAGGGCTGAATGGTAGAGTGGCATTATCCTAGGCTAGCAAGCGGCCAGAATCAGCCCAGTTGATGATGGTTAGCGAAGAAGGCAGATCTTGTGGTTATGTAAAATCTCTACAGAGTGTATGGTTGATCGATCGATACATGTGCTGACTTATCGGCTATGGACCTTTCTTGGGTTTCGCTTAAACTAAATAGCGAGATGAGTCCTTCTCTTCTTCCCCCATGAGAGAGTGTCGATCGTAGCCAGGGGCTACGGGCCTTGTGACTGTGCTGAGAGGGAGTTGGCCTATCGACTAAGCGATGGTATGGTGATGATGTGGAGATAGTGGTATATTGATCCCAGGATTGAAACCTGGCTCTAGATGGAAATGGGGTGGAATGTGTGTGGGAATGGTGTTAAAAACTTGACTAACTACTAATATATACTTGATATGCTAAAATATAGGAAACCCCAGCCTTATAGGTTCCTTTTGATTATATCCAACTTGCATCCAATTTCCACAAAGCAATGCTCATAGGGTGGGAGTGGCCAGTACAAATCGTACTGATAAATTTTGGCACACAGGTTCTGCTGAGGAGTATAGCTCTGAAGAGTTTGACGGTTGAGGGGTTTGTTCCTACGCTCGAGTTTGGCGATCTTATCTTCAAGCTGTTCTGAATGAATGCTACTTTTGATTCCACCAATGCAGCGATATAATAAATTATGTAATTCCACACTATTTGTACTATGATATTATCGTTGTATGGATGTGGTATTCGACTGGAATTTGGGTAATATGATCTACAATGGTCATAATACACTTCGACTCTGTGGATTTCCCTTCATGGAAATCAGGTCGTTTCAGTTGGTATCAGAGACATACTTGACCATAGGACGAAACCCTCAGAAATGGACGATAGAATAGGACGTGGACAACCCTTCTTTCGGTTATATACCGACCCTGTATTTACTTTTATGCAAGGCTTATCTATTTACTGTCCTGCTAACACCTATTTCCTTAAAACATGCAGATGACAACGAACATCGAATGGCCACCTCTAGGACCACTACCTTTGGACCACGCCAGGCTTACCTTCGACCTATGTGAGCTCGAGGGTTTTGCACAAACACTCTGCCGAGTTCTCATCACATTAGGAGTCCCTGACGAGCTTATCAAGGTCACCTGCACCGGGAAGCTAGCTCAGGACGGAGGAATCGAAGGATCGATTGTCACCTCAGTCAAGTTCCCAGCTAGCACTACCTTACCTTCTGTCCCAGCTTTCACTGAGTTGACTATAGAGGACACAATCGAGGAGGGACTATGAGCTATCTCACATAAGGCACTCCGTAGAGTGATGAGGGACCACTACGAGCACCTAAAGATGACAGAGTTCCATCTACTTCCCCAGGCCCTCGACCTCAGCCTTACCCCTAGCGAGCAGAGTTTCGCAGCCGGCAGAGTTATCCTTATCGAGGAGGATAGATGCCTTCGCGTCTCAGCTATCCACCTACTAGAGCAGGATAGGTACGTGACTCAGCTAGAGCAGAGGAGACGTTAGGTCAGGCCCTTCTGTGGGAGTACCAGGAGCGAGACTCACAGGGAGCATAGGAGCAAGCTAGTCTGCTTGAGACAGTTGCCAAGCTATAGGACGAGCTCAACCGCCATGAAGAAGTCCACAGAACCGAGGTCATAGACTTACAGGACAAAGCCGCCGACCTAGGCAATAGGAACTGCTACCTCGATAGTGAGGTCTTGGAGTTGTAGAGAGAGTTGGATGATAAGAAGGCCGAGTTCAACCATAGAGGAGACAGAGAGAGGTCCAAGGGGATTGATATGCTGAAAATCCAATCTCAGAACAAGACCATGACTTAGGATCTAGAGGAGTTTAGGAAGAAGGCCATTCGCAACCAGGGTCACTTGATTGAGGCACTCAGGCAGAATGAGTACCTATAGGACAAGTGTGAGAGGACTTGGCAGGCTTGGTAGAAGTCTGACAAGAAGTGCCTTAGGGAGATGAAGGGTATGTGGGATCAGCTACCCAAGGAGATTCGCAGCAAGATGAAGCCTAGGATAGAGGAGTTTGAGTTAGCCCCGAGTCACCTCAACCTAGATGCCTACCCTCCCTACCTAGAGCCAAGCCTACTGAGGAGCTTGCTGAGGCCTTGAAGTACGTGTCCCAACTTCACAAGTTTGACGAGGAGATCGAGAACAGTCGTATCCTAGCTGCGGTGTACGAGTTAGAGTAGATGACCCTGTGTGGTCATGAGTCATGTCAGTGGCTTCCATAAGTTGTACCCCATGATGTACCCCTTATGAGATGTAATATGAGACACTATGCTTAGTACGATTCTCGCGAGTCTCCAAGTGTAGCTACTGGAGATGATGCTATGTAATAAAACCCATGTAATGAATGTTTTGGATCTTATTACATTTTATGGACCTTATTGCTTCTTTATAATGAGTGTTGGATAGAATAAATGTTTATCTTTAAATCATCAAAATCATGTAATCATACTAAATTATAAGCACTTATGGCACAAACACTAAAATTCCTATGATTCGTGTGGCAGATGCTGAACCACCGATCTGACCGCCTAATGAATCGTGGACGTGTGCCCACCCCCGAACCAATCGAACCAAATGGGGGGCATGGTGGCAACAATCGAGGCCATGGCCATGGCCGTGGACATGGAGGGATACCCTTCAACCTGGAGAATACCCTGCCACCTGAGGAGAACATTTCGCTGCCACCACCACCACCGAACTTGGCAGAGGTGATGGCACAACAAACCTAGCTTCTTGCAGCTCTTGTTAATGGAGCAAACCGTTGCCAGGGAGGTCAGCAGAATGACTTCCAAAGGAAGCTAGAAGGATTTCTGAAGCTAAGGCCACCTACCTATGATGGCACCGACCCTGACCCGCTTGTAGCCGATGACTGGCTTAAGGAGATGGAGAAGAAGCTTGACCTCACTGCTTTCACCGACGATGAGTGTGTTGGAGCTGCCACACACCAGCTCACAGGTGCAGCACGCGCCTAGTGGGACAGTTTCAATGATTCCCATGAGGACCCTGCCAACATCTCGTGGGACGAGTTCGCCGAAGCATTCACTGAGTATCATATTCCCAAGGGTATCATGGAGGCCAAAGCTGAGGAGTTCCGCAACATCAAGATGGGAAAGGACAGGGTGACTGAGTACACTACTCGTTTCACCAACCTTCTACGCTATGCACCTTCATATGTTGTGAACTTGGAGAAGGAGAAGCTATACTATTACCGCAAGGGACTTAACCCGCACATCAAGCTGAAGTTTAGTGGTATTGAGAGTAGCACGCTGCGTGCGCTGGTGGATCGCTGCATCCAGATTGAGAAGGACCATGCTGAAGCTAGAGAGGAGTATAGGGAGAGGAAGCGTAAGCCTGAGGAGTCCTTCCGTGGTCGTGATCGCAAGAGGTTCCACAGAGATGCACCACCCAGGGAACGCTCTCGCCACAACAAGGATGACAACCCTAGATCGAATAGGGGTAGTAGAGGCTACACCACCAAATACTCCCACCCTGCTCAGGATTGTTACACCTGGGACCGTTATGCTGAGGACCGCAACACTCAGGACCATTTCAACCATCCCCGCTTAGCGAATGAATGCCTAGCATAGAACCGCTCTGCACCAAGCACTAGAAACTGGAAGGCACCTGCACCAACCCCTATAGGCGGTACGCCTTTCACCTGCTTCGCTTGTGGCCAACCGGGTCATAAAGCCGCTGAGTGCCCACAGAACTCAGTTGCTTAGAAGTCTCAGTTCAAGGGATCTGCTACTTGTGGACGTCTTAACCATCTGGACACCGAGGAAGCACAGGCTGCCCTTGACGTGGTGTACGGTATGTTTTTAGTTAATGGCAATACTACATCAGTTCTATTTGACTCTGGAGCAACTTGTTCTTACATACCATCCAAGTTTGCATGAGAGCATGACCTGCCTGTAACCCCACGTGGAAAGCCTATCATCACCAGCTCACCTCTAGGAGACCTAAAATGCACCCACATCTGTAAGGGAGTGAGTCTTATCATTGAGGGTCTTATATTTAAAGCCGACCTAACCCTGTTACCTTCCACAAACCTAGATGTCATCTTAGGCATGGATTGGCTAACCATTCACCAAGGCATCATATCATGTTCACCTAGATATGTCCAAGTGACCCACCCATCAGGCCAAGTTATTAGATGTGAACCCTAGTCCGGAAAGTCCACTTCTATCCTATGTGCCCTTAAAGCCAGTTCAGAATCACAAAAAGAGGAGAAGATAGTTCATGATGTGCCTGTGGTCAGAGACTATCCTGATGTATTCCCTAAAGAATTACTAGGTATGCCACTAGACCATGAGGTGGAGTTCATCATTGATCTCTTGCCGGGAACAGGACCCATTGCCAAGAGACCCTATCGCATATCAGTGGACAAACTAGCTGAGCTCAAGAAACAGCTTGATGAGCTCATCTCGAAGGGGTATATCAGACCCATTGCTTCACCCTAGGGATCCCCTGTTCTATTTGTTAAGAAGAAGGATGGCTCAATGAGAATGTGCATTGATTACCGAAACTTGAACGCAGTCACCATCAAGAACAAGTACCCTCTGCCAAGAATCGATGATCTGCTTGATCAGCTTCGAGGTGCCAAGTATTTCTCCAAGATTGATCTCAGATCTAGCTATCATCAGATGAAGATTCGGGAGAGCGACATCCCGAAGACAGCTTTCATGACTAGGTATGGGCAGTTTGAGTTCACCGTGGTGTCCTTTGGACTCACAAATGCTCCCGCATACTTCATGAATATGATGAATAAGGTTTTCATGGATGATTTGGATAAGTTCGTGGTAGTATTCATTGATGACATTCTGGTTTATTCACCCACCACCAAAGAACATGAACATCACCTAAGAACTATGCTTGAGAAATTAGCACAACATCAGCTCTATGCATAGTTCAGTAAATGCAAATTTTGGCTATAGGAAGTTGCCTTCCTAGGCCATGTACTATCAGCTGAAGGTGTCGCAGTTGACCCAGCCAAGATTGAAGCTGTGAAAGAGTGGGATTAACCCCATAATGTGATAGAAGTTAGAAGTTTCTTGGGATTGGCTAGATATTACCATCGGTTCATCGAGAACTTCTCCAAGATAGCCCGTCCAATGACCAACCTTTTGAACAAGACTAAGGAGTTTGAATGGACGCCCGAGTGTGAACAAAGCTTTCAGGAATTGAAACAAAAGCTTACCACAACTCCTGTGCTAGCATTGCCTAACATCGGCAAAGATTTCATGGTCTATTATGATGCATCCCGTCAAGGACTTGGTTGTGTATTAATGCAAGGTGGAAGAGTGATTACATATGCTTCCTGACAGTTGAAAGAACACAAGAACCGTTACCCAACCCATGATCTTGAGTTAGCAATAGTTGTGCATGCCTTGAAGATCTAGAGACACTACTTGATAGGCAACAAGTGTGATATCTATACGGATCACAAGAGCTTAAAGTACTTTTTCACTCAGGAAGATCTAAATATGAGGCAACGTCGATGGCTAGAGTTGATCAAGGACTATGACCTAGAAATTCACTATCATCCGGGAAAAGCTAATATAGTCGCAGATGCTCTCAGTCGCAAGAGTTACTATCACACTTTGATCACTGAATCCATACCACCTGAGCTCAAGGAAGAGATTGAAGATTTCCAACTTGAGATACTACCGCATGGCTTATTGAATGAGCTTCGCATATAGTATGATCTCACAGATCATATCCGTCAAGCTCAAAAAAGTTATGAAGAGATCGAATATCTCCGTAGTCTGATAAAACTAGGCTACAAGACCAACCACCAGGAAGATGAACAAGGAACCATCTGGTTCAAGAACAGAATCTGTGTTCCATCTGACCCAGTACTATGAGAGGAAATTCTATTAGAAGCTCACGATTCCAAGTACTGTATTCACCCTGGAGGTTCAAAGATGTATCAAGACTTGAAGAAACACTTTTGGTGGAAAGGCATGAAGACAGACATTGCGGGACATGTGGCACGATGTGACACCTATAATAGAGTCAAGGCTGAACATCAAAGGCCTGCAGGATTGCTGAAGCCTCTTGATGTTCCCGAGTGGAAATGAGAGAGCATATCCATGGATTTCATAGTTGGATTGCCCCATTCACAGAAAGGCAATGATTCCATCTGGGTGATTGTTGATCGTTTAACCAAGATTGCTCACTTTGTACCAGTTAAGACCAAGACCGATGCTGAAAAATTAGCAGATCTATATGTTGAGCATATTCTTAGACTGCATGGAGCTCCGTCTAGTATTGTATCTGATCGTGGTCCTCAGTTTGTGTCCCGATTCTAGGAAGCTCTGCACAAGTCCATTGGGACCAAACTTGATTTCAGTACTACTTATCACCCATAGATAGATGGACAGACAGAATGAGTAAATCAGATCTTGGAAGACATGCTTCGCGCTAGTGTACTGAATTATGGCTCTGATTGGGAGAAATGCCTACCCTATGCAGAGTTCTCTTACAACAACAGCTACCAAGCCAGTATCAAGATGTCGCCATTTGAAGCTCTGTATGGCAGACCTTGTAAGACACCGTTGATGTGGTCCCAACTAGGAGAAAGATTGTTCTTTGACTCCGCTAAGATTCAAGATGCCGGAGAAGGAGTTGCTCAAGTGAAGGAGAATTTGAGAATTGCCCAAAGTTGATACAAGAGCTATGCTGACAAAAGAAGAAGAGAACTTGAGTTCAATGTGAGAGACTTCATCTATCTCAAGGTATCCCCGCTATGTGGAACTATCAGATTCTACGTGAAAGGCAAGTTTGCCCCTAGATTTGTTGGGCCATACAAGATACGCAGGAGAAATGGAAAACTCACTTACAAACTTGAGCTACCTGAGGAATTGATGGGTGTACATCCCGTATTCCATGTCTCACAGCTACGCAAGTGTTTGAGAGTGCCCGATGAAGTGATCTCGACTGATACACTTGACATCCAGGACACTCTCGAGTATAAAGAGCATCCTATTAGAATTCTGGGTAGAGATACCAAAGAGACCCGAAGCAAAACTATTCCTATATGCAAGATCCAATGGAGCAATCACACTGAGATAGAAGCAACATAGGAGAAAGAGTCTAACCTCTGGCTACATTATCCTTATCTCTTCGAAGGGTACGTTACGCTTTAATCTCGGGGACGAGATTCTGTTAAGGGGGTAGGACTATAACAACCCAAAAATCCACACACCAAAAATCCCAACTACAATTTTTTTTCTTCAAAACCCTAGGTGATGATGAGTGACATTTGTAGAAGCTAACCCTAAGTGTTGCATTAGTCGTAATCCAACTAAACAAACTCATAAGCATAGCATATCACTTGTTGTATATGTGTGTGTTTAAAACCCCTAACGCATACATTGTTGCATGCATTTTAATTCTAAACAAGCGAGTTGCCTTTTATTGATCTTTTGTTGTGCAAATAAACGTGACTACTTATAATTAATTTATTATGCAATAAATTAATCACCTAAGTACCACCTAAGTATGTGGGCCCCACCAACCAGCCCTAAGCTCCACCCATAATCAAGGTGCACACTAGTACATGAAATTAAATAAATCAAACCCTAACCAAATTGGCAACAAACAACAGAGAAAGGAAAATGAAATAGAAAAAGAAAGGAAATGGATGAGGAAAATGGAAAAGCCACCTAGCCCAGCTTGTGGCATGTCCATCTTCTTGGCCCAGCTTGCCCTCCCTGCTTCGCTGGCCTGCGCGCACAGCCCACAGGCCTAGCCAGCACAGGCCTTCCTTCCCTTGCCGGGCTGATCAGCAGAGTAGGTCTAGCTCGCCCTAGACCCCGCGTGCTCCAACTGCTAGCCCAGCTCGCCCTCCTAGCCTCGCTGGCCTGCTAAGCGCTCGTGGCCTCACACGCGTGGCCTAGCAAGCCTGACGTCGTCACCTCCTCCCGGCGCTGGCTGACGGGTGGGACACCCTCGTCATCCCCCACCTTGGTCCCCTCCTCTGCATCCAGAAAATAGAGCACAGGTGCCGTGGGGAAAAAATCTGATGCCACCTCGGCCCCTCTCCGCTGTTCGTGCCTCACAACCGACTGCGAGGCCCCGCTGGATGGGTGCCACGCTGGCACTGGCTACCCGATAGGGTCACGCACGATGCGTGACCGCTACCATGCGCGCCTGCCATGGCCATGGCTGAGCCATGACCCTGTTGCCTCCCTATCCCCCGCCTTTTTGATCAAGGAATGCGAAATTAGTTTTGCCATCGCACCCGTGGCCACGTTGCGACCCTGAAGCCCTAGCCTCGACAAGATCACAGCCCTCCGCGTGCCTCTTGGCTATCCCCAGCCGCTCGTTCCATGCCATGGCCGAGCTTTGGCTATAAAAACCAAGCCCTAGAGCCCTAGCGTGTTCCCAAGCCCCATCGCCACCTTGTGGCCATCCACTGCACACCCGAGCCAAGAGAGAGAGAGGGGAAAAAGAAAAGGAAGAAGAGGAAGAAGAAGGAGCGTTGAAGCCGTCCGATGTCACCAGTGTTGCCGGAGCGGAGGACGTCGCCCCAATCAACCACGTCGACGCTGCTGCTCAGCACGGCACAGCAAGGTCTCGACACGGCCATGACCCACCACTGCACCGCCATCCTTTCACCTTCGACACCGAAGGTGAGCCCACGCACCGCCCTTTGCTCACCATCACCGTGTGCACCATGGCCGCCGACATGATCTCCCCACCTGGGAGGCCCAAATTTCCACACCTTTCACTGCCTCGGAGCATGGCACACTCATGCACACATCCATGACCACACCTACCACCTTGCCAAGCCCTGAAGGACTGGGCACATCGGAGCCTGTACGCACACCGAGCACGCTCGCCATGGCCGGAGCACGACCATGGCGGAGCTGGTCTATCTGATACAAGCTAGTAGAGGTAGGATGGATCGACTTGCCTTGATCTTGGGAAGCCGTAGAATGCCTAGACCACCTCGCTGGTGCCCCATAGCGCTCCTGCATGCCTCGCTATCGTCACCGTGCTGCCACGGACACCGTAGTGCCCCTACCGGCCACATGGGGACCTGAAGCCCCGCCTTGAGCCCCTAGATGCACTCGCCGTGCCCCCACAAATCTATAGAGGCCCTTATCCACACAGTCGAGCCACCAGGGAGCCCCCACGCATGACCTCACTGCCGGTGAGAGCTCTGCTCTGGTAGAACACCGGTGGAGAAATGGGGGGGAGCCTCTCGTCACCACGTGCACCGGGTGCACGATGCACCGCACGGCCTATGCCCGTATGGACACGGTCCACCGTAGACCTGCCCGCGGTCCATGGACCAGTGCCCCTGAGTCCACCGTGGACCGTGCCTGTAAACCAAAGCCCGTTAGAGGCCCACTGGGAGCCCAACTGCGCCATGTGGCATCCTTCGCAGCACGACACATGTCTAGACCCGGGCCGGCCCAACCTAGCCCAAATCTAGCCCTGTATAGGCCCACCAAAGCCTAGTTGAGACCCAATCCGATTGACCATTGATCGGTCAGCGTTGACTATTGACCGGGCCCATAGGTCAATGACACAGAGCCGCTGGACCCACTTGTTAGAGGATGAAACTACCGAGACAACGTCAGAATGACATCATGATGACGTCAGCTGCTGATGTCAGCAACTCTAGCCCCACCTGTCAGTGACTGTGATCCATTGGCCGTTGACTTGACGTTGACTTTGACTGGACCCACAAGTCAGCGACACAGAGACTCTGGGCTCACATGTCAGGAGGTGACGTCATGCTGACGTCGTGATGACATCCACGGGACCCACCTGTCAACCACGATTTAGCTCTGATGATGTCATGCTGACGTCAGCATGCCACGTGCACTAGTCACAGTGTGACAAGTGTCAGCCCAGGATTAATTCAGCCTTTTCTATTTTCAGAGATGATTTAAACTTCAGAAATTCATAACTAATTTATACGACCTCAGAAAAATACGAAACTAGGACCAAAATTCCTCTAAAATCAAACTTTACACAATGAACCCATGTTTGAGTGCATTTGGCTCTTTTGAATTTTCATTGCTTCTTTGTGCTATTCTATAGACGTCGCTAACGCGACTATAATTCGATTGTATGCAGACTCAGAGGAGAACCAGACAGATGAGGATCGTGAGTACCGTGAGGAGTACAGAGATGACTACACTAAAGGTGCCACATCCCACCCAATCTCATAGCACCTATTACACATGGCTAATATAGAACTGATATTGCTTTACTTTACTGTTATAATCATACTATGATAGAACTTGCATGGTAGTATGCTTACTTGATGGCCTTTACCTTGACGCAACCTTACCCCGACATACCCTACTATTAGGCTAGACATGCGCTTACTGCTATATTTCATTGCTTATACTTCTACTATGCTTATACTACATTAATGCGTGGTGTTATCTGGACTATGAGGAGAGTGCTGCTGCGTGACTTGGGTGTGTGGAGGGTGAGGGTTGTGTCGACCAAGTCAGAGTGTACGATGAGCCTAGGGCAAGTCTTTCCATGGGGTGCTACCTGGGCACCCCTAGAAATGGATACCTATGGTGGGTAAATGGTATATAAGGTGGTCCTGGGTGTGAACCTATGATGGGAGGAGCCTGGGGTGGAGGTGCTGTGGTGGCATGGTAAATGGAAACCCTAATGAAGACATTCTGGCTTAGTCATCCCTAAGGACTTACTAGTACTCAGATTCACCGGGAAGCCTTACGTACCACTCGCCCTATATGGTGCGGGACGGCCAGACTACTTGGTAGGATTTTGCCACTACTGCTAGGTTGATAGCGGACAGTGTAAGGAGGTACGGGGCATGGAGGATTCTCCCACACCCTTTTGAGACTTCATGGAGACCTTATGGACGTAGCTCATGACTCACAGTTTCAGCCACCCCAGACTAGACTTGGGGTGTACCAGGGCTGAATGGTAGAGTGGCATTATCCTAGGCTAGCAAGCGGCCGGAATCAGCCCAGTTGATGACGGTCAGCGAAGAAGGCAGATCTTATGGTTATGTAAAACCTCTGCAGAGTGTATGGTTGATCGATTGATACATGTGACGACTTGTCGGCTATGGATCTTTCCTGGGTTTCGCTTAAACTAGATAGCGAGATGAGTCCTTCTCTTCTTCCCCCATGAGAGAGTGTCGGTCGTAGCTAGTGGCTATGGGCCTTGTGATAGTGCTAAGAGGGAGTTGGCCTATCGACTGAGCGATGGTATGGTGATGATGTGGAGATGGTGGTATATCGATCCTAGGATTAAAACCTGGCTCTAGATGGAAATGGGGTGAAATATGTGTGGGAATGGTGTTAAAAACTTGACTAACTACTAATATATACTTGATATGCTAAAATATGGGAACCCCAGCCTTATAGGTTCCTTTTGATTATATCCAACTTGCATCCAATTTCTACAAAGCAATGCTCATAGGGTGGGAGTGGCCAGTATAAATTATACTGATAAATTTTGGCACATAGGTTCTGCTGAGGAGTATAGCTCTGAAGAGTTTGACAGTTGAGGGGTTCGTTCCTACGCTCGAGTTTGGTGTCTTATCTTCAAACTGTTCTGAATGAATGCTACTTTTGATTTCGCTAATGCGGCGATGTAATAAATTATGTAATTCTGCACTATTTGTACTCTGATATTATCGTTGTATGGATGTGGTATTCGACTGGAATTTGGGTAATATGATCTACAATGGTCATAATACACTTCAACTCTGTGGATTTCCCTTCGCAGAAATCAGGTCATTTCATAAGCCTTGCAGCAACTCTGAGCCATCTTCACTGTCATGGCATATGTTGCTCACACGCATATACTTGTGGACTAATCACCTGTGTATCACTCAAACACATATTAGTCCACCTCAGGTTGTCACTCAATTACCAAAACCAAACAAGGAGCTTTCACATGCCCCGCGGTCCACCCACCGTGCCGTGCCTGTCGCGCTATGGCCGTGGCCATCCGTGCCACCACGCTCGCCGAGCCATGCCCGACCATCCATGCCATGCCACGCCAGCCCATCCGCTCGGCCGTCGATCCCGTCCACCCGCCGACCCCGTCCTCCTACTCCCGGCACACTACGACCTCATCGTCGCTCATGTTGTTCATGTGGTAGGTCTGCTACGCATGGGCATGACCCTGGCCCCTGCTCTGGTGTCCACGAGCTGGCTCCACCCCACCGACCGCCTGATCCCTGCCACCGGCCATTCTATTGTTGCCGCTTGCCCTCGAAGTGCCGAGGGCAGTGGCCCTTAGAAAGGGACAAAGGGAGGGGCTGGTGTCCGACTGCAAGGCCATAGCACCCACCATGGCCGGCAAGTTTGGCTAGTGCTTTTCGCCTCCAACATCGCCTGCTCTGTTTGTTGCATTCGTCGGACAGGTAAAATTTGTGAATATGCAACGTAGGTACTTAGTTAGATTGAATTGTAGCTCTAGTTTGATTATTTGGTACTTATTGGTAAATGTGATGACGTAGGTAGTTGATTTACTTAGTGAGATAGGTATGTAGATAGATACATACATAGATACATAGGTACATAGATATAGTTAGATAGCTAGTTGTATATTTTGTTATTTATGTAGGATTTAGCTATTTAGTTACTAGATTATATCTATATACTTGGATATTAACCTATTTACTTAGGTTGTAGTTAGTTAGTATGTATTAGATAGGTACTATATGAAACTACTTTGGACTAAAGGATCTGTGTTTGAATTTGTGTATAAACTAATAGATGGACAACCTAGTGAGCATATATCATGGAGGCACTGTGGAAAGAGATCGCTATGGATATGTTGAGTTTATTGATACGGAAAGCGTGCCTATGTTATTCAATGAAAAGCCTTCATTTAGTGAGTTAGTTGCAAGGGCTCGGGAGGAGCTACATTGCCATGGAGATGATGGCATCATAGTCGAGGGTGTACTTCACCTAGGTTCCTCTCCCAACATCCTAAGGAAGATGATCCCAATTGGGTGTGCGGATTAGTGGGAGAAATATGCGAGATCGACTATGAAGAGCTAGTTCCAAAGTTTGAATGTGGTTGTGCGTTGGGTGGTACTTGATCGCATCCCTCATGGGATTTCCCTAGTGAAAGCATCTAGGCCCCTAGTTGGGTTTCGGTGATTAATGACAATATGAGATTACTGTGACTAACGTGTGTTTTGCAGATGCAATTAAGTTAGGTCATGGTAATGGCAATTGATTGGGTAATCATGGTTGTCATACCCCTACAATGGAAATTGTTTCAATTTTCAAAGGATAGACGCCAAGGTTAAGGATGGACTAGTTCTAAGTGTCGTTTGGTGTTGAAGAGACACTTAGAGTAGTTTAGGACTTTGTTTTTCCGTTGGTCATACTATTAAGGGGGTATGGATGGGTAGCATGACCTAGGCGAGTCTAGTAGGTTAGGTGTGGTGCACACTTGTCTAATCTAGCACTAGGTAGCTCCTAAAAAGCCCTTAGATCAATTGGAGTGAACTTCATTCATATATGATTGCGAGTTGGAAGTGAATGAAGGGTCAAATGCTGACCGGACGCTGGTTCCGGTGTGACCAGATGCTGGTGTAGAGTCCGATCAGTTCATTTGATCAAGGTGAAGTTGTCTGAACATGACCGAACACTGAGAGGTGACTGATCGGATGCTGGGTGCCAGCATCCGGTCAACTCCAGTAAGGGTCTAGAGAAGGAAAATCTTGATCGGATGCGTCCAGTCAGTGCTGACCGGATACTGGTCAGGTTCTAGCTACTGACCGGACGCTGAGCAGCAAATGATCGGACGCTAGGTTCTAGAGTCCTATCAACATTAGCAAGGTTCCAGAGGGCAATTTTTTATGCTGACCAAATGCTAGCCAGTGTTCGATCACAACTTAAACTGCACAGAGGCGGGTGAACTGATCGGAGCATCTAGTCACCTTGACCAGAGCATCCGGTCATCCCGCAGAGGCACATAGCGGTTTGTTTTGAATGAGGGGTTATAAATACTTCCTCTATTTACTCAAGGGATTACTTTTGCTCATTCCAACAGCTGAGAAACACCCTTGAGAGTGCCAAGAAGAGCAAGGTCCTAGTGAGATGATTGAGATTTGAGAATCCAAGAGTGAGACCTCATTAGTGAAAGCAAGTGTAGCAAATTGTGCATCCACCCTTCTCATTAGGCTTATCGTGGTCAAGTAAGAGTTCATGCTTGTTACTCTTGTGATCGCCATCACCTAAACGGCTTGGTGGTGATTGGGAGCTTAGTGATCATCCGACGGAGCTTGTGGATAAACCAACTCAAGTTGTGAGCGGTTGTGGGTGATTCACCACGATGGAGTGTCAAAGAATCAACCTGTAGAGAGCACTTGATCCTTGCACAGATCAAGGGGGAGCTACACCCTTGCACGAGTGCTCTAACAAGGACTAGTGGGGAGTGGCGACTCTCCAATACCTCGGCAAAATATCACCGTGTTCCTCCTTCTCTCTTTACTTTGAGCATTTACTTTGAGCAATTCAATTCTTGTCTTTATATTCATAGAATTGCCATGCTAGAGTAGGATTGGAACTTAGGTTACAAGACTTTTTGTGCAGTAGAATATTAGAAACACTTTCTAGGCACAAGGGGTGAAGTTGGGCTAACCGTAGGGTTCAATTATTGCAAAGAAATTTAGAATTAGCCCAATTCACCCCCCCTCTTGGGCATCTTGATCCTTTTAATTGGTATCAGAGCCTCGTGCTCACATATTTAGGCTTAACTACCTAGAGAAAGATGTCTCATGGGGATGGACCTCCTCCTATCTTTGAGGGGGATGATTTTCTTTATTGGAAAATCCGCATGGAGGCGTATTTAGAAGCTCTAGATGTTGGAATACTTAGAGCCGCCTCACAAGGAGTCCCAAAACCTCGGGATCCCACACACCTTCAAGGCAATAAAGTGAACTATGAGAAATGGAATGCAAAGGCTCGAAACACCATCTTTAGAGACCTTTGTAAAGATATGTTTAACCGGGTGAGGAACCACAAGGACGTTCATGCACTATGGTCGAACATTTGTACGCTCCATGAGGGAACTAAGAGCGAGCGTGAGGAACACTATCATCTTGTTATGAAAAAGCTTAATTCTTTTGAGATGCTTCCTAAATAGAGTGCTAATGAAATGTATTCATGCTTGAATGTTCTTGTAGAGGAAGTCAATGGGCTTAGACTTACTCAAATGCAACCATCCGATGTTGTGAGAAAAATTTTGAGTGTCCTCTCCATTGATAAATATGGGCATATTGTGACCATGCTCCATCAAGGTGATCTTTCCACCGCTACACCGACTCAAATCTTGGGAAAGATCAATGCTCATGAGATGTACATGCACATCACACCACATGATGGCTCATCCTCTATCAAGAAGAAAGACAAAGACTTAGCATTCAAGGCTAGCCAAGAGAAGGGCAAAGCAAGAATTGAGTATGAGGGCTCAAGTGATGATGAAGTTGATGACACAAGTCTTGCTCTCATGGTGAGAAGAACTGCCAAGATGCTAAAGAAGCTCAACAAGAGTGGCATCAAGTTCGATGGCAAGAAAAAGAAGTTCTACACTAGCACAAGAAGGAAACCAATCTCCGAGATGGATTGCTACAATTGTGAAGAACTTGGTCATCACATCAATGCACCAAGCCCAAGAAAGACAAGTACAAGAACAAGTACAAGGGCAAGAAAGATGACTCAAGTAATGAAGATGAAGATGAGAAGAAGAAAAATAGGCTATACAAGAAGAAGAATGGCAAGAAGAAGGACTTCCACAAGAAGAAAAAATGGGAAGGCATACATCGTCGGTTATTAGCTCATGGATATTGATTCATCAAGTTGCTCATCTGATGATGATAGTGATAATGAGAAGGTGGCCGCAATTGTGATTGACTCTTCATCATCTTCACCGACACCACCACCATCATCCTCTACACACCTATGCCTTATGGCTAAGGGTGAACAAAAGGTATCAAATGATGATGATAGTAGTGGTGATGAACATGCTAATGATGATGATAGTGATAGTGATGATGATGAATATGAAACACCTTCATATGATGATCTTGTTAAATTGCTAAATCAATATACTAGGATCATTAGAAAGACTAGAGCTAAGAACAACAAGCTAGAAGCTAAGAATGATTCTCTTTTAGCCAAATGTGATATAGCCGAAAAGGCTAGTGTTGAGCTTAGAGAAGCAAATGAAGCTATGTCATCCAAACTCAAGGAGCTCAAATCTTCTAATAAAGAGTTTAAAGATAAACATGATAAACTTGAGCGGATGCATAAAGAGCTCATCACTAACCACAATATGGTAAAAGAAGAATATATAACTCTCAAGATAAATCATGATAATCTTGTTATTGCTCAAGAATTTTTATCCAATGAGCCACATGATGCTACTAACGATGTTATTAAGATTGATATAGCTACATCATGTGATGATTTAATTGTTGAGAGCATTGAGCAAGGATCTAGTGGCAAAGGCAAGCAAGTGGTTGAGTCTGATGACTATGATGAGTATATCAAGATCAAGAATGAGAATGTGGAGCTAAAGAAAGATCTTGAGAAGCTATCAACCACCAACACCATTATGCTAGAAACTCTTGATCATGATTGTGACTTGATTCTTGAGAATGAGAAGCTCAAAGAAGAGAACAAGAAACTCAAGAAAGAGAAAAATAATGATGCACTCAAGGAAGAGAACAAGAAGCTCAAGTTGGAGAAAGAGCACCTCAAGATTGGATTGAGCAAGTTCATAAGAGGCAAGCATGTTCAAAGTGAGCTACTAATGAATACCGTCATAAAGATAGATAGAAGTGGCATTGGGTACTTGGCAAACCAAGAGAAGAAGGCTCAAGCTCAACAACAGCAACACAAGTCAAAGCCAAAGCCAAAGCCAAAGAAATGTTTTGAGTGTGGACAAGAAGGTCACTTTGCCCATGAGTGTCAAACTCCACCACCACAACCCTTGCCCAAATATGCTAGACCCTTTGCTTTCAATGCTCATTACATGCTTAGAAAGGACTCTAGTGGAAAGATGAAAGTTATATTCTTAGGACCTCCCAACAAGAATAGGCCTAAGAAAATATGGGTAGCAAAGTCACTTATTGAGAAGGTGAAGGGTCCTCAACAAGTTTGGGTTCCTAAAGCTTGATCTCTTGTGTGTAGGTGAACTACAAGACCAGTGGAAGTCATTGGATAATTGATAGTGGTTGCACACAACATATGACCGGTGATCCTCGTATATTCACCTCACTAGATGAAGAAGTAGATAGACAAGAAAGAATCACATTTAGAGATAATTCAAAGGGCAGAGTTAAAGGATTTGGCAAAGTGGCAATATCAAATGACCATTCAATCTCAAATGTGCTATATGTTGCTTCAACTTGCTATCCGTTGGACAATTGTGTGATCTTGGCTTCCAATGCTTATTTACCAAGAAAGAAGTTGTATCTAAGAAGGATGATGATCAAGTGATATTCAAAGGATTTAGATACAACAACCTATATCTAGTGGATTTCACCTCCGAAGATGCTAATTTGAAGACTTGCCTATTTACCAAAACAACACTTGGGTGGCTATATCATAGAAGACTTGCTCATGTTGGGATGATCTCACTCAAGAAGCTAATGAAGAATGATTTGGTGAGAGGGTTGAAGGATGTGAAGTTTGAGAAGGACAAGCTTTGTAGTGCATGTCAAGCTGACAAACAAATTGTAAATACTCATCCTACAAAAGCTTTCATATCAACCACAAGAGTGCTAGAGTTCCTTCACATGGATTTATTTGGACCAACAACATACAAGAGTTTGAGAGAAAATCTTTATTGTCTTGTGATTATTGATGACTATTCAAGATACACATGGGTATTCTTCCTTCATGACAAATCCAAAGTTGCATCATGCTTTAAGAAGTTTGCTAAGAGAGCACAAAATGAGTTTGAAGTGAAGCTCAAAAAGATTAGAAGCAACAATGGAAAAGAATTTGACAACACAAACATTGAAGCCTATTGTGATGAAGTTGGGATCAAGCATGAGGTCTCCGCAACATATACTCCTCAATAAAATAGTATAGTTGAGAGAAAGAACCAGATATTGATCACACTAGCAAGAACAATGCTTGATGAGTACAACACTCCTGAAGCTCTATGGGCAGAAGCTATCAACACCGCATGCTATGCATCCAACCGCCTATTCCTTTAAAAGTTTCTTGGCAAGACACCTTATGAGTTGCTCAATGGGAAGAAGCCGGACATCTCATTCTTTAGGGTGTTTGGTTGCAAATGCTACATCTACAAGAAGTAGCAACACCTAGGAAAGTTTCAAAGATGTTGTGATATTGGTTTTCTTATTGGTTACTCATCAAAGTCCAAACCATATAGAGTATTTAATCATGCCACCGGCTTGGTTGAAGAAACATATGATGTGGAATTTGATGAATCTAATGGCTCCCAAAGAGCATATGAAAATCTTGATGATATTAGTGATGAACCATTGAGGGAAGCCATGAAGAATATTCTGGTTGGAGACATCAAGCCACAAGATGATGAAGATGATGTACAAGTGATTAATCCACCTTCTTCATCAAATATGCCACAAGATGGTGATAAAGACGGGAGAGTAGAAAAATAAAGACATTCATGTCTCCCATGAGCAAATGGTGGTACAAGCACAAGATGTTGATGCTCCACAACCTCCCCCTCAAGTGGTTGATAGAAGAAATTCACCTCTACTATAAGCTCATCCACAAGATCTCATCATAGGGAGTCCATCAAAGGGAGTAATGACTCGCTCTTAAAAGCTTGCTTTGTTTATTGAACATCACTCTTTTGTCTCTTGTTTTGAGCCTACTAAGGTAGAAGAAGCTCTTCAAGATCCGGATTGGATAAATGCCATGCATGAAGAGTTGAACAACTTTACCCACAATGAAGTTTGGACTCTTGAAGAGTGACCAAAAGGTGCAAAAGTCATTAGAACAAAGTGGGTGTTCCGCAACAAGCAAGATGATCAAGGTGTTATTGTGAGGAACAAGGCAAGACTAGTTGCATAGGGGTTCTCTCAAGTTGAAGGCTTGGATTTTGGAGAGACCTTTGCACCGGTTGCAAGACTAGAAGCCATTCGTATCTTCCTTGCATATGCATCACATCATGAAATGAAACTATATCAAATGGATGTGAAAAGTGCATTTTAAATGGCTTTATTAATGAACTAGTCTATGTTGATCAACCTCCTGGGTTTAAAGACCCTAGATATCATAATCATGTTTATAGGTTATCCAAGGCGCTATATGGGATTAAGTAAGCACCAAGAGCTTGGTATGAGCGTCTTCGAGACTTCCTCATTGAGAAGGGCGTCACCATTGGGAAGGTCAACACCATACTATTCACCAAGAAGCTTGATGGACATATCTTCATTTGTCAAGTGTATGTCGATGATATCATCTTTGGATGATCAAATGAAGATTCTTGCAAAGAGTTTGGTAAATTAATGTCGAAGGAGTTCGAGATGTCAATGATTGGAGAGCTTACATTATTTCTTGGTTTTCAAGTCAAGCAAATGAGAGAAGGGATTTTCATCTCTCAAGAGAAATACACCAAGGATCTTCTCAAGAGGTTCAAAATGGATGAATGTAAGCCAATTAAGACACCAATACCAACTAATAGACATCTCGACCTAGGTGAGGGAGGTAACATGGTTGATCAAACTCTCTACCGCTCTATGATTGGTAGCTTGTTATATTTAACCGCATCTAGGTCCGACATCATATTTAGTATGTGTATGTGTGCTAGATTTCAAGCTAATTGCAAGGAAACTCATTTGATTGCCGTTGAAAAAAATCCTTAGGTATCTTAAGCACACACTAAGTATTGGCCTTTGGTATCCCAAAGGTGCTATATTTGAATTAGTTGGCTATTCCAATTCGGATTATGCCGATTGTAAAGTTGATAGAAAAAGCACATCTGGAGGGTGTCATTTGCTTGGTAGATCACTTGTGTCTTGGTCCTCCAAGAAACAAAATAGTGTGGCTTTGTCCACCGCCAAAGCGGAATACATTGCCACGGGTGCTTGTTGTGTACAAATACTTTACATGAAACAAACTTTGCTAGACTATGGTGTAGTTCTAGAAAAAATACCTTTTTGTGTGATAATGAGAGTGCGGTAAAACTTGCTAAGAATCTGGTTCAACACTCTCGCACCAAGCACATAGATATCCGCCATCACTTTCTTAGAGATCATGTTGCTAAGAATAATATTTCACTAGAAGGTGTAAGGACCGAGGATCAATTGATGGATATCTTCACTAAACCGCTAGATGAGGCAACATTTTGTAGGTTGAGGAATGAGCTCAATGTGCTTGATTTTAGCATTTTCACTAGAAAATGAGCTTGTGTTGTCCCTTGCATTGCATTGTAATATACAACATGTTTAATCTTTGGTAATGCATATAGGGCTTGTCTAACATGGTTAAGATAATCACCGAAAAGCGTGTGAAGAAGCTTAACCTTGGATCAAACTTGATAAGCAACTAGAATTACTTTCAAGTATTGCATTGCATATGCATGAATATTGTTTTGTCGTTTCTCTTCAAATCACCATTTTATTGCCTATTTTCTTAAAAAGAATTATAGCCTAAGACAAAATGTTTTGAAAATTTTGAGGGTTTGAGAGAGGTCACTCATATCAGTCCCAATTGGTGTTTATTTGGATCTTATCGAAGTTGGGACTTGATTGGGAACAGGCAGCACAAAGAACTTTGAAGAATTGCTGAAAAGGAGTGACCAGACTCTGCTCCCCTGTGTCCTGTCAGTTCACAGGAGGTGAACTTTGCTGCGAAGGAGTGACCGGATGCTAGAATAGTGTTCTCCCTATGTCCGGTCAGAAGGTGATCCTACGTCCGATCAAGCGAAGAAGACGAAGTTAGGATCGACCGAACTCTGGCTGCGTCCAATCAGTTGTGATCAGATGCGTCCGGTCGTGGCTCGAGGGGTTTGGGACCTCTCTAGAGTCGACCAAACTCTAGGTGGTAGCGTCCGGTCGTTGCCACCGGAGCGTTCGGTCAATAGGAAACATGCGGGTTCTAGATTCTTTTCTCTGTTTCTTTTTCTATCATGGGTGGGCCACCATATAACATCACCACGCCATGTTTTGACCAAGTCCTATCCCAACGTGCAACGCTGACTTCACCGTCGCAATCCGCCGCTCGCCGCACCGCCCTGCTTCCCACGCCAGTGTCGCCTTCCTGCGCCAGCGCCGCCCGCGCGCCATCGTGCTGCACCACCACGCTAGTGCTGTCCAAGCCTGCGCCTATGCTCCATACACCTATGCCTTCATGCCGCTGCGCAGTCACCCTAGCGCTGCCACACCACTGCCATCGAGTGGTTCTGTGCCCTAGTGCCGCCCGCAGCACTCACCAGCGCCACCGTCGAGTTCTCCCGTGCCCTAGCGCTACCCGCAGCACTCACCAGCACCGCCTCCGTCGTGCTCCACGTCGGAGACCCTACTACCATCCTTGCGCTCGTGCTCTCATTGCAATGCTCGATCGCCGAACTTTGCCACAACCCTAACCCTAGACGTCTAGTTGCCAACCTAGTGGTTCCCCGTTTCGTTGCTTGCTTCTTAGGGTTTCGTATCTCTAGATATATTTTGAAATTATTCATATATCTAATCTATTCAAACATGCAGTGAGTCGGTGTTTCTGAGGTCTCTTTGGCAGTTGTCAGTCAACTCAGGGCCAAGCTTGTGAGTACAGATTGAGGCCAAGCCTCGAAAGTGACATTTGGCAGTTGATTCTTGTTAGTGCAGTTCTTTTTAGCTCCATCAGATGGCTCATGTCAAGAACATCGGAGGTGGTCCCGGTGATGAGAATCCAAGGCCCCTGCCTCGCCTGCCTTCTGATGCAAAAGGCAAGGTGATGAAGAAGCTCACGTCAAAGAAGCAAAAGTATGCAGATGCAGATACAGCGAGAGCAGCTATAGTTGTAGCCGCCGTAGAGCTTGCTGAGAGAGGAGGTGCTCGGAGTGTTGTAGTCATTGCAGATCAGCTTTCACCTGCTCAGAGGGCCGCTGTCTAAGAGGTTGAGCGTCGTCATGATGGTCCAGCTAGGATGGCCATGGTTAGAGGACGTCGTGTCGCTATAGATGAAAGTCAGTCTCAGGGGGAGCCATAGCCACAGGCACAACCATCAAAGCAGACTTAGGAGGGAGAGCAGACCAAGCAGGTCGAGGAGACAGAGCCGGCACCATAGCTTCACCGCTCTAGTCATACCCGTACCTAGGTGACACCGAGTGCAGAGACACAGCGGAGGAGTTCTCGTCTGCCTCCTAGACCACAAGGTCCGCCTCTAGTGATGCATCTAGATTTGAGGGCCACCACGGTCAAGCAGGTGCAGCAGCTCAGGTTCGTTCAGTTCGAGGAGTGGTTTCCGCTGAGGCGGGATGGGCGTGCATCTGAGGGCTTCTACACACCACTGCAGGATGATTTTTATAATGCATATCTTAACAGTGGGGTAGCATTTAGGTCTTAGAGGGTTTGCTCCATTGAGTCCATTATAGCAGCAGCTGGAGAGCAGATTCGCCCTTACATATCTTACTTGTCAGGGTTGACAGACTTACTCGGACAGACAAGCAGATATGTTCCATCTTGGGTCCGAGAGTTCTATGCTACACTTTGGATTGACCCGCAACACAGATTCATTCACTTTGCTTTTAGAGGCAGAGATTACAGGCTGATGAGCTTTAGGGCCAGGGAGATTCTCAAGGTTCAGGAGCAACCCATCCGGCTACATGAGGTATGCTATGGTTAGACAACTCCTCCCAGACATCCACATGGCGGTCTTGTGCCTCCTACTAATTTAGTCTGCCATTGCTCCTCAGAGCCATTCGGTGAGGAATCGAGCAGGACACCTAGTGACCTCACTCCTACAACTAGAGTGCTTGATGCTATCATGAGGAGGACCCTACTTCTAAGGATGGGATATCGCAAGGGCTTAACTCGCATTCAGTTGTGGCTTCTAAACTCTCTGATGCAGTAGACTGTATTTGATATTTGGGATCTCTTACTATCTGAGATGGAGGATAGTATTGTAAAGGAGTTCAGAGGTCACCGATAGTTGCCCTATGCTCACTGGATCACATTCTTGATTCATAGAGCAGTTACAGTGAGGCCACCTGAGATGCTAGCAGAGTACAGTAGTGCTACTATAGAGTTTCCTGCCTATAATGTGACTCAGATGCTCCACCATAGTGCAGTGAGGACACCTAGTCAGCCATAGTGTCGTCCAGAGGTGATAGAGACTGCAGCCTAGTAGGATGAGACTATGAGGGGCATTGTAGCTATAGAGGAAGAGCAGTTAGATGCTCAGCAAGAGGATATGGTCAAGAGCCACCCTAGTGATAGTACTAATGATGACTATCAGGACATCCCTCAGATGCCTACACGATGATATGACCATGAGGCTAGTAGTTCTAGTTCAGCTCCACCTACACCATAGACAGATCCCGCTCTACTTGCTATCCTTGAGCGGATGAGGCAGGATCAGGCTCGCTAGGCCTAGGAGCCAGCAGCTGCTCTAGCACAGGTTCAGGCTAGATAGGACGAGTTCTAGCATCAGGAGTAGGCTATCTAGCAGCAGCAGGCCATGCAGCAACAGCAGCTCCTCATGCAGCAGTAGTTACTTGGATTCATGCAGCATGTAGTTACTACTATTGGGGCTCCACCGCCACAGCCTTCACCCCAGATCGGCCAGCCTGCCACCACTTCTATGACTCTAGCTTTACAGCCCAGTGGGCTTCAGAGTCAGGGATAGCTAGCAACATAGTTTCCTTCACCCACAGAGCAGGTGTCCCAGTGGTTTGCTTTGCTAGTACCAGCCCCGTAGTTTACACCTCTTCAGACGGGCTTCACATCGGCTCAGACTTCCTCGCTGCTAGCGCCAGATACCACAGTTTCCAGGAGCCTTGGTGCTACCTTTAGTGAGTTGACAGGGCAGCCTACTCCACCATATCTACATATTCCTGGTCCTTCCACAGTTGCACCTATTACCGGGACTATAGAGACGCTCTCTTCCTCAGTTGCATCATCAGAGCCTCCTGCCATAATTATACCTGTAGAGTCACAGGCCGCACCAGTTCCTGATCCGACCTAGACAGCTTCAGCATCGCTTCTAGCTATAAAGGGTCAAACTGCTTAGAGCTCAGGATCAGATGATGATGGCATGTAGTTCCAGCTCGCTCCTCGCACCTCAGCGCCCGACTCGTCCGTTGCAGACCCACTGACTGACCCTTAGGTTTTGGTATTTGACGCCAAAGGGGGAGAGGGATCTAGTATGTTAGACTTAGGGGAAGCAATACATTTAGGAGGAGTCTATCTATTATATTTGGCTTTTTATGTGTGAAACACTATTATGCATTCATGTGTTTACTTTCATGCATCGAACTATATTTATGTGATAGTGATATCTACGTGATTGTGATATTTATGTGATATGTGACATATGTGCTCTCTATTTTGAATTATCTATATATCATATCACTTGTGTTATGCTCATTTGCTTTGCTTCCACATTTTACTCTGATGCAAATGAGCTTTATTACTTATACTCATGCTTATTTCATATCTATTGAGTCAATCATGTTGGCTTGGGTCATATAAGCTTGCTTAACTCCTTTGTTCTTATAGTCATAAGCTTATATGAACCAAGCATGTTGAAAACCTCATCTCTTTCACATACTCGAGGTGGTATTGTCATCAATCACAAAAAAGGGGGAGATTGAAAGCATCTAGGCCCCTAGTTGGGTTTTAGTGATTAATGATAATACGAGATTACCGTGACTATCGTGTGTTTTGCAGATGCAATTAAGTTAGGTCATGGTAATGGCAATTGATTGGGCAATCATGGTTGTTATGCCCCTACGATAGAAATCATTTTGATTTTCAAAGGATGGACGACAAGGTTAAGGATGGACTAGTTCTAAGTGTCATTTAGTGTTGAAGAGACACTTAGAGTAGTTTAGGACTTTATTTTTCCTTTGGCCATACTATTAAGGGGGGTATAAACGGGTAGCTTGACCTAGATAAGTCTAGTGGGTTAGGTGTAGTGCACACTTGTCTAATCTAGCATTAGGTAGCTCCTAAAAAGCCCTTAGATCAATTGGAGCGAACTTCATTCACATATGATTGCGAGTTGAAAGTGAATGGAGGTTCAAATGCTGACCGGACGCTGGTTCTGGTGTGACTGGATGCTGGTGCAGAGTCCGATCAGTTCATTTGATCAAGGTGAAGTCATCTGGATGCGACCGGACGCTGAGAGGTGAGTGATCGGACGTTGGGTGCCAGCGTTCGGTCGACTCCAGTAAGGGTCCAGAGAAGGAAAATCCTGATCGGACGCGTCCGGTCAGTGCTGACCGAACACTGGGTGCCAGAGTCCGGTCAACACCAGTACGGTTTCAGAGGGTAGTTTTTGTGACCGGACGTTGGCCAGTGTTCGGTCACAACTTAAACTACACAGAGGCAGGTGAACTGACCGGAGCGTCCGGTCACCTTTACCGGAGCGTCATGTCACCCCGCAGAGGCACATAGCGGTTCGTTTTGAATAAGGGGTTATAAATACTTCCTCTATTCACTCAAAAGATTACTTTTGCTTATTCCAATAGCTGAGAAACATCTTTGAGAGTGTCAAGAAGAGCAAGGTCCTAGTGAGATGATTGAGATTTGAGAATCCAAGAGTGTGACCTCATTAGTGAAAGCAAGAGTTGCAAAGTGTGCATCCACCCTTTTCATTAGTCTTGTCGTGGTTAACAGGTTAAGTGAGAGTTTGTGCTTGTTACTCTTGGTGATCGCCATCACCTAGATGGTTTGGTGGTGATTGGGAGCTTGGTGATCATCTGGCGGAGCTTGTGGATGACCCAACTCAAGTTGTGAGTGGTTGTGGGTGATTCAACGTGACGGAGTGTCAAAGAATCAACCTGTAGAGAGCACTTAATCCTTGCACGGATCAAGGGAGATCTACACCCTTGTGCGGGTGCTCTAACGAGAACTAGTGGGGAGTGGCAACTCTCTAATACCTCGGCAAAACATCGTTGTATTCCTCTTTCTCTCTTTACTTTGAGCATTTGCTTTGAGCAATTCCATTCTTGTCTTTACATTCATAGAATTGCCATGCTAGAGTAGAATTGGAACTTAGGTTGTAAGATTTTTTGTGCGGTAGAACATTAGAAACACTTTCTAGGCACAAGGGGTGAAGTTGGGCTGACCATAGGGTTCAATTATTGCAAAGAAATTTAGAATTAGCCCAATTCACTCTCCTTTTGGGCATCTTGATCCTTTCACCCGAAAATGGGTCAGTAGGCACACTTTGACCTTCCCATCCTAGAACCTGATATAGATGTGGAGGTTGCACCTACGGTTCCCGATGCTCAATCTACCCTCAATGAGGTTGTTGGAGATGCTTGTCGGACTCATGATGTTGTGGCAGATCCTCCTCATGAGATTCCTTTGACACGGAATCATCCGAGTAAATGTCTTATCTGTATCGTTATTGGGAGCTTACCCCCTTTCTTACATCCATTTTTCTCATTCTTTCCTCATATTTCCTCATTATTGGGAGCTTATCCTCGCCATGTTGAAGACATTGAGCGCTTTCATCCGAGAGTCAGGGACAACGACACGCGTAGCTTCCTAAACGTAAGATTCTAAAAATTCTTTCAAGTATAATATTAATACATTAAATTCTTTCCGTTAACATGATTTTGTACAACAGAGACTGTCACTTCGCCTACGCCGTGCGGCTGCTCGTTCCTTCCATAAGCAGAGGAGGCTTAGGTTCGTCTAGCCAAGCACCTACAGGGTCCATAGGCATTGCGTACAAGGACGAGGACGAGGACGATGAGGAGGTGGACCAGAGGCATGAGGAGCTTAGACCGTCTCAGCTATAGGACGCTCTCTCGACTCAGCCTACACAGCCTGCAGACACTAAGCGACGCCATCCACCTAACCCATTCATAGATTAAATTGAATATTATGACCACAGATAATGAAAACAGCAATGAAAAGTCCAATACTATGACACATTAAACAACACAATAATAATATAAGTACATGGCGACAAGCTAAATAACATAGTACATGACCTAAGTACGCCCATACTTAAAGTGCATTACATGACAACACAATAAAAAGTCCAAGAATAGACAATATTGTTCATGAATAAACCATACAACTAGCAAGTCATGAAGACTACTGAGTGCAACGATGCCACTTTTCCTTTCTCAGGGCATCAGAATTCTCCTCCATCACTGCTTTCCCTCGGCGCGCACGCTCAAGCTTCTTCTCCCTCTCCTCCCTGTACGCGGCAACACGCCTCCTTTTCTCCTCTTCTTTGTGCTTCTTTTCTGCAGCCTCCTCTCTGCGTCTCTTCTCTATTATCTTCTTATCCTCTGTCTCTCACCACAATAGTTTCTGCATCCATTCTTTATCTTCAAGCTTGATCTCAGTGTCAATCTACTGCACAAAATCACAGAGTGGTGGAGATGTCTACAACAAATACAATTGTTACAAAACAAAAAAAAATCATGCAAGATTTCATATGACACATAATAATTATTACACAACATTAATTCCTCGTCATTTTGTTAATGCGGTGCTGACGAAGTATAGGCTCAAACGCAAAATTGGAACACATCCAATACCTCTGCCTATACGTGTCATCTTCATTGGATTTGACGATCTTGCAAGGATCACCGCAAAAGCACATGGGTACTGGAACACCACTAGACAGAGGCAATGGGTCGAAGACATTTTCGGTCATCCGGCCATAACTACAATTAAACCAATTTCGTTCTAAAAATCGAAAGCAATTAACATTAAACCCTAAACCTAGGGTTTTTCATTTGATGCACAATAATAAACCCATAATATAACAACATGCGCTGATGTTACCTTGGTTTGCTAACTTTTTCACGCATTGACATTCTACGGTTGTATAATACAAATATTAAAAATTGCATGAAACCCTAAGTAATGACAATTCTTAGGTTGAAAAATCCGACTAATATATACCGAATCGGTGCGAAAAAAAACTAAGAGGGGAGCGATGATACCTTGCTCTCGAAGATTTACAGATCAAATTAAAGTTTCCAAGGTCCAATATGCCGATTCATGAGGTATGCGCGAAGTGGGGAGAGCAAAAATCCGAGAGGGGAGAGAAAGAAAAGGAAGAAGCATCGGCCAGGAAGGTTGAATGCTGATTTAAAATACCACCTCGGCGCCATAGATCTTGGCGCCAAACTCGATGTCAATAATCCTAGCGCCAAGCTCGACGCTAATGACCCCGGCGCTGAGGTGGCTGTCATGTCACCGCCACGTTTGCGTCGACGCCTACGTCGACCTAAGACCTTGGCGTCAAATGCTCCGGCGTCGAGATGTGTAAGCTCGCTCCAATAACATTGGCGTCAAGGTGAGGGTCTAGATTTTAAAAGCATATCTCTAAGAATATTTGTGAAAAACTTAAAAAAAAGAACAAGAAAGAACAAAAAATTCGGGTCTCCGATCGGGTGGGACAGCGAGTCGGTGACCTCGTCTGCCGTCTGTCGCGGACCGCGGCGGCGCGTCCGAGCACAACTCGCACACGGTGCGAAGTACGGTTTGTGCAAGTTATAAAACGGCAAATACCGAAAGTTCATTGGCTTTGCCGTAAATTTATGGGGGAAAGATCTACCGAACTTTTCCAATTGCTCGCCTGGCCCTTTTTTCTTTTGGTGTGTGTGCTCATCTGGTCCCGTCCTCTGATTCTTTCTAATGCATCTCAGGCTCTCAGCTTCTGATTCATGTGCCACTGTCTTGCTCCCTCTCCCACGTGTGCTTTTATGCCTCCATGTGTAGGTTCTCCACTGTGCGTCAGTGCATGTGTATTTGAGCTTTGGCGTGGCTACCCCGGGCTAGAGCCGTTCACTGAAAACGCCTCCTCCTTAAATTTGGCAAGGCTCCACCAGACAACGCCTCCTCCTTAAATTTGGCAAGGCTCCACCAGACAAGCCGGAGCCGAGTAAAAGCTCTGCCAAGCCCTTAATACTCAGGACTGTTTTTGGCTAGCTTAAACACCTGTTTTTTTAACAAAAAAAAATGCTAACCTAAGCAACGCCATGATCTCTTGATTTGTGCAAGAAAAAAAAAAGTAGTGATGACTTCAACACAACGCCGTTCCGCTTTTCAACCACTGTCTAGGTTTAAACGTTGGAGGTTGAAAACTAGACTTTATTACCTTAAAAAAAAACCTGCACGCACCAACGTAGAATTTCACGTTGCAAGATCTCAATTAACCCCTGTACAATTGTACAAAATTTATTCCATTATTTGCTATAATTTATCACCTATATCATATGATATGGCTATATCGTTCTGTACATGAAGAATGCAGGGTACTGACTTTAACTTAACTGGTGACTCGACAAAAGTTATCCAGATTCTGTTAAGCCGCTATAAGTAGACTATGCTCTGTCTTCCAGGCAGCGTGCGCGACCCGTATCCATCATCTTGTTAAACCTTCAGCCATCCCCCGGGGTACACATCAGGGACATTTTCTTTGTCCATGTTCTTGGCCCTTGAGTTGCTCCGAACTGATTTTTCTGAAAGAGATGGTATAACTGTCGCAAAGCTTCTCTCCTTGCTTCTTCTGCAGCAGTGTGGCACTGATGGATTATCTTAGAAGATATATTAGTGTTACTTTGCAGCGTATTTGGTAAAAGTAGTGCTAACATGATGGCGCACCTGAGATGGATCATGAAGAACACTGCGCCAACAAGGGTAATTCCTCCAGCAACTGACTTCAGAACCCCTTTCCCTGATTTGGGGACATCATCTTCAGGCCTTCGAGTGATGCTATCCTGAGCTATATCTTCTGATTCCACTGGTTTATCAGTGGATTCGGAACCGTCCTGCATGACAGAGGAGTGTTAGGAGCACTTCTGTGTGCAGGAAGCATAATTACAAGAGTGACAAGCTGGACTTGGAGCATTTCAGGAGTCACCATTTCATTCCTAGTGCTGACTTCAGGATTCAGCTCCCGGTACGTGCTATCACTTGTCACCCTAGTCATATTTGGCTCTATATTATTCACTGGATGTTCGGAAACCATCGGCAATTTGCCGCCTGTATTATGTGTTGGGGTCAGTCCTGAGTATGATTCTGAGCTCAAGTCTGATGGCTCGCCATTTAATCCATATCTCGGTTCTTCACAACTTGAACACACAGACTCCCTATCACAAGCAAGGGCATCACAATGTTGAACTATGGTGCCAGTCTCCTTTTGGAGGTCAGCTTCCTCTTTTTTTGGATGATCAGCTAATGTATCCCCATTTCCCTGAATATAATGATCTAGAGACTTGGCATGTCCATCGTAAATCCTTTCCGAATCTGTGTAAGAATGATTGTTCAACTCCAAATAATTCTTGCCACTGTCAAACGCCAAATGACTGCTTGTGGAATCTGACTCTTCTGAACTTAATGAACATTTAGCCACTCTAGTCCTTGAACATTGATCAGTTGCAGAATGAGTAGAACATGATTGTTTATTATGAATTAGAGGACTTGAATCCATGAACTCAGAATCAATAATGCCAATGTTAAGTGATCCCACTGATTCAGCTAGAGATTTTTCTTCATGCTTGTCATGTCCACTTTCTCCATAGCCTTCACTTTCTTCGTTGGGGGCATCACTAAATTGTGAAAGCACGGCTGCAAAATTATCTTCATCAACTGAGTCCTCAGGTTCTAGAAGAGAGAGTTTGCTTTCTGCTTCATCAGAGTCATAATGTGTGTCCTCGTGCTGGTCGTTCTGCCCTCCAAATATTATCTGAGAAAAATATATATTAAGTGAATAACATTAAGCACAAGTGTGGAAATACAATTAACCCTTTCCAAGACCCTGCCTGCTGCTGTAGTGCTTTAGAACCGGCACGTGGACTGTATCCACTTGAACTGGATGAGCTGTATTGTGGCTGCTCCAGACTTCTACAAATACCTCCAACAACATAGTTTGGCATGGATATTGTGTAGGTGACTATATCAAAATCAGGCACCTACGATCACAGAGAAGAAACACATAAATTAAAGTTATTACAGTAGGTAAGTCACTGGAAAATGCATTTCTTAGATATGCTTAGGAAGAACCTAGGACTTACATTTAGGTGCATGATGTGAGACTTTTTAGACACCGATCGTATGCACATACAGACTTTCCGAACATTTCTTTTTTCGACCACATCAGAAGGGGTAAACAGATCAATTCCAGCTAGCCCAAGGATTTGACATATCTGAAAAGAACAGAGATTACTAATTATCAAGCAACCATTTCAGAAGAAATGTAAACTAAGCCAGTAAAGTATATATGTGACCACATCATGCTTGAAGCCTTTTAGTATCAACCAAAGCTGTCGATGTAGCGTAGGAAGAAAACACAAATGCACCCACACATCTATGCCTGCCATGCTTCTAAGTCTAGGTCGTGGGTAGAAGAGGGGCCATTATCTTGCTGTAGTTAAAATTCCACCAGGTCCAAACTTAGCACCATTGGAATTTTTTGTTGGGTGTTTTCTTCACCTAAAAGTTGGCCCTATGCAGGATTAGGACACTAAGAAGATCCAGCAGACCAGCACCTATTCTTATCACAGAAACAATTTAATCCGATTTACATAAGTTACCACCTTCCGGTCATAAAAGCGTGTCATTTAGGACAATATTTAGTCAAAGCTTAAAAACCGCATTTATTTTGAAAACCTGTAGATTATATGTGTAAGAATACTTACAAAATCTCACAAATTTGAGAGACTTTAAGAATATATTTTAGAAGGAATTAGTGGCCAAAGATATGCATCAAAGATCGTGCAAAGTCAAATGAGACAAGTGTTTTACCAGAGGGAGTACAACTTTTTACTGGGAATTTGTACAAATTACAGCTGATCTAAAATAGGCAGACAGCCTTGGAAACAAATAAAATGATTGAAGTTCACAGCAAAAAAGCAAAGATACACAAATTTGTTTCATTTCTTTGAGCGAAATGTACAGCAAGGTAGACCCCCACTGATAGACAGATTTGTAGCTATACCTAATGCTTATTCAATTCCATTGCAGCAATGTTAGTCAGTAGAGCGTACATAACTCACAAGGAAGTAGCACAAAACACCATCTATAGACTATAGCAGATTCAATACTGGTTTTCAGAACTCTTCATGCACAAATATTGGCAGAACATTTCATGCGTCACAGACAATTTACACTGATCAAACTCATCAGACTGACTACTTAAAATGGAACCCATGCTAGAAAAATGCTTCACATGTGTTCGAGAAAAGAAAAAAAAAGCTTCATTCAAGCTCCTCTGATGGAAAAAAAAGTTTTGAAGGATTTATATACAGTTCACTTTTACCAAATTAATGCACTTCAAGTTAACAAAAATCTTGAACACATTAAGTTAACTTTCGCTCAAAAAGATATTAATAGAACTAAAGCGTCTAGAGGGAAAATGTGCAATGATCCATACCTTTAGAAAGGAGTCAACTTTTGAATAGGGCATGTATTTTCCACTGCTCGTACCGAAGGATAATCTCTCAAAAATATAAACTTTTGATTGTTTCAATTGTTCTCTGTTCTTTTTCAGTAACCTTTTCCATATTATCTTGGAAACTTGAAACCTAACAGCACAAATATAACAGGTGAGATGAACATAATAAATATCAGAGAGAGAAGTACACAATTAATCATAAAACAGTTCAATTCTTTCAGAAACCATTTATCCTAGGCAAGTAGACACTTGCAAAGAGACAAAACTATCTGAGCAAAAATATATGGATCAGTGGGATCCTAGATTTCTGTAGCTACACAATATCCATATGCATGGCACACACGTGCTAATTACTTTTGTTCATGCAGGGAGACCTCATGAAGAAACTGATCTTACAGTAATTCTCCGTCAGCAAGAAGATCAGCAACTAAAGTGTCTTCATCAAACCTAACATGAAGAACTTCTCCAAGCCAGATTTTTGTTTTTGTCTGAAACAAAAGTGAAAATAAATTGAGATGTCAAAGTAAGTAAATGATTAAATAAACTAAAATAGCATGTGTAATCTCTGGTTTACAGAAGCAGGATAACTAACAAGTTTTCTTTTGAAACAATAACTAACAAAATGTTTGTTTTGCATGAGGACAGTGCCAACAAAAAGGAGAAAGCAAACACTAAGAATAGTTGTATATCCAGTGCATTTTATTTATAAACCGTAGCAATTGAATTGGCTATACCTCACTAGATTGTATTGTGTTTTTAACAAAACTTCAGAGATTTAATGGAATGAAGCTACATACGGGCAGACCCAGTGCCGGAGGCTCCCACATGAGTGTGGTCTGGGAAAGGGATAAACCGAGACAAGCCTTTCCCCGCAAAATCATGGGTTCGAAGCAGCCTCTCCGCAGATTTTGCAGGGGAAAGGCTTGTCTCGGTTTATCCCTTCCCCAGACCCCACTCATGTGGGAGCCTCCGGCACTAGGTCTGCCCGTATGTTGCTTTATATATATCATCTTTACTCATATGATTTTGCACGAATGCAAATACAATTTTTGAGAAACTAAGACATGTTGGAGAATGAAATTACACTGCACAATGTCTCCTGTAGTATTGAATTAGCTTTACATGGCGAGGACCATTTGTCATGCCCTTAACTTTGTCAGGAAGAGATTGGATCAAACAGATGTGATATTTTACTAACTCTGTTGACATATAGAGAAATGGTCCGGCAAGCATTGCCCATTTTGACATTAGCCACGACTAAACATGGCCAAAAAAAAAAAAAAAAAAAAAAAAACCTATGAAAGAAATTCTACTGCCCACTGATTGATCTGAAAAGCATCTGTTTTAACAGCATCATATATTCATATATCTAAGATACATGGTCCCAAACTCCCCTGCACGTCTAATTTTGCCACAATTTCAACGTCGGGAGACATGCAACTGCAAGTGCGAAGTAGTATTCTACTCAAGTCTCAACATTCTAATGAAGTCCAAGTGCCAGAAACCAGCCAAAAATAACCTCATATGCAACCGCAGCGATAAAGAATTCAATCGGCAACCATTTAGTCCATGTTGCCCTCTTAACTACTAGTAATACAAAAAAATCGAATTCATCAACAAGGGATCCTGTATAGTATCTGGCGTGCGAACCCTTTGAATCAAGAGCTAGCGCCGCCACGAACGGAATCACTGGATAATCTGGCACCAATACAGGAGGCGTCCGTCAGCAAGCACGGCGGAAGGCACTCCACTAAACCGCGGTGGCCCGGAGGTCCAAGCAAGCACACTCACTGTTCCATTAGCTCCCTGTTCCCCCAAGAACCCCAACCAACCAAACAGAAAAGCTTCGGGACCTCACCTGCAGGAAGGCCTCGTCGAGCTCACGGAAGGTGGACGCGGACGACGCCTCATCCACCCGCACCGCCCCCTGCTGCCCCTGCTGCGCCCTCCTCATCCCTCCTCCTCCTTCTCGATCACCGAATGTCACGTCACGGGGTGGCCGCCGCCCCATGACGCTCCAGCTCAGATCCTCGTGCGGCCCGCCGCGGGCGGCGTGCAAGCTCATGGCTCCCGAGGTGTCGGTCTGCCTGTTTGCCAAATGCCAGTAGTTTGCTACTACTACACTTCGGCGGAGGGAGGAGGATGCGTGAGCATGCTTTGCGTTTGCGTGCGTGTGCGTCGCGGGGGGTGGACCGATGGAGCCGTGGAGGCGAGGCGGCAGCCGCGTGTCGTGTCCTCCGCCGGAATAAGCGCGGCGCTGCTGCACCTGCGCGCATTTACTCGCGCGTTTTTCTCGCGGCGACTGACGAGGACATGATTGGATTTTTCCCCTGCGGGTGCCGAGACCGAGAGGGGCAGAGGGCGCGCTCCGGACGCGGGACGCAAGCGCCCGGTTTAATTTCTCCGGGTCGAGCCAAGCGGAGTTTGCCGTGTGAAGCGACGCCGGTGACGGTCAGTCAGCTGGCGGCACACGAGCGCTCGGGAGTGGGATTCAGGAGCCGAACCGGACAAAGGCACAAAGCCGCGAGACGACAGGGACCGGGCACGAGCTGTGGACGTCCGATGCGCCATCTGGTTCGTGTGGCCAGGGAACTGGCGCACGGGATTGCGTTAGACAACTCACAACTCTAACAACAACGCCTTTTAAAAAAAAGAAGACGAAAATTTCCTTACAAAGTCCTTGTATCTTAGCGGAGAAAAACAAATGGCCTACATTTGTATCCAAAACCTTTAACAATAGACCACATCAACGAGCGCGTAACTTAGCTGGATTTCTTATGGTAAAACCTACGCACCTAGTTAAGTCCAGCATTAACACGGGTTCACAATTTTCTGAGTTTTTAATATTTAATATCGTTGTTTTTGATAGGTATGATATATGTCCATGGATAGGGAATTGTTTGGGATGGCTTCATGAATCTCGAAATCTCATGGCTAAGTCTTTGTCTTTTAAAGATCTACAAGGCTAGCGTTCGGACATCCGGACGCAACTTCCGTTCGACGCACCTAACGCGCCTTGTCCCGTCTCCCACGTGTATGTCGCGCCCACGTGATATGAGAGCCCACTGCGCCGGCGTCACCACGCCGTGATGGCTCCCCGAGCATGCCATTGATCTGAAGCGGCGTGATGAGGACCCACTCTAGGGCCGTGTACACCGGTGTAGACGCCGTCCTCCGGTGGAGCGTTGCCTCCATCTTACAGCCGATGTCGCTATGGTTCCCACGCTAGCTCTCTCTTCCTCGCACCCTACATCTAGATCAACTTTTGAAACGCTCAGATGAAACAAATTGCAACATACGACTGAAAACAGATAAAACATTTGAAACATACACTTGCAACATAGCCATTGTAACATATGCAACATCCAGATAAAACACCTGCAACATACGTCTGAAATAAATGAAATATTTTGAACAAACAAACTCTTGCAACGTACCTCTAAAACACTTGCAACATGTGCAGCATCCTAATCCGCTTTTGCAACATCCATATGAAACAATTGCAACATATCTCTCAAACACCTAAAACACTTGAAACATACATTTGCAACATAAGGAGAAAAATGTCGGGATGATCGATTCCGGTCGTCGGGGTGGGATCCGGTGGCGCGCGAGCACAACCACCACCAGCACCGCCCCCGACTAGGCAGGCCGCGCGCTATGAGAGGGAGCGGGCGGCTCGCGGCCAGAGCAAGGAGCGAGCGATAGGTGGGACGCGGAGAATTTTTATTTTTTAATCCTTTCTTATTCAATATTTTAATAATAATCACACCTAATTTTTTTTTTTTGCGGATCTCATCCTTTTGGTCACGCCAGTGCCGTCGGCACGACCAAATAAAGTTATCGTGACACATGCATTGGCGCGACAACATCTGCCATGTTAGACGACGTTTCCGACGTAGAAAATACTGTCACGCCACTCCCGCTGGCGTGACAAGACTGAACCTTTGAAAAATTATAACTCTTTGATTTGATGTTGGATGAAGATGAAATTTATATGAAAATTGTAGCTCTCAATGAGATCTACAGCTTTCTTATTTTGAGTTTTTCCATTTGAGAGCGTTAAGATGCTCAAAAAATAATATAAAATTTTAGGAGCATAATAACCTTGTACTAGTGCTCGTCGCATTAGAAAAATAATATCTTTTATGTATGGTGTCAAATGAAAATACTTTTTATATCAAAGTTGTAGCTCCCAATGATATCTACAACTTTATAGTTATGAGTTTTCACATCCAGAGTCGTTAAGATGCTCAAAAAAATAATATAAAATTTCAGCAGTATAATAGTCACGTACTAGCGCTTATCGTAGTAAAAAATAATATCGTTTTTGTATCGTGTCAAATGAAGGTACTTTTTATATCAAAGTTGAAGCTCTCAATAAGATCTACAACTTTATAGTTTTGAGTTTTTACATCTGTGGTTGTTAAGATGCTCGAGAAAATAATATAAAGCTTCAGCAACATGTTAGTGGTGCACCAGGGCTTCTCGCCTAACGAAAATTATTTTTTTCTTAAACGGTGTAAATGAAGAGACCTTTTATATCAAAGTTGTAGCTTTCGATGAGATTTACAAGTTTTTTGTTTTGAAGTTCTTCGTCTGAGATCTTTAAGATACTCAAGAAAATAATACAAAATCTAAGCGGCATATTAATCACCACCAAAGCTTATCTTTTTAAAAAACATCATATCTTTAATATTGAATAAATATACTTTTGAAATGAAAGGTGTAGCCCTCCATAAGATCTACATCTTTCATTTAAGAAATATCTTTATGCGACATGAAATCAGAAATATATGATTTTTTCTAAAGAAGGTAACCTTAATGCCCCTTAAATTTTGTATTGTTTTTTATTCAGCATTCTAACGATCTCAAATGAAGACCTTCAAAGCTAAAAAGTGTAAATCTTATCTATAGCTACAACTTTAATATAAAAAAGTATCTTAATTTGACACCTTCCAAGAAAATATAATTTTCGGAAGGCGACAAGCCATGGTACACGGCCAATATGCTGCTGAAACTTTATATTATTTTTTGAGTTACTTAACAACCTTAAATGCAAAAACTCAAAACTATAAAGTTGTATATCTCAATGGAAGCTACAACTTGGATATAAAAAGTATCTTCATTTGACACCATACAAAAAAGATATTATTTTGCTAATGCGGCAAGCGCTAGTACGTGATTATTATGCTGCTGAAATTTTATATTATATTTTTTAGCATCTTAACATCTTAAAATGAAAAAAATTCAAAACTAGAAAGTTATAGATCTCATCGAGCTCTACAATTTTCATATAAAAATTATCTTCATCTGACGTTGTATTGAAGAGTTATGAATTTTTGAAAGTTGAGTCTGGTCACGCCACCCTCGGTGGCGCGACAAGACAGCACTGTCATACCAACGGGAGTGACATGACAATGTTTTCCATATCATAAACGACGTCCAACGTGGCATATCTTATCGTGCCAACCCATGTGGCGCGACAGCGTTATTTGGTCACGCTAGCGGGACGGCGCGATCAAAAGGGTTAGATTTGCAAAAAAAAAAAAATTAGACACGGTTATTATTAAAATATTGAATAAAAAGGATTAAAAATATAAAAAAAATCGTGGGACGCGTGACGGTTGGGTGCGAGGAGCGAGCAGCGCAGGTGGGACGCACGATGGGCGGGAGCAAGGAGCGAGCGAGCGAGCGGCACGAGGTGAGACGCGCGGTGGGAGAAAGCAGCGACAGGGGCAGAGTCAGGAAGTTGATTTTTTGAATGTCAGGGAGGCCAATAGTGTTGAATTTTCAAAATTTATTTGAATTTTAAAATTTAGTGAAAAAATCACGTTCATAAGGGTCTGGGCCTTGCCTGCCCCCCTTGTCTCCGCCCCTAGCAACGAGGCGGACTGAGGCGTGCGGTGTCTAGATGGGACGGACGTCGGTGGCCAAGCATTATCATTTGAAGACAGTGGCGGATATAAGCCTAGGGCCACTATGGCCACGGCCCTAGGCGTTGGCCTATTTTCTCTACACTGTAGCATACTGTTTCAAAGAGGCCTAATTAATCTACCAAAATGAGCCCATGGAGTGGCCCTAGGCGTTGGGCCAGCCCAGCTCCGCCACTGTTTGAAGATACGAATATACGTGCATATATGAGTATCTCTACAGTGTGTGTAGGCCTCTATCGCAAAGCTTTGTTCATCGCTACCATACTCGAATCGCAAAAGAGGAGCAGCAGTTACCCTCTAGCCACCCCGATCAACCATAGCCAAACAGGGCGGTTAGGACTGGCAAGGGGTGGCTTGTGCTTGATTAGAAAGGACTAGGGTTTGGCTAAGAGCGACCTACGAACAGAATGAGACGATCATAAATTTAGGCTGGTGGTTCGTGGTACTATTGGACACCTGTTTTTTTAGTACTCCGTAATAAGACCAAAATAAAATTTTAAAACCTTTTTTTTCTATAAGCATTCTTGGAGATGCATCTCAAGTTATTCCAACCATTTTTCTCCTCTATTTGATTTTCTCTTCATCCACTGGACCACACCAAACTGCAGCCTAGCTCACCATCATCGGGCTTCTTCCCATAGGTGGAGCTAGCTACATGGACATGTGGCCCATGGACCACACTAAAATTTACTTCAAGCTTAAATTATAATAGATGAGCTCTCTAACATTATGAAAAATTACACATGGACCACTCTATAATTTAATTTTACATCTTAAATGAACCACACTTGCTATAGATCCTAGCTACACCTATGCTTCTTCCTCTTGCTGCCAAACGAGAGCACCAGGACTTCCTCGTCCCATGTCATTTCGCTTCAGTCTATTATTGCACACACTAGCACTACAACCTGTCCCGTCTCAACGCCTATGGCACACCACTCCCTACCCCCAACTACTCGGTTGTCCGCTCGACACACACACAAGCGTGCACAAAATTTGCAATAGCGCACTGCCCTACCACCGATGTTGCAAGTACTCTTCGTTGTTCTGCGCCACAACACTCATGCTCGGAAGCATAGTCGTGACACTTTGAAGATGGGAGAAGTCCATTTGTAGCCAGACGATGGGAGAAGTCCGTTTTTAGTCATTCAACTAAAGCTGGAGTTCGATTTTGATCGTCCAACTTTAAAACCATTTATATTTGGCCGTTGAACTGGTTTCAACTTTGGTTTACTGGTTTTTGCTGACAAGATAACAAGTGGCAATGAGGCCACTACTCGTCAACCGCACTGCATTGGTCCTCTGCTGCCTCTGCTCCTGTCCAGGCCGATTGCCTCCTTTGCGGCAAAGCCGAACCCCGGCCGGCCCCCAAACCGCGCACCGCAGGTACCCCATCCTTGGCTTCCCACGCCGCCCTTGTTGCCCTGCACGCTGCTCGCCGCCCTGCCTATACATGCCGCACCTCTGCTGTCGCACAGCATGGCCAAGCACTGAGCCACCGGCCAGTCGCGCCCCAGTCTTGTCCGAGCCTCAGTGCGGCTAGGCTGCCGGCAGGCCGCAGTGCCTATTGCCGGCCAGGAGACCGAGTCGGCCACGGCCTCCTCGACATCTCCATTATCGCACTCGCCTCTACTTCTGCACCCACACCCGATGCATGTGACCACCACCGACATCAGGGAGCTCTGTGTAGAAGCGGTAGGCCTGCACGATGAGCCCCGCGTCGACACAGAGACACGACCCCCGAGTACAGTTCAAAGCCGAGGATGCAAGGAGCCATCCATTCACAAAGATGGTGCGTCCATATTCCTGAACCACTGCGAGTTGTTATGGTGCTGACGAGTTCATGTAGCATGACATAAGCAGCAGATGATAGAACTGGATAACACAATAATCCCGTAGATGATAACACCAGAAAAACCAGTTTCCTATGCGATGAAAAACAGGTACACCAGGCGATTCAATGCCCCGGATGCTTTTAGAGCAACAAACCATTAAGTAAAGAATGGTGATGTCAAACATTCACAAACATCAGCTAACCCGGCCTACACCAGAGGCAATTGCAACCCTTTTACCTACAAGCGTACACAAATCTACGTAAATAACCAGGAAGAAAACCCTTTGCCTAATGAACACCCAAAGAATACAAAAACACAGAGCCAATGCTGCCCACCAACCCTACGGACTACCGACTACAGATGCTAAACTATACCCTAAACAAGCCCACATAATTCCATTCTGGAACCAGTAGTGTAAATCATAAAGATCTGCAAAGCATAGATGCCCATCAGTGTCAGCCTTAAAAGCTGAGTGTTTGGAAGCTTGATCATTCCCCTTGTACAAGGGAGAAACTTACCAACACGTGACCTGAGCGTTGGCCTCACAACGAGAAACACCCCACTATATCAATACTATAGTCTGATGGCAGGGGGAGATGAAGATTCAAATGAAGCTCGCAGTGGTCTGTTAACAAATGGGTGCTCCAAAAGTTGTGATGCAGAAGGTCGGCTCTCAGGATCAACTCTTACACACTGGCCAATGAAATCTTGTGCCTCCTTCGACAGATAGTTGGGAATAGTAGGCTGTTCCCCTCTTCCAATCATGAAGAAAGCATTTGTCTACAAGTAACAAAGCATATTATAGAGACACGGTGACCAACACTGGGCAAACTAGGTTACAGCTTCAGGGGAGAAGCATATTATATATATAATGATCTCATGCACTAGTAAAGGCGCTATATTCTCGCACAAAGTGATCAAATCAAGGAAAAGACTTGACAGAAGCAAGTCCATCTTCGTAGGATTACAAGATATACGAGCTTGCAAGGAAAACAAACAATGACTTTCCCAATAGACTTGACAAAAAAAAAAGGACCTTAAAAGACAGAAAAGAGAGGAAACTTTTGACATTCTAGTGTTAATTTGTTGCAGAGTCTAATAGAGGATTTTTTTTTTCTCTTCACCATAACTTCTAGACTCTTCTCAACCAAATGTTCAACATTCTAGACATTAGATAAGGCCAGTACAGTAAACAACATCTTAACATGGTGATATTTGAAAGGTATGAGTAAATTAATGTTACTTGATTGTAATATGGAAAATCAAAACATGACATACCCACTCGACATTAGGAAATGGTATTTGCCGGGTCAGCATTTCCAACACGGTGCAGCCAAGGCTCCATATATCAGCTGAAGGCCCATACATCTTTTTAGGATTAATAACCTGAAAATGAGAAGGTAAGAATGTTCCAGACAAGAGATGCACAAGTATTATCTTGTGAAAAATAACATCAAAATAGATAGTTTTCAATACAAAGAATGGTAGTTACACAAAAGTAATAAGAATGTTAAGGGGCTATTGCGGATTTTTCCATTGGTTTCTTGTCTTTTTCAAGAATGCCACTCAGAATGTTAAATTGTAACTTTTACCTCAGGTGCCATCCAGTAAACACTTCCTTTGCATGACCTTAGCATATTAATTTTTGACATCTGAAACTTGAACAAGAAAACTACAACCATAAGACAATTTGACACTGAGAACATGGAAATAATGAGCAGAAAGACGAAGGCTAACCTCCTTTGCCAATCCAAAATCTGCAAGCTTTACAGATCCATTAGCATGCACCAATATATTGGCACATTTGATATCTCTGCATATGAAGCAATTGTTTCAGCTGAAGAAATTACTGAGTCGAATGGAAGGATCATGCAGACATATCCATGCCCCACAAAAGTAATGGACACCATTAAGATAATGCACTACCTTTACTATTTCACAATTATCAGTATAAAGTTTTAGAATCATCCAGGATGAACAGCTTTATTTATTTATGTAACCTCCATGACTCTACGGTGTATGACTGCATGGCACACTCATAAAAAGGTGGACCAGGGCAATCGGTAGTTCTTGAAGTAGAGATGGGAAAATAGATTTGTTTCCCTGAATATGCAATTAACAGCAGAATAACACATGGGCTAAAAAAAACCATCTTTTCCTCCCTCACGTTACTCTTTGTTGGACATAAATTTAGAAAACAAGCTGTTACCACTACAGCATTGAAAACATTAAATTATCCCCATAAAATACTAGATGATGGTCAGCTTTGTACCTGTGGACCACATTTCTCTCATGGAGGTAAACCAATCCATTAAGAATCTGCCTTGTGTATGCGGAGACTTGCGATTCTCGTAGTTTATACTTTTGATAGAGGGATGAAAGAGATCCTTGTGTGACAAGCTCAATAAAAATATAGAGTTTGGATTCTTCCTGCATTGAAACATAAACAGATCACATGAGTTCATCAATATCACTAAGACATGCATATAAAAGAGGGTGCAAATGGAATAATAATCAGTTAAATTCAATCATCTCTTAACTAAATGAATAAACAGGGAGTATTAAAAGAAGAGCACAGTACCTTGTCAGTTCCATAATACTGGACTATATTTTCATGTTCAAACTGACTGAGGAGTGCAATTTCCTGAAAAATACAAAACACAAAATTAGAGCTGGTAACTGGTGACAAATGTAGCCTAACCAACAACTGATGATATTATGATTAATCAGCAGCTATAACCTGCTCAAGTGCAACAATAGATTGTTGTGCGTTGCTTCCTTGGTCAAGCAAAGATACTTCCTTCACAGCAAAAAACGCACCCTCACTGCAGATTCATTGGCATAAGTTCAAGATATTTTCTAATGGAGCAACAAAATGAAGAGCACACTTTACACTATTCCAAGTGGTGTTTGACTTAAATTCTATAATCAGGTATTCAGGTGAAAGACATTCTCAATGTCACTCCTAAGAATCTTTTTTAGCTCAATCAAGCATTCAATTTGTAAAGTATTTTAATCATCCATTTATCGATAATTTTTTTCTCGAACATGCAGGAGAACTGCGTATCATTTCATTAAGAAGAGAGAAGAAACTATACAAGGGAGAGGGAAAGGAGTAGAAACTCTTAGCAGTTAGCACCTACACACACACCCCTAGAGATGACTAGAGACAACCTAAAGCAAAGGATCACCTGACCCCATCAATTGCATTTATTGATAATCAGTTACTACATCTTCAAAAGGTTGAGATTTCCAACTACAAAGATCCTTTTCAGGACAAGGTACCATGAAGTTTACTGGAGCATTAGCAGGTTACTCATGGCAAAGAGTTGGAAATGGATAGATAAAGGTCTGTTATGAGAATACTTGTTACCATACAAATCCAATGGTGCCATAAGTTCACAAGTATGAAAAACCATGCAAATTATAAATAGCAATATCAGCATTTGTTCAGAAAAATAATAAACCAACATGACAAATGTGGTGAGTATTGACTAATGAGACAGGACAGACCAAAGGGCAACACTCTGCCTATTATGATATGTTGGTCAGTGCATTCTTAGTGCTTTGCAAATAAAAGGGGTTACTAAAGAACCTTTTGTTGGTCACACCTTCATCTTTGTTCAAAAGGTGTCAGTTTGAAGTGTGCTCTCTATAAGTAAAACATATCCGTTCAACAATGTGGAAACTTTGTGACCCGAATTCCAATTTCCTTGATGAGCTATGGAACTTTAGTTTAATTCAATATATATATTAAATAAATTGCGAAAATATAACATCTTGTTCACTACCTAAATCATTACTGGAGGAAAACTCAGGCACCAAATGAAAAAGCTGTTCAAGCTTATTACAAGGGGCTGTTTGACTAAGTCTAAATAACAGGACAACTTATAAAATATGCCTATATTAGACCAAAGGCTGCCGTATATTTTGCAGTGACTGATGAGTAACAAAGTAAATACGCAAACAAAATGAGCTCACAGTAATATTATTCAAAAGCACTGGCACTTACTCACTGATCCCCTCGTACACCATCCCAAATGAGCCGCTTCCCAGAAGAGCACCACGCATCCATGACTTGATCTTCCGCTTGAACTTGCCATTCGGTGATATGATGAACATGGCCTCCGTGGTTGTACTGGACGCGTCATCATCATTCGTCGTCGACAATGAAGAAGTTCCAGTGAACCCCTCGAAGGTCTCCCCTATCCTCAACTCTTTCAGCTCGCCCTCCACTGCTGCCACCCCATCCTCAACCTCATTCTCTTCCTCTGTGTCCGAATTGCAACGAGTGTCCACACGTTCTCCCAGTTCACTTCCCTGTTCCCTGGGAGCAAACGACTGCACAATGTCCCAAGCGGACCCAGTCATGTAATCGTCAACGACGGACCTCCTCACCGGGGGAGGAGCGAGTGCACCAATTGGCGGAGGCGGGGAGAGTAAAGGCGGCCGTGCACCCCGTATCCCTACCTCCCCGCCTCCCCTCCTTGGCGAAGGCAGGGGCAAATCCCCGGCGGGAGCCACAATAGCAACGGCAGGGGCAGCCTTAGGTGACTCCTCGGGCGCCGCAGCGGAAGGCTCCTCCGCCGAGTCGGTGGCGGTGGAAGCGGACGAAGAGTGGAGTGACTCCTCAGGAATGGGGGCAGGGACGGAGCGAGTCGGCGGAACATCGGGCGCCGAGACCGCGCGCGCAATTGGCGAGGGTTCATCGGCGGGTGTGGACGGGTCGAGGCGGGAGCGCGGGAGGAGGTCGGAGTTAGACCGCGACTTGCGCGCCTCCCAGGCGGCGACGGGGACGGCGAAATCCTCGGGCCCCGAGAGCCCCAGGCTGCGGCAGAGCTCGTCGACCTCCCCCTCCACGCTCCCGCTGATGCGGAGGTCCGCGCCGGGGGCAAGGTCTAGGGAGCGCGAGGGCCGGAGCCCCGGCGAACGCTGCTGCTGCTCCGCGGAGGACGAGGATGACCACGACGCGCCCACCGACGCGGACGCCCCCGCGCCCGCCTCGTACTCGATGCGCTTCACCGCGTTGCGGCGATCCAACCGCGGGCTCCGTCCGCGGCTCCCGCTCCCGCTCCCGCCGCCGCCGCGGCTGCTGGAGTCCATGGAGGCGTCCGCCCCGCCGCGGCGGCGGCTGGAGGAGGAGGGCGACGACGAGGGCAAGCCGGAGGAGGAGGACTGCTTACGGCCCCACGAGAACATCTGGATCCATACGAGGAGCGCAGCTCACACCTAAAACCTGAGCTCCATGGGAGCGCGTCGGAATTCGGACTGGATTTCGCACCCGCTGTTGCGCCGCAGCATCGGGGAAAGGATTGGGGGAGGAGCTCGGCTGCTTGCGGGAAGGGTGCCGTGGCGTCGTGGTGGGAAGTGAAATTTCCCTTTACAATACACAAGAGGCTGAACACGCTTTTGGGTCTATGCCAGGTTGTCCTACAGTTACACAGGGCCCAGTGTAAGAGACGTGGAAGCTAGGGGATGGCAGTTCCGTGGGTGGGTTTAAGGAAGTGGCGGAGGACTGGCCGGACGCGGGTTGACTGCGACGACGAAGGAGTGGTGCGGTAAAGAAGGGGTCGGGTCGGACCCGCGCGGGGCCCGGGCGTCAGTGGAAGAACACAGAGTAAATGGCTGCCATTGGCGTGGATGTGAGGTCAGTGTGGGCGGGAGCGTGTGAACGGGGCTGCTGCCTGAATCCTGATCCTCCGCGCTGTCAACGGCTGTGGCGCATGGCGGCGGTTGCCGGTGAGGCAGGCAAGAAAATTTGGAAGGAGCTGGCCCGGGACTGCGAGTCTGCGATAGCACAGCAGCCGCTACTCCGAGTCCTAGCCTTTGGATCGGAAAACAGCACGTGAGGATTGTGCTAAAACTCCCTGTCAGTGTTTCGTTTACTGGTTATTAGTTGAAATTGTGGACTTAGCGCCTGCAGGCTGCTAAATTGTTACTAGTTGCTATTAAGGAGGAAGTCAGCTAATATCAATTTATTAGCGGTGCTATTATTAGTTGAACCACATTTGGATCCTCTCGCTAATTTGTAGTACTTGCTCCGTTCAAAAATGTTAGTCGCATTTGACCAAAGAAAAAGTCATACAAATTAGATTTTGGCCCTCGATTTCTCTAAGATAATAAATAGTCAATCGCTAAAAAACGAATGTCATCTTAGAGTACTTTGAATGTAAATCTATTGATGCAAGTTTTATGCTCTAAACATGCATATTTTGACTAATTATTGATCAAAATTTATAACTTTTGACTTGTTCTTTGGTCAAATACGACTACTATTTTTGAACAAAGGGAGTATTTAGTTTGGAAACCAACTGATAGGTATTTATTGGCCTTGTAGTTCATTTTGAGCTATTAGATGGTGTGTTCTGTATCATTAAGTGCTAATATTATTAACTACTAACAACTAGCAATTAGGATCCAAGGCACCCCACTAATTATTGATTTATATACTCTCTGTATCCTAAAATATAAAATGATACATGTTTATTTTAAATCAAACTATGCTTGACCAAGTATATAGTAAAAATATAATATTTGCGATATCAAATTAGTTTCAATAGATAAATTATAAATAGCATAGTTTAACTTATGACAAACTTAGATATCTCATGATAAAAAAAAAACTTAGATATCTCAGATGTAGAGAGTACATGTCTCGAACTTGGAGGTTCGCATAATCGTGTGACAAAGATTTTAATTAGGGAGAAAGGCTTAATTCTGGTAGGAAATGGAAAAGATCGCAATTTTCCAAACAAGTTACAGCTATTGGTAATACTACTTTATATTAGTCCAGCAACTTACTAACATGCATCACCAAAGTCCGAGATGTGTTCTCGACGCTCGTTCGAAACAGAGAAATTAACATAGCCAAATGAACTATCGCAATAATCTGGAAACTTCACTCATTTTAATCGCTGGGCCTGGGCGCTGGCTGTGTTTTGTGCGAGAGAGACCGCCTGATGAACCGAATTGAACGTTCTCCCTTCTCCGGCGTGGCCCCTACCCATGCGTTGGTTTACGTGCTAGTCGACGGCGACGCGCATGTGTTCCCACCTGCGGAGGCGCCCCGTCGGAACGGCGATGCTGGCGCGATGCGCGAGCGCCACGTTCTCGCCAACGCACGCCTCCCTCCCACCCGGACTCACCGTCTGACAGCCGGTCTAATAATACAGCTGGCTTGTTGGCTGTAAGGTTTTTTATAGCTTTTTCTTAACCTACTCATATAGTAGTTAGCTCTTTACAGTTAATACATGGCCTACTTGTTTTTCTCATAAACTTTCTTGATTCTCGTGCCCAAACCGGCTGTAAACTTACAACCCACTTCTCATCTCTCTCCTCCCCTCCCCTCCCTTCTCTACCTCATCATTTAGTCGGCTTAAAGCCTGCTATTATACTTGCTCTGATAATGCGGGTGGCGGCTAGCACCGAGGTGGCCCCACGTGGCAAGTCGATCGGCTCCCGGGAGTTGTTTATTCCTGTGACGTTTCTGTCAGAGCCAGCTCTTTCCGCTCCTGTGAATGATGGTCCGTACGTCGTTTACCTCAATTAGCATATGTTTATTTTCGATCTTAGCTGGCCTTTGTATGTTTGCGAGGAGAGATTACATATTGTTGTTCACAGCAGTGACTCCGGTGATGGTCAAGCTCCAGACCCACTCGAGACACCTCCTCACTGTCAGATATTTGGGTTGCAATGGCACGTTCTCGAAAGAAATTCATGTTACAAATTCTGTGCAATTGTGCATTGTGCTGCCAATACTACTAGCTGAACGTTTCCTAGTGCACGACCTCTGCAATCTTCTGGTTTCTGAATCATTACTTTTGGTAACGGCAATGCTCCACGTCCGTCCGGACGGACGGCTTCTCCACTAAAAAAAAATGGACGCTCGTTCACCTGTTGCAGCCTTATCCACCGCGTCCGACTCCACTGTGCTCGTCTTCCTCGCCTCCGCTCGTGCTTCCTGGCCATCGTCCTCCATCCTCAGCAGCTCCAGTGCCCAGGCCGGCGCTGGCGACCCTCCTCTGTCCCGGCCGGCGCGACCTCCCATCTCCCCAACAGCTGTCGTCGACCTTCTGCTCGCGCGCTCATCTTTCCTTGCCTCCGCCCACACTTCATGGCCGTCGTCCTCCATCCTCTGTAGCTCCGGCGCCTGGTCCGCCACCAGCTTGGCCGACACGACCTCCCATCAGCTGTCGCCCACCATCCTCAGGCACCGGCTGGCCGAAACCAGCCGTTCCCCCACTCTGCGCTGCATCGTACAGAAGAAGGGTTATAAATGCACGTTGCAAGTCTATGTTTCAAGTGTTTTAGATGTTTCATAAGTATATTACAAGTGTTTCATATGGATGTTGTAAAAATAGATCGGAATGTGTTGCATATGTTGCAATGGTTGTACACGTACGTTGCAAGCTTGCTTTCCCAATGTTTCATCTGTGCTAATTTGAATGTTGCAAGTGTGCTAATTGGAATTGAAAGCATCTAGGCCCCTAGTTGGATTTCGGTGATTAATGTCAATACAAGATTACTATGACTAACGTGTGTTTTGCAGAGGCAATTAAGTTAGGTCATGGTAATAGAGATCGATTGGGCAATCGAGGTTGTCATGCCCCTACGATGGAAATCGTTTCGGTTTTCAAAGGATGGACGACAAGGTTAATGATAACTAGTTCTAAGTGTCGATTGAAGTTGGAGAGACACTTAGAGTAGTTTAGGACTTTGTTTTTTCCTTTGGCCGTACTATGAAGGGGGGTATGAACGGGTAGCTTGACCTAGTTGAGTCTAGTGAGTTAGGTGTGGTGCACACTTGTTAAAACTAGCTCTAGGTAGCTCCTATGAATGCCTAAGATCCTTTGGAGCAAACTTCATTCACATATGTTCGGAAGTTGGAAGTGAATGGAGGGTCAAATACTGACCGGACGCTGGCTCCGGTGCGACCGGACGCTGGCCGCAGGGTCCGGTCAGTTCATTTGACCGAGAAGATCAAGTCTGGTGTGACCGGACGCTGGGAGGTCATGTGACCGGACGCTGAGGGCCAGCGTCCGGTCAACTCCAGTAAGGGTCCAGACTTGGAAAAGTGTGACCGGACGCGTCCGGTCAGTGTGACCGGACCCTGAGTATCCTGTGTCCGGTCATTTACAGTAAGCATCCAAGAGCGACCGGACGCGTCTGGTCGGTACTGATCGGACCCTGACAGCGTCCGGTCATCACTTGAATGCTAGTTCACGGGTTGAACTGACCGGAGCGTCCGGTCATCACGACCGGAGCGTCCGGTCATCCCGCAGAAGCTCATAACGGTTCGTTTTTCAGGCTGGCTTATAAATAGAAGCTTCACTCGTGAGTGGAGCATCCTTTGCTCATTCCAACAGCTGAGAAACACGTTTGTGAGTGCCAAGAAGAGCAAGATCCTAGTGAGGTGTTTGTGATTTGAGAATCCAAGAGAGTAGCCTCACTAGCAAATCAAGAGTAGCAAAATGTACATCCATCTTCTCATTAGGCTTCGCGTGATCAAGTGAGAGTTCGTGCTTGTTACTCTTGGTGATCGCCATCACCTAGACGGCTTGGTGGTGATTGGGAGTTTGGTGTTCACCCGGCGGAGCTTGTGGGTGACCCAACTCAAGTTGTGAGCGGCTTTGGGTGATTCGCCGCGACGGAGTGTCGAAGAATCAACCCGTAGAGAGCACTTGATCCTTGCGCGGATCAAGGGGGAGCTACACCCTTGCGCGGGTGCTCCAACGAGGACTAGTGGGGAGTGGCGACTCTCCGATACCTCGGCAAAACATCGCCGCGTTCCTTTCTCTCTCTACTTACTTTGAGCACTTACTTTGAGTATTTACTTTGAGCAATTCAATACTTGTTTTACATCCATAGAATTGCTTGCTAGAGTAAGTTTGGAACAAGGTTGATAGGTTGTTGTGCATTAGTTTGATATAAACACTTTTCTAGGCACAAGGGGTTAATTGGGCTATCCGTAGGATTTGATTATTGCAAGTGAATTTAGAATTAGCCCAATTCACCCCCCCTCTTGGGCATCTTGATCCTTTCAATTGGTATCAGAGCCTCGTGCTCACGTTTTTAAGCTTAATCGCTTAGAGCAAGATGTCTTACGGGGATAGACCTCCTCCTATCTTTGAGGGAGATGATTTTCCATATTGGAAAATCCGCATGGAGGCATACTTAGAAGCTCTAGATGTTGGAATTCTTAGAGCCGTCTCTCAAGGGTTCCCCGCACCTAGGAATGCCGCACAACTTCAAGGCGATGAAGTGAATTATGAGAAATGGAATGCAAAGGCTCGCAACACCATTTTTAGAGGCCTTTGCAAAGAGGTGTTCAATCGTGTAAGGAACCACAAAGACGCCCATGCTCTATGGTCGGACGTTTGTGCGCTCCATGAGGGAACCAAGAGTGAGCGTGAGGAACGCTATCATCTTGTGATTAAAAAGCTAAATTCTTTTGAGATGTTTCCCAAAGAAAGTGCTAATGAGATGTATTCTCGATTAAATGTTCTTATAGAGGAAGTCAATGGGCTTGGACTTACTCAAATGTCACCATCCGATGTTGTGAGAAAAATCTTGAGTGTCCTCCCCATTGATAAATATGGGCACATTGTGACCGTGCTACATCAAGGTGATCTTTCCACCGCTACACCGACACAAATCTTGGGAAAGATCAATGCTCATGAGATGTACATGCACATCACACCACAAGATGGCTCATCCTCTACAAAGAAGAAAGAGAAGGACTTAGCATTCAAAGCTAGCCAAGACAAGGGCAAAGCAAAACTTGAGCATGAGAGCTCAAGTGATGAAGATGATGAAGAAAGCCTTGCCCTCATGGTGAAGAAGACCACCAAGATGCTAAAAAGGCTAAATAAGAGTGGCATCAAGTTTGATGGTAAGAAGAAGAAGTTCTTCACAAGCTCAAGAAGAAAGCCAATCTCCGAGATGGATTGCTACAATTGTGGCGAACTTGGCCATCTAGCTCATCAATGCACAAAGCCCAAGAAAGACAAGTTCAAGAACAAGGGCAAGAAAGATGATTCAAGTGATGAAGATGAAAAGAAAAAGAACAAGCCATACAAGAAGAGAGATGGCAAAAAGAGGGACTTCTACAAGAAGAAGAAGAGTGGCAAGGCCTACATTGTCGGTGATTGGCTCACGGACATTGATTCATCAAGTGGATCATCCGATGATGAGAGTGACGATGAAAAGGTGGCCGCCATTGCTATTGATCTTGCATCTTCACCGCCACCATCGCCATCATCCTCTACACACCTATGCCTTATGGCCAAAGGTGAACGCAAGGTAACTAAGAGTGATGATAGTAGTGATGATGAACATGCTAGTGATGATGATAGTGATAGCGATGATGATGACTCACCTACATATGATGATCTTGTCAAAATACTAAGAAAATATACTAAGATCATTAGAAAGAGTAGAGCTACAAATGAAAAATTTGATGCTAAAAATGATTCACTCTTAGCTAAGTGTGATACATTAGAAAAGGCTAATGATGAGCTCAAAGAAACAAATGATTCTATATCATCCAAACTCAAGGAGCTCAAATCTTCTAAGAAAGAGCTTAAAGATAAAAATGATAAACTTGAGTGGGTGCACAATGAGCTTGTCACTAGTCACCATAAGCTAAAAGATGAATATACAACTCTAAAGATCAATTATGATACCCTTATTATTGCACAAGAATTCTTACCAAATGAGCCACATGATGCTACTAACCATGTTGTTAAGATTGATATAGCTACCTCATGTGATGATTTAATTGATGAAAGCATTGAGTATGGATCTAGTAGCAAGGGCAAGCAAGTGGTTGAGTGCAATGACTATGATGAGTTTGTCAAGCTCAAGAGTGACAATGAGAAGCTCATGAAAGATCTTGAAGAGATGAAAAGTCACAACACCATTGTGCTAGAAACTCTTGATCATGACAAAGAGGTGATCCTTGAGAATGAGAAGCTAAAAGAAGAAATCAAGAAACTCAAGGAGGAGAAGAACAATGATATTCTCAAGGAAGAGAATAAGAAGCTCAAGATGGAGAAAGAGCATCTCAAGGTGGGATTGAGCAAGTTTGCTAGAGGCAAGCATCTCCAAAGTGAGCTACTCATGAATACCGTCATGAAGATGGATAGAAGTGGCATTGGATATATGGCAAGTGTAGAGAAGAAGAAGGCTCAAGCTCAACACCAACAATCAAAGCCAAAGCCAAAGCCAAAGAGATGTTTTGAGTGTGGACAAGAAGGTCACTTTGCTTATGAGTGTCAAACTCCACCACCACAACCCTTGCCCAAGCATGCTAGACCCTTTGCTTTCAATGCTCACTACATGCTTAGAAAAGATTCGAGTGGAAAGATGAAAGTCATGTTCTTAGGTCCCCCCAACAAGAGTAGGCCTAAGAAAGTTTGGGCGGCTAAGTCACTTGTTGAGAAGGTGAAGGGCCCTCAACAAGCTTGGATCCCTAAAGCTTGAATCTCTTGTGTGTAGGTGAACTACAAGACCGGTGGAAGTCATTGGGTTATTGATAGTGGTTGCACTCAACATATGACCGGTGATCCTCGTATGTTCACCTCACTAGATGAAGAGGTAGATGGACAAGAGAAAATAACATTTGGAGATAATTCAAAGGGCAAGGTTAAAGGATTGGACAAAGTGGCAATATCAAATGATCATTCCATCTCCAATGTACTCTATGTTGCTTCATTGAGCTTCAACTTGCTATCCGTTGGGCAATTGTGTGATCTTGGCTTTCAATGCTTATTCACCGAGAAGGAGGTGGTTGTGTCCAAGGTAGATGACAATCAAGTGATATTCAATGGATTTAGATACAACAACTTATATCTAGTTGACTTCACCTCCGAAGATGCAAACTTGAAGACTTGCCTATTCACCAAAACAACACTTGGGTGGCTATGGCATAGAAGACTTGCTCATGTTGGGATGAGCTCACTCAAGAAGCTTATGAAGAATGATTTGGTGAGAGGATTGAAGGATGTGAAGTTTGAGAAGGACAAGCTTTGTAGTGCATGTCAAGCCGGCAAGCAAGTTGCAAACACTCATCCAACCAAAGCTTTCATGTCAACCACAAGAGTGCTAGAACTCCTACACATGGATTTATTTGGACCAACAACATACAAGAGTTTGGGAGGAAATCTCTATTGTCTTGTGATTGTGGATGACTATTCAAGATATACATGGGTGTTCTTCCTTCATGACAAATCCAAAGTTGCATCTTGTTTCAAGAAGTTTGCCAAGAGAGCTCAAAATGAATTTGAAGTGAAGCTCAAGAAGATAAGGAGTGACAATGGCAAAGAGTTTGACAACACAAATATAGAAGCTTATTGTGATGAAGTTAGAATCAAACATGAAGTCTCCGCAACCTATACTCCTCAACAAAATGGTGTAAGTTGAGAGGAAGAACCGGACTTTGATCACTCTTGCAAGGACAATGCTAGATGAGTACAACACCCCCGAAGCTCTATGGGCGGAAGCAATCAACACCGCATGTTATGCATCCAACCGCCTATTTCTTCAAAAGTTCCTTGTCAAGACACCATATGAGTTGCTAAATGGGAAGAAGTCGGACGTCTCCTTCTTTAGGGTGTTTGGTTGCAAGTGCTACATCTACAAGAAGCGGCAACACCTAGGGAAGTTTCAAAGGTGTTGTGATATAGGTTTTCTTGTTGGTTACTTATTGAAGTCCAAAGCATATAGAGTATTTAATCATGCCACCGGCTTGGTTGAAGAAACATATGATGTGGAATTTGATGAATCTAACGGCTCCCAAGGAGCACATGAGAATCTTGATGATGTAGGTGATGAACCATTGAGGGAGGCTATGAAGAATATTCCGGTGGGAGACATCAAGCCAAAAGATGATAAAGATGATGTACAAGTCATTAATCAACCCTCTTTATCAAATGTACCACAAGATGGTGAAAAAGTTGGGAGAGTAGAAAATGAAGATACTCATATCTCCCATGAGCAAATGGTGGTACAAGCACAAGATGTTGATGCTCCACAACCTCCTCCTCAAGTGGTCAATAGAAGAAATACACCTCTCCTACAAGATCATCCACAAGATCTCATCATAGGGAGTCCAACAAAGGGGGTGATGACTCGATCTCAAAAGCTTACTTCATTTATTGCTCATCACTCTTTTGTCTCTTGCTATGAGCCTACCAAGGTAGAAGATGCTCTTAAAGATCCGGATTGGATCAATGCCATGCATGAAGAGTTGAACAACTTCACTCGCAATGAAGTTTGGAATCTTGAAGAGCGACCAAAAGATGCAAGAGTCATTGGAACAAAGTGGGTGTTCCGCAACAAACAAGATGATCAAGGTGTTGTTGTGAGGAACAAGGCAAGACTAGTGGCAAAGGGGTTCTCTCAAGTTGAAGGTCTAGATTTTGGAGAAACCTTTGCACCGGTTGCAAGATTAGAAGCCATCCGTATCCTTCTTGCATATGCATCACATCATGAAATGAAACTATATCAAATGGATGTGAAAAGTGCATTCTTAAATGGCTTTATTAATGAACTAGTCTATGTTGATCAACCTCCCGGGTTTGAAGACCCTAGATATCCTAATCATGTTTATAGGTTGTACAAGGCACTATATGGACTTAAGCAAGCCCCAAGAGCTTGGTATGAGCGCCTTCGGGACTTCCTTATTGAAAAGGGCTTCACCATTGGGAAGGTCGACACCACACTATTCACCAAGAAGCTTGATGGGCATATCTTCATTTGTCAAGTATATGTTGATGATATCATCTTTGGATCATCAAATGAAGACTCTTGCAAAGAATTTGGTGAATTGATGTCTAAGGAGTTCGAGATGTCAATGATTGGTGAGCTTACATTCTTTCTCGGTTTTCAAGTCAAGCAAATGAAAGAAGGCATATTCATCTCTTAAGAGAAATACACAAAAGATCTTCTCAAGAGATTCAAGATGGATGAATGTAAGCCAATCAAGACCCCAATGCCTACCAATGGACATCTCGACCTAGATGAGGGAGGTAACTCGGTTGATCAAACTCTCTACCGTTCTATGATTGGTAGCTTGTTATATTTAACCACATCTAGGCCCGACATCATGTTTAGTGTGTGTATGTGTGCTAGATTTCAAGCTAGTCCTAAGGAAACACATTTAATTGCCGTAAAAAGAATCCTTAGGTATCTTAAGCACACACCAAGCATAGGCCTTTGGTATCCCAAAGGAGCTTTATTTGAATTAATTGGCTATTCCGATTCGGACTACGCCGGATGCAAAGTTGATAGAAAGAGCACATCCGGAGGGTGCCATTTGCTTGGTAGATCACTTGTGTCTTGGTCCTCCAAGAAACAAAATAGTGTGGCTTTGTCCACCGCCGAAGCGGAATACATTGCCGCGGGTGCTTGTTGTGCACAAATATTATACATGAAACAAACTTTACTAGACTATGGAGTAGTTCTAGAGAAAGTACCTCTTTTGTGCGACAATGAAAGTGCGGTAAAACTTGCAAATAATCCGGTTCAACATTCTCGCACCAAGCATATAGATATCCGCCATCACTTTCTAAGAGATCATGTAGCCAAAAATAATATATCACTAGAGGGTGTAAGATCCGAAGATCAATTAGCGGATATCTTTACTAAACCGTTAGATGAAGCTACATTTTGTAGATTGCGGAATGAGCTCAATGTACTTGATTTTAGTAACTTCACTAAAAATTGAGCTTGTGTTGTCCCTTGCATTCATTGTAATATACAACATGTTTAATTTGTAGCAATGCATATAGGGCTTGTCTAACATGGTTAAGATAATCGCCGAAAAGCGTGTGAAGAAGCTTAACCTTGGATCAAACTTGACAAGCAACTAGATTTACTTACAAGCATTACATATGCATGAATGTTTGTTTGTCGTTTTGTTCCATTTGCCCTCTTGTTGCCTATTTTCTTAAAAAGAATTATAGCCTAAGGCAAAATATTTTGAAAAATATGAGGGTTTGAGAGAGGTCACTCACATCAGTCCCAATTGGTGTTTATTTGGATCTTATTCAAGTTGGGACTTGATTGGGAACAGGCAGCGCAAAGGAAGGTTGAAGGATTGCTGAAAAAGGTGCACCGGACGCTGCACCGGACGCTGCAGTCCAGCGTCCGGTCAGTTCACAGGAGGTGAACTGCTGATGAAGGAGTGACCGGACGCTGCGTCTGTGCGTTCGGTCAGAAAGGGCTCAGCGTCCGGTCGATCGGAGGATGACAAAGTTAAACTGACCGGACCCTGCCTGCGTCCGGTCATGGACCACCGGACGCGTCCGGTCGTGATTCCAGAGGATTTGGACCTCTCTGGAATCGACCGGACGCTGGGTGGTAGCGTCCGGTCGCTACCACCGGAGCGTCCGGTCAGTGGATCTCGCGCGACTTCAAGTCTCTTTTCGGTTTCCTTTTCTGTCGCGTTTGGGGAATTATAAATCCGGACCTTCAGTTCACCTGCCTTACCAGCGCCTCCGTGAGCCCGCAACCAAGCCGCCACCTCCTGCCTAGCCACGCCGCCACAGCCTCGCTCGCCAGCCCTAGCCCGAGCAGCCGCACGCCGCCGCAGCCTCGCCGTGCCACCACGCCTGCCCAGCCGCGCACCTCCGTGCCCCTGTCCCGCGCCACCACCGGTCCGTCGCAGCCAAGCGCCACCGAGCTCCGGCCCTGCCTTGCCTCTGCTCAGTGCCTCGCCGGCCTCCTCGCGCCCTAGCTCGTTGCTTCATCGTTGCCAAGGCTACCAATCTTCGCCGCTCTTGCCCTATCCTCCCATTGGTTGGTAAGGCAAATCTTGTGGTTCAATCTTGATCTCCAATTGTGACCTAGATCAAATTCTAAATACATTGATTCCCCATTGCATTCAGGGCGTTTGACCTAACCCTAACCGGTTTCGAGATCCCCCACGTGACGTCTTATCTATTCTCGGATCGCTGATCGTCAGGTAGAAAGCCACTCGATTCAAGTTCGCATCTAAAATTGCTTTCTCTATTAGGATTTCGCATCTATTAGATATATGGTATTTATTTGTATATCCATCTATTCTATCGTGCAGCGAGTCGGTTCCGTTGTGTTTCAATTGGCAGTTGGCAGTTAACTCAGAGCCAAGCTCATGAGTAAGGATCGAGGCCAAGCCTCGAAAGCGACAGTTTGACAGTTGATCTTCATCAGTGTCAGTTCACCATCTTGTCTATTCAGATGGCTCGCACCAAGAATGTTGGTGGTGGCCCAGGTGAAGATGATCGGAGGCCCCCGCCTCGTCAGCCAGCTGGATCCAAGGGCAAATCAACCAAGCAAGTAACATCCAAGAAGCGGAAGTACCCTGACACAGAGATAGCCAGAGCAGCAGCTGTTGTAGAGGCCGCAGAGCGTGCCGAGAGAGGTGGCACCCGCAGCGAAGTTGTCATTGCAGATCAGCCAGTTTCACCCGCAGTCAGAGCTGCGATTGAGGAGGTTGAGCGTCGTCATGGTAGTCCAGTAGGGACTGCCACGTTTGCAGGACGACGGGTTGCCATTGAGGAGGGTCCGTCAGCACAGCAGCAGCCTCCATCAGCAGAGCCTCAGCTAGCCCAGGAGACTCAAGAGAGTCAGGAGACCGAGCCGGCACCTCAGCTACGCCGCTCGAGTCGTACCAGTGCTACAGTTCCACCGAGGCCAGCTACACGGCGCAGGGGTTCACGCCCTCCGCCCAGACCATAGGGTTCACCTCCAGTGGTTCACCTCGACTTGAGGGCTGCTACAGCCAGGCAGGTTCAGCAGCTGCGGTTTGTTGAGTTTGAGGTTTGGTTCCCTCCGAGGAGGGATGAGAGAGCAGCTGAGGGGTTCTACACGCCACTGCAGGAGGATTTCTACAATGCATATCTAAACAGTGGGGCAGTGTTCAGATCACAGAGGGTCTGTCCGATAGAGTCCATTGTGGCAGCAGCCGGAGAGGGCATTCGGCAATACTTGTCATATTTGCCAGGTCTGTCAGATCTGATTGGACGGACAGGGATATATGTACCTTCTTGGGTTCGTCAGTTTTATGCCTCGCTCTACATCGATCCTCTTCACAGATTCATTCACTTTGCCTTCAACGGCAAAGACTATAGAGTGACGAGTAGCAGGGCCAGAGAGATACTGAGACTATAGGAGCAGCCTATAAGGATGCATGAGGTTTGCTATGGACATCAGGAGCCTCCTAGGCGTCCTCATGGAGGGTTGGTGCCCCCTACAGACTTAGTGCGCCATTGCTTCAAGGAGCCGTTTAGTGAGGGGTCGAGCAGGAACCCCAGTGACTTGACTCCTACAGCGAGGATACTAGAGGCCATCATTAGGAGGACACTACTTCCCAGGTTGGGATACAGGGAGGGCCTGACTCGCTTACAGCTCTGGCTTCTTAATGCCATCATGCAGATGACAGTGTTTGACATCTGGGACCTCCTTCTTTCAGAGATGGAGGATACTATTGCTGAGGGATTCAAGGGTTGCAGGCAGCTTCCCTATGCTCACTGGATCACGTTCCTCATCCGCAGAGTTGTGATTGATAAGCCCCCTGGCATGATGGATGAGTATACAGGTGCCACTACAGAGTTCCCAGCTTATAACCTGTCACAGAGGATCAGACACGCCACTCTTCAGGCACCCAGTCAGCCTAGCCGTCGCCCCGATGTGCCAGAGTCTGCAGCTCAGCAGGACGAGATCATCAGAGGGATTGCAGCCACTGAGGAGGAGGAGCTAGAGGCACAGCAAGGAGTGAGTGAGTACAGTGATAGCTCTGACGATGACTACCAGCCTATACCTCAGATGCCTCCACGTAGACACGATGCAGAGGCCGGTAGCTCCAGTTCTGCTCCACCTGCTCCACAGACAGACCCCGCTCTCATTGCTATTCTTGAGCGGATGCAGCAGGATCAGACACGACAGGCACAGTAGACAGCTACAAACTTCGCATAGTTTTAGGCTCGTTAGGACGAGTTTCAGCGGCAGCAGCAGCTCCTTCAGCACCAGCAGTTACTCATGCAGCAGCAGCTCATGGGATTCATGCAGCATGTAGTGACAGCCATTGGGATTCCACTGCCACAGACTTCGCCCCAGCTTGCACAGCCTCCTACCACTTCGACGACTCCAGCAGTACAGCCCATCGGGCTTCAAAGTCAGGGACAGCCTCCAGCTCAGTTTACTTCACCTCCTGTACAGGTGTCCCAGTGGTTAGCTTCACCTGGTATAGCCCCACAGTTCACTCCTTATCACACGGGTTTCTCACCAGAGCAGACTTCCTCGCTATTCGTGCCTGAGTCATCAGTCTCTAGGAGTCTTGGAGCATCATTCAGCGAGTTGACCGGCATGCCTACTCCGCCTCACATGCATACTGCCGGTCCGTCTACAGCAGCTCCAGCTATCATGACCACTCAGAGGCTCCCCTCGTCTGTCGCCTAGTCAGATCCTACGACAGACATACTTGCAGCTTCACAAGCAGCACCAGCTCAGACCCAGACCGCTTCAGCGACTCTTCCTGCTTCAGAGGGTCAGTCAGTTCAGAGCTCAGGGTCAGATGATGATGGCGCCCAGTTCCACCTTGCTCCACGTACTTCAGCGCCCGACTCGTCCGCTGCAGCCCCACCGACCAACCCTTAGGTTTTGGTGTTTGACGCCAAAGGGGGAGAGGGTTTGAGTATGTAGACTTAGGGGGAGCGAGTTTTAGGGGGAGCTAGTTATCTAGTATTAGCTTATTATATACATTCGGAGTTTTATTTGTGTGATACACTATTACTTATGCATTCGTGTGTTTTCTTTCATGCATACTATTATATATACATGTGATAGTGCTATCTACATGATTGTGATATTTGACATGTGTGATTTCTACTTTGCTTTATCTATATGTCATATCACTTGTGGAATGCTCATTTGCTTTTGCTTCCGCGTTTTTACTTCGAAGCAAATGAGCTTTGTTATTTGTACTCATGCTTAATTCATATCCTTTGAGTACATTGTGTTGGCTTGGGTCATATAAGCTTGACTAACTCTTTTGTTCTTATTGACAAAAGCTTATATGAACCAAGCCCGTCAAAAACCTCACTCCATAACATACTCGAGGTGGTATTGTCATCAATCACCAAAAAGGGAGAGATTGAAAGCATCTAGGCCCCTAGTTGGATTTCGGTGATTAATATCAATACAAGATTACTATGACTAACGTGTGTTTTGCAGAGGCAATTAAGTTAGATCATGGTAATGGAGATCGATTGGGCAATCGAGGTTGTCATGCCCCTACGATGGAAATCGTTTCGGTTTTCAAAGGATGGACGACAAGGTTAAGGATAACTAGTTCTAAGTGTCGATTGAAGTTGGAGAGACACTTAGAGTAGTTTAGGACTTTGTTTTTTCCTTTGGCCGTACTATGAAGGGGGGTATGAACGGGTAGCTTGACCTAGTTGAGTCTAGTGAGTTAGGTGTGGTGCACACTTGTTAAAACTAGCTCTAGGTAGCTCCTATGAATGCCTAAGATCCTTTGGAGCAAATTTCATTCACATATGTTCGGAAGTTGGAAGTGAATGGAGGGTCAAATACTGACCGGACGCTGGCTCCGGTGCGACCGGACGCTGGCCGCAGGGTCCGGTCAGTTCATTTGACCGAGAAGATCAAGTCTGGTGTGACCGGACGCTGGGAGGTCATGTGACCGGACGCTGAGGGCCAGCGTCCGGTCAACTCCAGTAAGGGTCCAGACTTGGAAAAGTGTGACCGGACGCGTCCGGTCAGTGTGACCGGACCCTGAGTATCCTGTGTCCGGTCGTTTACAGTAAGCATCCAAGAGCGACCGGACGCGTCTGGTCGGTACTGACCGGACCCTGACAGCGTCCGGTCATCACTTGAATGCTAGTTCGCGGGTTGAACTGACCGGAGCGTCCGGTCATCACGACCGGAGCGTCCGGTCATCCCACAGAAGCTCATAACGGTTCGTTTTTCAGGCTGGCTTATAAATAGAAGCTCCACTCGTGAGTGGAGCATCCTTTGCTCATTGCAACAGCTGAGAAACACGTTTGTGAGTGCCAAGAAGAGCAAGATCCTAGTGAGATGTTTGTGATTTGAGAATCCAAGAGAGTAGCCTCATTAGCAAATCAAGAGTAGCAAAGTGTGCATCCATCTTCTCATTAGGCTTCGCGTGGTCAAGTGAGAGTTCGTGCTTGTTACTCTTGGTGATCGCCATCACCTAGACGGCTTGGTGGTGATTGGGAGTTTGGTGTTCACCCGGCGGAGCTTGTGGGTGACCCAACTCAAGTTGTGAGCGGCTTTGGGTGATTCGCCGCGACGGAGTGTCGAAGAATCAACCCGTAGAGAGCACTTGATCCTTGCGCGGATCAAGGGGGAGCTACACCCTTGCGCGGGTGCTCCAACGAGGACTAGTGGGGAGTGGCGACTCTCCGATACCTCGGCAAAACATCGCCGCGTTCCTTTCTCTCTCTACTTACTTTGAGCACTTACTTTGAGTATTTACTTTGAGCAATTCAATACTTGTTTTACATCCATAGAATTGCTTGCTAGAGTAAGTTTGGAACAAGGTTGATAGGTTGTTGTGCATTAGTTTGATATAAACACTTTTCTAGGCATAAGGGGTTAATTGGGCTATCCGTAGGATTTGATTATTGCAAGTGAATTTAGAATTAGCCCAATTCACCCCCCCTCTTGGGCATCTTGATTCTTTCAGGAATGTTGTATATGTTTCACACATGTGTTGCAAGTGTTTTTATCTGGAGGTTGCGTATGTTTTTGCAACGGTTTCAAGTGTTTTCCAGGTGTTTTTGCAAGTGTTTTAGATAAATGTTTTCAAGTGTTGCATATGAATGTTTCAAAAATAAATCGGGTGTTGCATCCCCTCCTCGTTTTCTGCTGCCTCGTTCCGGTGTCTCCTCCTCCTCCCAACGCCGACTAGGCATATGTTGTCCTCTCCTCCTCTCCTCAATGCCGGTGGCGTTCGGGGCAACGTGGAGCCCGCGCTGGCACGCGAAACACGCGCGGAAAAAGACTACGGGCGCGGGCGTCCGGATGTCCTATCCGTCTGAATGTTCGTGCGCTGGCAAGCCTGTTTCGGTAACGTGACAAACTGACGAGGCACTAAATAAATACTGAGTCCAGCAGCTGATGGTAGTGATGTCAACCAATAGCCTCCTTTCCGACACCACTAAACTATGGGTAAAGCTGTGGTGGGTTTGACCCGGTGATTTCCGCTCTGTTCGCTTAGTTTATAAGTCGTACTTTTCAGTCAATAAATAGTATTTTTCTCACACAACAAATCAGTCAACAACACTTTCAGCTATGACTTATCGGCCAAGCGAACAGGACATTCAATACGACTGTCCTTGAATGACCATTCAAGAGATCCTATGTTTTCATCCACGCTAGTCAAAGCATCCCATAACACTATGATCATCTCTGCCATCCGGATTGGAGCCCTCCGTTACTACTTGACTTGCACGTCCCTTTCGTATTAACTTGCATGCGGCGGCTTCCTTTGCGAGCAGAGATTGAGCAAGTTTAACAGCTCGGACCTATTCCGGCCGATCCGGTGTCTCTGGTACGGTGACACCGTGACAGGGACCGAGCTGAACTGTGCTCTCGCAAGTCGCAATCGTACGCTGTTGCATGGCCGACACGGCAGCCAAATAATCGATCCCATGCATGCACCACAGCACCAGGAACCGGCCGGCCCGCGCCCGCGGCCCCGAGTCCCCGACTTCGTAGCGCCTGGCCATTTCCGGCCACAAGCCCACAAATGCGCGTAGACCCAGCGCGCGCGGTCGTTAAACGATTTCCCCTATATTTGCAACCTCGCGCATCCGCATCAAAACGATCAGAAAAAGACGACGTGGATGGCATCAGTGGCAGCGCCGTTCATGGATGACGCGAAGGTGATCGTGTCCACCTACGAGGAGCTGCCGCGCCGGCGGCGCCGTCCCATCAGCCGTGTCGCGTCGTCGTCCACGGCGGCCACGCGGGCCAAGGCGTCGGCGCCGAGGCAGGCCGGCAGCTACAGCCGCCGGGCGCTGCTGCTCGCGTACGCACAGCAGCTGCGACGGCGTCGACGCGGGGGGCAAGAGAGCAGCGCGCCGTTGTTTCTGGAGTGGGGCAAATGGAAGGCGGGTCATCCCGTCGCCGGCGGCGGTGACGGCGTCGCTGTAAGATGGCGAATTTGATATAACTGTTTGGTTTCCTCGTACGTACGCGTACGCATGCCGGTGCAGGGATTGATGATTCACTTGTGTGTTGTTGGTGGGCAGATGAGGCGGATCGGGAGAAATTGGTGCTCCAGGTTGCGGTGCTGCGTCCGGCTTTGCGTAAGGACGTTTCTTCGGCGAGTCAAGCGGATTAGAGAGAATGCCTCGTGCAAGAAAGGCGATACTAGCAGTATGTTAGATTAGATGCGGTCAGCGTTGGTTGCTGATTGATATTCTTCAGCGTAATCCAAATGTCACTTAATCCATGTGAGTTTTGACTGATCCTCTTCAGACAAGCAAATTTATCTAGGGGTAAAAAGACTCTCTTAAGTTGTCTTACAAATTTTAGAACGCATTGTGTTATAGGACGGAGTATATATGACCTATCCTATCACTTGAATGTTTATAAAAAAATAAATCTAACGTCTGCCTAACCATACATGATGATGGCAGGTCTAGTTTGATGCGAAGGTCGATACAGCCATTTACACGTAATTCTATTGAAATCATGCCATCTATTTTTTTTCAAAAAAAAAAAAAGATTCATACCTACTCCTCTTACACGGTTGAGCATTTTTTTTAGAAAGACACTAAAAAAAAGTGTCTTGTATCTTATATATATACACGAGGATAACAGTAGCTCGTACAAAAAAATAACTTGATGTAAAATGACCTCTAAAAAATAAGAGTATATTGAGATCAAAGGAGACATCTTTCTTTGATCTTTTTTATTACTACGTGTTACTATGACCGGCTGATGTAGGCTACTCCCTGTTTTAAATTATAAGTCGTTTTGATTTTTTTTGAAATATTTATTTTGCTACGTATCTAAATATAATATATATCTAGATATATAGAAAAATTGATGTAGCAAAAAAGTCATAGCAACATATAATTTTGAAAACCCAGGGAGTACTATTTTTCTTGGACGATAAACCTCATATGTACCTGCCTCTACCTGAGCAACCCATGGCCGTGATTTTCTTGTAGCAAATCCGCGACACTTGTTTTTTTTTTGTGTCTTTCCTTGCCTACATCTCCACGTGGACGGTGAAGCCGGCGTACCACAAGGTCTCAACACGGACGCTGAAGCCGCAGCGTTGAAAGGTACTGAATAGAGGAGGATGAATAACTTATATAAATCTCTATAAAAATACTAGAGTAATTGATTAGTACACTAAATAGCGTAAGTAATTTTGCTCTAGCACTAAAGGTTTGCAAGTCACTTATCCCAATAATTATAGTTTCTATGATCACTAAGCACACAAGAGCTAAGTCACTACTCACTGAGAGCTCTCAATAAAGTTACACTAAAGAGCTCCACTAGGTAAAATTACATGAGCAAGCAAGCTCTCAAAACTAGCTACACTAAAGAGCTTGCTACACAACAAGTTTGCAAAGAAAGTAAGGGAGTGAGTAGGACGATTATACCGCCGTGTCGAGGAATGAACAAATCACAATATGTATGCCAATTAATCATGGGGAGAATTCCAATCATAATGAACACCAAGATTTTTCTCCCGAGGTTCACGTGCTTGCCGGCACACTAGTTCCCGTTGCGTTGACCAACACTTAGGTGGTTTCGGCGGCTAATAGGTATCACACACCTAGCCCACCACAAGGGCGTCGCAAGAACCTACCACAAATGAGGTAACTCAATGACACGAGCAATTTACTAGAGTTACCTTTTGTCTCTCCATCGCGGAAGGTACAATGCCCCACATAATCACCGAGAGACGGCCACGAACAATCACCAACTCATGCTGATACTCCTCCGCTGCTCCAAGCCGTCTAGGTAGCGACAACCATCAAGAGTAACAAGAAATCTATAGCCACAACGATCCCCAAGTGCCACTAGATGCAATCACTCAAGGAAATGCACTAGGAATTACTCTCAATCTCACAAAAGATGATGAATCAATGATGATGATGAGTGAAAGGTATTTGCTTCGGCTCACAAGGATGTATCACAGGTAAAAATGTCTAAGAGAGTGAACCCAAAGCGAAGCACTTCTATTTATAGAGGCCCCAATGACTCAGAGAGCCGTTGGAGCCTCAGGGCTTGATGGGACGCACTGATCGAACGCACCACATCGTTCGGTCGGCCAGAGTCCAGTCACCCACGACCGTTCATGTGTCGCTCTTTGAAACTCACGCGTCGATCTCCAACGATCACTAGCCGATCACTCGCGTTGTTAAAGTGTGACCGGACTCGACAAAGAAGTGACCGGACTTGACAAAGAAGTGACCAGACTCACCAGCGAGGCACGTCCGGTCGAGTCCAGTAAGCAACTAGAGAGGATTTTTATTGACCGGACGCATCCGGTCAGAGGTGACCTGACACGCCCGGCATCCAGCCTTCACTTCGCTGGCATACAATGCCCGCATCAGCGTACATCAGTGCTAACCTGACGCAGCCCCTGCGTGTCCGGTCACGTGGCGTCTCCCACGTCCGATCACGCCATCGAGCGATGCCCTCTGCGCGCCATGACCTGATGCTGCACCGAGTCAGGTCCAGCTTCCGGTCAGGACTTGGTCCTCTCGGCCAATGCTCGCCCCACCTAGAGTACATTGACCGGACGTGTCCGATCAAGCCGAGACCAGCGTCCTATCATGTGCAATGATCCCCTTTTCTTTTTCTAACTCCTCAAACTCTTCACCCTTACTTCCAAGTTGCTAACCATAAAGTGTAGAACTTGTGTACACATGTGTTAGCATTTTTCAAAGTATTTTATAAGGGCTAAATGTTAGCACACTAGGTCCCTAGTGCATATGCAAGAATCATGTCACCTAGTGGCACTCGATAACCGCTTAGCCAAAGATTTCTCCTCTTTATAGCACAACTATTGATCCTAAACCATTCACACCCTCTATGGTGTTTTGAGTGCAAACAAAAAATGGTTCCTATCATTATACCTTTGCCTTTAGCCTATTTTTATTTTTCTCTTTCTTCTTTTCCAAATGTGAAGCACTTGATCATCTCTTTTGTGGCCATCACCTTCACCATGACCATCATCTAGCTCCATCACTTGAATTGGACTACCTTATCTAATTCACACACTTAGATCAAATGTTAGTCCTAGGTTTCATCAATTATCCAAAGCCAAGCTAGGGCTTTCAATCTCCCATTTTTAGTAATTGATGACAACATTTTCTCAAAGATATTCAGTAAAATTTTCTTGGATTCATGTTGCTTGCCCAAGCATTTTACCATGTTTAAAGGATATGGACAAGTTTCATAAACCCAAATTGGTAGCATTAACTCCCCCTATATATGTGCTAAGAGTTTGGATTTGAAGGCTTGCACATATGCATAGATTAGGAATTGTGGGGAAGTAATGTCTACCAAATGATGCTAAGGTGTAAAGAATGGACCTTTGAAGCATGATGCCAATGGAGTAGCCAATAATACCATCCTTAGCACTATTATTTGCTAGATACCACTTGTAAAGAAAAAACACTAGATACCTCATGAGATCAACATTATAAGCAATGCTCTAGTATCACTTGAAAAAGGAAGTGAATATCTATCTATCATCCTATGCATGCTAGTTTTCATTTCATCAAACATTTTCTACTATCTAGCATACACCACACAAGTATAGGTATGGAATTTAAAACTTGTACCATGCAAGCAAACATATGTAATGCACATACAAATGCAACATACAAGTTTATGAGCTTGCTCCCCCTACTTGTGTGCTTCAAATTTTAATTGATCTCCTTCCAATGTCATTTCATTTGTTTGCTCTCCCTATCTTACTATCTTTGTGAATTACTTCTCTCCCTTTGGCATCAAATACCACAAAAGAGCTCAAAATTTTAGATAGGTTGGGGTGAACCATGTTAAGTGAGGATCATTTTCCTAAATTTGGTTCAATCTAGATCTCTCGCAAAAGATGTTTAGCTCGGTTTGATCCAAGAGCAAGCTTCTTCACACCTCATTTCAAGGGTTATCTTGACCATGTTGAGTTAAACACTTATAGCTCATTTTCTAGATTAAACACTAGGTTGACAAGCCCACAAACATGTCATATACTACCACTTGATCATTTCAATCATAGAAGCAATAGTGGTACCATACAAGCATTAAAGCCATTTGATTTTCATGAATGAGCCTAAGACATGTGAGGAAAGACTAGATGCACTAAACAAGTCCTTAGCAATGTATGAATGACATGTCAATCAATTTTACCTTGCTTAGCTCGAAGGAGAGTCATGTCATATAATGGGGGTGCATCAACACATATTTGAGAAATCAAGTATGTTCAATTCTTTCCTTAGCTTGCAAAACCTCTTCTCATCAAGTGGCTTGGTGAAAATATCAACAAGTTAATCATTGGTGCCCACACTCTCAATACAAATGTCCCCTTTTTGTTGGTGATCTCTAATAAAATAATGGCGGACATCTATGAGCTTTGTTCTTAAATGTTAAACCAGGTTGTTTGTGAGCTTCACGACACTCTCATTGTCACATAGCAATGGAACTTGTTTGAATTTGATTCCAAAGTCACTCAAAGTAGCCTTCATCCAAAGTAATTGAGCACAGCAACTACCGACCGAAATGTACTCCGCTTCGATGGTTGAAAGTGCTATACTATTTTTCTTCTTTGATGACCAAGACACAAGTGATCTTCCCAATAGTTGACATGTATCCAATGTGCTCTTTCTCTCAACTTTGCATCCCTCATAATCAGAGTCCGAATATCCAATCAACTCAAATCTTGCTCCTTTGGGATACCACAATTCAACATTTTGTGTATGCTTCAAATACCTCAATGTTCTCTTTATTGTCTTCAAATGACCTTCTCTTGGTGAGGCTTGAAATCTAGCATACATGCATACACTAAACATAACATCCGGCCTTGATGCGGTCACATAGAATAGGCTTCCAATCATAGACCGATACATCTTTTAATCTACCATATTATCACTAGCATCAATTTCTAAGTTTCTATTTGTCCCCATTGGTGTACTAATAGCTTTAGCATCATTCATTCCAAACTTCTTGAGCATGTCTTTGATGTACTTGCCTTGACTCACAAATGTGCTATTCTTAATTTGCTTGATTTGAAGACTAAGGAAGTAACTAAGCTATCCAATCATAGACATCTCAAACTCATTTACCATCATCTTCCCAAACTCCTCATAAAAATCTTGATTGGTTGATCCAAAGATAATGTCATCAACATAGATTTGTAACACAAACAAGTCATTGTCTATCTTCTTAGTGAAGAGAGTGGTGTCAACCTTACCCATCTTAAATCCCTTAGAGAGTAGAAAATCCCTCAACCTCTCATACTATGCTCTTGGTGCTTGCTTCAAGCCATATAATGCATTCTTCAACTTGTAGACATGGTTGAGTTTCTTGTCATCTTCAAAACTGGGTAGTTGTTCAACATAGACTAGCTCATTGATGTACCCATTGAGAAATGCACTCTTCACATCCATTTGGTATAACTTGATGTTGTGGACACAAGCATAGGCTAACAAGATCCTAATAGCTTCCAATCTTACAACCGGGTCATAAGTTTCTCCAAAGTCAAGACCTTCAACTTATGTGTAACCTTGAGCCATTAATCTTGCTTTGTTTCTTATAACTATCCCATCTTGATCTTGCTTGTTGCGAAAGACCCATTTAGTTCCAATCACATTATGATCCTTAGGCCCCTCAACTAATTCCTATACTTGATTTCTTGTGAAATTGTTTAGCTCTTCATGCATAGCATTCACCCAATCAACATCCTTCAAAGCTTTATCTATCTTCTTTGGTTCAATGGATGACACAAATGAGAAATGCTCACAAAATGATGCCAATCTTGATCTTGTTTGCACACCTCTTGATATATCACCAATTATAGAGTCCAAAGGATGATCTCTTGCAATATTTATTGGTTGGAGCACTTGAACTTGATTGCTTGCACTTTGTTGATCATTCGGTTGAGATGATGTACTAGCCATTTGTTGTTGATCTTGCTCTTTGTCATCACTTGTACTAGCTTGATTTTGATATTGAGAACCACTAGATTGCACATTTGAGTTAGAGAGCACTTGATTCTTATCATCTTCAACATCAATCATCTCTCTAGGCCTTATGTCACCAATGTCCATATTCTTCATTGCATTGACCAATTGAGTGTCTCTTACATCATTTATATTCTCATCTTCCTCTTGGAAACCATTGGTTTCATCAAATTCTACATCATGAACCTCCTCAAGAGTACAACTAGCCAAATTCCAAACTCTATAAGCCTTGCTAGTAGTGGAATAACCAAGCTTGCCTTCATCACATTTCTTCTCAAACTTGATCAATCTAGTGCCTTTCTTTAATATATAGCATTTGGAACCAAAGATCTGAAAGTATGCAATATTAGTCTTTCTTCCATTCAAGAGCTCATATGGTGTCCTCTCCATTATTAGGTAACAATAGAGGCGGTTGCTATAGCAGCAAGCCGTGTTGATTGGTTCAGCCCAAAATGAATGACTCACATTGTACTCACTCAACATTGATCTTGCCATGTCAATCAAGGTTCTATTCTTCCTCTCAACTAGGCCATTTGATTGTGGAGTGTACTTGGCCGAGAATTGATGCCTAATTCCAAATTCATCACATAGCTCATTAACTCTAGTATTCTTGAATTCACTTCCATTGTCACTTCTCACTTTCTTGATGGTCATTTCAAACTCTTTGTGAATTCGCTTGATGAATGTCTTAATGGTTGCAAATACATCAGTCTTATCAACAAGAAAGATCATCCAAGTATATCTAGTGAAATCACCCACTATTAAAAATCCATATTTGTTTCCTCCAATACTAGTGTATGTGGTTGGTCCAAACAAGTCCATATACAACAACTCAAATGCCTTAGATGTACTCATCATGCTCTTCTTAGGATGTGTGTTACCAACTTACTTTCTGGCTTGATATGCACTACATAGCTTATCTTTCTCAAATGTGACATCTTTCAAGCCTCTTACTAGATAATGCTTAATCAACTTGTTCAATTGTTTTATTCCAACATAACCAAGCCTTCTATGCCATAACCAACCCATGCTAGACTTAGTGAGCAAACATATTGACAATTGAGCTTCTCTAGCATTGAAATCACCAAGTATAGATTCTCATATCTAAATCTTTTGAATATCAAGTTAGAGCCATCTACACTTATGATCTCTACATCATCCACACCAAATATGCACTTGAAACCAAGATCGCACAATTAAGCTATCGACAATAGGTTGAAGTTCAAGCTCTCTACTAGTAGCACATTGAAAATACTCAAGTCATTGGATATTACAATCTTACCAAGCCCTTTAACCTTGCCTTTGCCATTATCACCAAATGTTATACTATCAAGCCTATTGCTATCATTTGTGTTGATTGAATTGAACATTCTTGAATCACCGGTCATGTGTTGTGTGCACCCACTATCAAGCACCCAATGCCTTTCTCTGGCTTTGTAATTGACCTACAAAAGAAGATCAATTCTTTTTAGGTATCCAAACTTGCTTGGGTCCTTGAAGGTTAGTCACTAAGCTCTTTGGTACCCAAATGGCTTTCTCCTTTGAGCCCACAATTGGTGCATCGATGAACTTAGCCTTCACACCATTGGCACCCTTGGTAAGCAAATAACAAGAATCAAACTTAATTAAGGATACATTAGCATGTGATTTCTTGTTCTTGCATTCATACTCTTTGTGACCAACTTGCTTACAACTATAGCAATATCGACCATTGTTCTTTACAAAACTAGTCTTGTGAGGAGCAAAGATAGCTTTACCTTTCTTGGGGGTATAGCCTAATCTCTCTTTGTAGAGAGATGCTCTTTGGCTACCCAAGCACATAAGCAAGCGATCCTCACCACCATAGGCCTTGCCTAGGGCACGAGTGAGCTCATTGACCTCCTTCTTGAAGGTCTTATTCTTAACTATTAGTGAGGCATCACAAGTGAAACCATCACTAGTAGATGAGGTAGAAGTGAAAGTGCTACAAGAAGGGTTAGTAGAAGCAACAATGATAGGCTCAAAGAAATATTCATTAATTAAATCACATGTAGAGCCCTTGTCACATGTCATAATGACTTCCTCCTTCTTTGTTTGCTCGAGGAGAGAGAGGAGTGAGCCTTTTCAAGCTTAGTGTGAGCATTGCCAAGCTCCTCATGGTCTTCCTTTAGACTCTCATGAGAGGCTTGGAGCTCATCAAAGGATTGCTTGAGAGCTTTGAGCTCTTTCCACAATTCTTTGCACTCCTTTCTCTTCATCTCAAGACACGTGTGGGCATTCTCCAACATGTCCATGAGATCCTCATTGGAGTCCTCCTCATCATCATCACTCCTACAATCATCACTTTCACAATCATCATCACTTTCATCATATTGTACCTTAGTGGGCTTTGTCATGAGGCAAGTCGAAGGAGTGTCGAAGAGGGAAGGCTTGTTGTTGATGACGATGCTTGCTAGTGCCTTCTTCTTGGACTTCTTGTCATTATCACTAGAGTCACCATCATCATCATTGGAGGTGCCATCACTATCCCAAGTGACCACATAGCCACTTCCCTTCTCCTTTTTTCTTGAAGGTCATCTTCTTCTCCTTCTTCTCTTTCTTTTCTTTCTTCTTCTCATCCTCATCATTGTCACTATTATAGGGACAATCTGCTATAATGTGATCTAGGCTCTTATAATTGTAGCATCTTCTTACATAATCTTTGCTCTTGTTGTTGTCTCTTCTCTTCCTTGCACCATGCTGACGGTCACTAACACCTATTTTGACCATCAACATTCCTCCCAAAAGCATGACAAGTTGAGGTAAATCATCATCACATATGTATAATTTTGTTTATAATTCACCTAGTTCCACTTGTACTTGTAGAATTATTTGTATGCAGGAAATTTAAATAAAAATGAGCAAAAATGTGACAAATATGGACACATGGAAGCAAGTGAACATGGCAGGGAGCCTTGGGCCCACTTGGTAGCGCCGCCCGACCCCACTAGGGCACCGCTCGGTCCCCCAAGTGGCCATGCCATGTCACCAATCCATGGGAGCTGCCCTAGAGCCAATGAAAAGTGTCCATTCAAGTCAGTTTGATCAATGGACAAGATTTGATGATGGTGGATCCATGGGCCCATTGTCATAAACTTGGGAGGCTTCCACTGCCTTACCAACCAACTTACCTATTGAATTTCAACATGTGCTGGCTTCACAACTGACTTGGAGGAGCAACCATGGTGCTACGATGTAGAGGTAATGCATCCAAGGGCCGATCGATGCCCCCATTGGGCCTCTCGATGCCCTAGGTGCTCCACTAACCTCCTGGCTACCTTCAAATACCCCCATGCCTCTCTACACTATAAATAGAGGATGTGGAGCTCAGTGGAGAAGTGCTCCATTCATTTCCAAGCTCTCCAAGCTTCTCTTAGCTTTCTAGCTTAGCATTAGCTATAGAGTAGTTGCCTAGTATTGGAGTAGAGCAAGAGCGGAGCTTCTCTCATAGTCTAGAAGAGTCTTCTGGGTCTGGTATAGCTCTTTTGTAATTCTTTCATTTAGCATTTACTTTATTTAGTATTTATTTTAGTACTTTATTCTAGTATTATTGCATTGCTTTACTTAAGTACTTAGTCATTATTGTTCATCATTAGTGAGCTTATGTGCATATTGTTTGGCATTAGTAGCATAGGTTATCTCTTAATTAGTAGCTATTCATTAGTATTGGTTCCACTATCTGGTTAGGGTGTTTTGGTCTCATTTCATCAGAGCTCAGATTGAAGGAGTAATTTATAAATTAAGCGTGGTGCTTAGGCTATAGATTACCTGTGGATATGGCTAGGCCTCCGGATAGATTGTGGTAGGTGGTAAGTGGTGATAGCCTTGTCCATCATCTGTATTCCACCATGATAGGTCTAGTTATTAAATCATAGGGCTCATGGCAGATTGTTGACGGTAGTTATCATCCATCATAAACCATCAACATAACTTGAATAAATGCATAAAAAGGATCACCAACATAGACTTAGAGGTTTAAGCTGACAATTTCTATGAGTTTTGGTGAATCTATGTTTTTAGCAGGGTTATTCTAGAAAACCGGCAAGGGGGATCAAAACGTCAAATAAAATTTCACTTTTCCATGGTGAAAACTACTCTAGAAGGTTCTAGAGGCCACCAGAAGTCATCCCCCTGAGGCAGACCCTGAGGGCATGATAGGTGGGGCTGGCTGGCCCCACCTATAGGGCACCTAGCCCCTAGGGCCCACATGTCAGCCCCATCGCTACGTTGGTTCTCCACCGCCTCATAGATTGTATCTATGCCATTTATTCAAGTCGGTTTGATCCAAAGGTTCAGAATTGATGCTCCACCCTATATAACCAGCCCCAACCCCCCCTCTAGAGGACGCTGCCATAAGTCAAGAGTAGACCAGAAATTAGGGTTTCTAGAGGGAAGATAATAGAGCTCCAATTCTTCAAAGTTCTAGTATAGGCTAGCTAGCAAGGTTCAAGTAGAGTGTGGGCTATTGCTCAGGATTTTGGATCCATCGTCTGGAGACTGGTATAGCCATTATATCTCTTTATTTATGTCTTTGTGCTACTTCAATATTATGTTCCTAGTTTGCTCTAGTTATATGCTTGATATAGTTGTGATTGATGATGAGTCTATGCATATGTTCGCAAAGCGCTTAGCCCAAGATGCACGTGGGTTAAGTGGTTGACATTATGTAAGCATGGTGCTTAGATATTATTTACCTACAGATGCATTCTGCACTCTAGGTCATGTGGTAGATCGTGGATGTGACACTCCCATTGAGTCCTTTGTAGTCCACTCCCCGTTTGTTGAGCAAGTAAAACACAGTTGCGAAGGGAGATAAGCTCTATTCTTGATCTTCCTTAGTAACGTTCCTTATGCATAGATCCAGAGTTAATTATGTTGTAGATGAGAGTGTATATACTTGGGTGTACAAAAGACTTAGTAAATATGAAATGACTTAGGAATCTTTTGCTCTTATTGAATCTCCTGCCTAGCCATACTACATTTTATGAGTCTCTATTTCTATCTCTAGAATTACTATCAATGCTTCACACTTATCATTTATTTATCAATTGACTTACCCCTGCCATAGCATGAGAGTGGTTTTATCAAAAGTATACATATTTGTTAATATCTCTATGACAACAATCCCATAGCTCCTCCCTGTGGATAAAATATAAATAACGATACTCGGTATACTCCTGGGTGAAATGCTACAATGAAATATTATCTGTGCGCTTGTAGATACTTTAACATATATAATTTTCTTTGAGTTTACAAGTGTCTTTAATAATTACCAACAACGCATTTCTGGCATCAAGCTAGGGATGACAACTTAGTAAAGTGTGATGCTAAGAAATATTAATAAGCATTTCTGGCGCCGTTGTTGGGGAGAGGCATATGGCTATAGAGAATTGATCCAATAAATACTTATTGATGAAATGATAACACCTCTGCTTTAGCAGGCTTACCCTTGTTTGTCTTTGTTCATATATTATACAGGGTATTGCTGGATTGGTTTTGATTCCATTAATCACAATCAAGTCAATCAAGAGGAAGCTCAACACCAGTTTCTAAAGCCATGATTGAAAAGACTCTGCATGAATTCTCTACTCCAAGCACCAAGAACATCCGCACTAGACCAACACTCAAAACCAATAACCTTGAGTTCTAGCTCAAGCTAAGCCTCATCAACTTGGTGCAAGCTACCCCATTCAGCGGAAAGGCATATGAAGATGCTAGTGCTCATCTTTAGAATTTTCTAGAGATCAGTAGCACAGTCGTCATCAAGGACGTTGCTCAAGACATCATACTACTTTGCTTGTTTGCATTCTCACTAGTAGGAAAGGAGAAGCATTGGTTCTACACCAACAAAGATAACATCAATACATGGGCAAAATGTTCAAAAGTCTTCCTAGAAAAATTCTTCCCTATAGGCAAGACCAATGCCTTAAGAGGAAAGATTTCCAATTTCCAATAGTAGAAGGGAGAGACCATTCCAGAAGCATGGGAACATTTCCAAGAATATATTTCAGATTGTCCTCATCATGGAATGGAAGATTGGTTGCTCATGAAAAGTTTCTACTATGGATTAACTCAAAAAGCTCATGAACAACTTTATGCCACTGCTGGAGGATCATTTGTGTCACTCACCCTTGGAAAAGCTGAAACTCTTATGGAGAAGATAGCCTCTAATCAAGGTTGGTCTCAATGCAACATTCAGTCATGCAATAAGAGTGAAGAAGTACCAGAACCACCGTGTGCACTGTCAACCAAGATGGACGTACTGCTAAATTAGCTCGAACAGCGAGACAATTACAAGAGAGATCATCAGGCCATTCAAGATGCTTTCAATGCTCAAAACACTTGTAGAGAATATTTGGGGTTGAATTCCCTGAATATCAAGAGGATGTAAACATCATTGGCAACAATTTAGGTTCATAACAACAGAGACAAGGATGGAATCAACAACAATGGTCAACTTACCAAGGTAAGTACCTAGGTAACAATTATAATTATTTTAATCCCAAGCAACCGTCCTTAAGAGACTTAATCTTAGAACAATCTAGGATTAATGAGAATATTTCTAAAAAGCTTGCTTTTAATGATAAGGTCCTAGAAAACATAAATACTAAAATGGATAGTTTTTCTTCTGCCATAAAAGACCAACTTAGCTATAATAAAAAGATAGAATCTCAATTAGCCTAGTTGGCCGCTGCTCTGTCTTTTTCTACTAACCTTGAAAAGGTCAACACTATAACCACAAGAGATGGCAAGTCTACTCGTGATCCACCGTATCCAACAAGGACATGTAAGACACAAGTGGTAATGCAGGAAGAGGAGAAGAGAAACGGTAAAGGTGAAGAAGTTGAGCCACAAGAGCAAGAATTACAACAAGATTTTCATGACACTATGTTCCTACCATTTCCACATAGAAATCGAAAAGCCAAAATAGATGAGCAGTTTGGTAAGTTTGTAGAGGTAATTCAAAAGTTATATATCAATATTCCTCTACTAGATGCCATACAGGTACCCACCTATGTGAAGTACCTCAGAGACATCCTCAACAACAAAAGACCACTGTCCACCACTGAAGTAATCAAGTTAATGGAGGAGTGTAGTGCAGCCATTCTAAATACATCACCTGTCAAGAAGAAGGATCTAGGGTGTCCCACTATCGATAGTTCCATCAGAAGCCAGAACTTTGAGAACATGTTATGCGATCTTGGAGCAAGCATTAGTATTATGCCCAAGAAGGTCTTCGACAAGCTCAACTATTCAACGCTCACACCAACATCGATGTGTTTGCAACTAGCCGACCAATCGGTCCGCTACCCTACAGGAATTGCCAAGAATATTTCGGTAAAAGTACGAAACTTCTTTGTTCTAGTAGATTTTGTAGTACTTGACATGCAGGAGGACATGAAGACACCTGATGAGGACATCGCCACGCTGGACACACTGATGCCATGGTCTTCCCCAAGTTGCAATTCGTTCCCAACTCAGCTGCCACGTTGCCCTCGGATTCAGCAGACACGTCGTCACTATTTCGGTCATAACTTTCTCATACGACATCGAAACGGGCTGTTCTTGGATGCGTTGGAAAGGGGACGACGACGCCGTCGTTTTGGATCTGGTCCTAGCTCCAGAAGGTCCGTGGATCATTCTGTGTGACCACGGCAAGGTGTTGCGTCACCTATTTGGGCCAACTTGGCCATGTATCGTGCCGGGCCTTAAGCCCAAGTTGTGGGCGCCCAACCCCTGGCCGTCCCCAACCCTAGGTCGAGTCTTAGACTATAAACACAGCCGCCGCCGCTACTACACAATTGGGTTTTGTTTAGAGTTTAGTTTTCCATCGAGAAACTGAATCGTTCATTGTAACTGTGGTGACAAATCCTTTTACAGTGATTCAGGGCCCCCGTTCTTGATCTCCTCCACTGTGTCGATTAGTCCTTTGCAACCGAGTTCTTGAATCCTCTATTGATATTCACGTCATTCATATTTGCAATTTCAGATTGCGTGTTTTACCTTCTTGCTTGTGCTCTTCGATTCGCTTGTAGGAAAAGCCTTATTGGCGAGGTCAATCAAGTTGTGCTTGGTTGATAACCAACGGAGCAGTGGTGTAACGGTTGTAGGGTTCGAATCACGTTTGATTTGAAGCCAGATCGCCAACGTCGAGATCTCCACAAATCGAACTTATCGGCTACCTCTCGGAAGATCGGGCCTGTACTCATCAACACCTCTCATTCTTGGGAGACCCTTCGTGAGCACTACAAATGAGCACATTGATGTCGGTTCTAGAAAAATCAAATTCCATATCAACGGCAAGGTAGAGTGATTCTCCTTCAAGTCAAGACCAGAACAATGCTCTAATTTGGAATGGTGTAAGAAACAAGTTCATCCGTCAAGGTCTCCATCTCTGGGACCAAAGAACACACCCGAAGAGTAAACATGGACGGAGAAGTCCAGTTCGGTGGACTTAAAATGCCAAACCCTCACCGAGAGGTAACTTGGTAGTTATCCATAATCATTTTTCACATTATATTTTACTTCGACATATTTACTTTTCAACACATGCATTATAAAATAAAAATTCTCATCACGACATTATAAAAATTCAAGCCCCATATAAATAATTTTTATGAGCGTAAAAATCCTGTAAAGAAATATTTATTGTGGAGGCATAAAAAATTAAAAATAACATCATTCATCTTCTTATATTTCATAGTTTCATAAAATATTTTTATTGCATACATATATACCTAAATATATGGTAGAAATATGGGCACCGAGACCCATAGACACCTGGGACCCACCACCATCACTTCCATCTCCACTCGACCTCCATTATCACCTCCATATCTCCACCATTCCCACTCACCTCCACTCTGCACCGTCTAGACCACATTTCCACTGAAAGGAGCAGATATTTTGCTTAACCACAAAGCAAGAGGTCATCAGAAGGAAGGGGAGGCCAAATGGCCACAAAGTGGGACCGGTTGGCCTACTGCTCGCCCATTTATAAATACCACTCCTTCCTAGTTGCTTTTGACCTCAAACACAGCTCAAAACCAACTCCCAAGTTTGAAATTCTAGTTCTCAATTTCGTAGTTGAAAATTCTCTTGGTAGAAGTAGTTTTGGAGTGAGAGAAAACAGTGAGAAAGTTGGGAGTGAAAGTGTTGCTAGAATCTTGAGTAAGAGAGAGAGGTGCTACTAAAATTTGAGCAAGAAAGAGAGGGTCTAAGAGTGGTAGTGCTGTCCAAATCAAGAGAGAAAATTAAAAAGAATTAGGGTGGAAGTCATGCCAAATTATTGATTAGAAAAGTTCTTTAGGCAATCCCGGATGACTAACCCTCTGGACGACTAACTTTTGGATGGCTAACCGCTAACATTTTACTAACCCCATTCCACGAGTTGTGTTGTCTTTTGTCTATTTTGGAGGAAAATGAGCAAGATTGCCAGAAAGCACAAGCGTGCAGTGTCGTTCTGCTCAACGAGAAGTTCATCGTCCCAGGCAAGCTCTGACATGGAGGTCGATCCTCCATCTCCCGCTTTTGGAGCACCGTCCTGATTAGCCCCCCCACGGAGAGAAACATTCTTCTGCAAGAGAAGCAGCTCAAGCTCCGAGGCGAGACAAATAAGAACATTTACAAGCTGTTGAAGACCCGGAGGTTCATCCTCACTCCCGTCTATGATCCAGCCCTAATGCAAGCAATTGGTATAAACACTGAATTTGACATTATTTTTAAGGCAGTGGGATGGGAGAATGTTTGGGAAATTGATGAACCAGGGTCTAAGCTTTTGACTGCTGAATTTTTATGCACGTTGAATCCCACCAATTCGGAAGTTTCATTTAGACTTTTTGGAAAAGATTTTTCTATTCCATGGAAATAGTTTAGTGAACTTCTAGGATTTCATGCATAGTATGTGATTGATGTAGACACTGCTATACAAGACTTTGATAGGACGAAATTTTTTAGGGAGATGTCTAAAGAACTTACTTGCTATCATCTCTGCACAAATGAAATTCATCACCCAACCCTGCGTTTTATGCATAAATGGCTAGGATTTACTTTATTTCCTAGACAAGATTTTTGCACTATGAGGAATGATGAACTTAAACTGCTTTACACCATGGTTAAAACAAGAAAGGTTTTACCTGTCCAATTTATGATGAAATATTGGAAAGAAATCCCTGAACTTAAGGGAGATGTTGGGTGTACTTCTTTGGTCACCCGCATAGCTAAAAATTTGGGTCTGTTGCTTACATTGATGACATTCCCCATTGGTTTATTGATTATGAATATTTTGTCCAAGCTCACATTCTAAAGAAGAAAAAGGATGTGAAACTTGTCATGATGTATATGGATTATACAAACAAAATCCTGTTACCAGACTAAAACCTTGGTCTGTATGCGGTGCAGTCTTTTGTCATTGATTTACATGTGAAGGAGGCAGCGCCTCATCAGAGCGCTTCTGAGAGACTCATGCGCAACCCGTAGCCTAGATATCATGGTGATGATCCAATTCCCTAAGGACCTGCCTTCACCAGCTATGTAGGCTGGGACCAGCCAGGTTCTTCTCGCATGCACTAGCCCAAGCATGCTTGGTGGGAATCTTCCCACATGCACTAGCCCGAGCATGCTGGTTGGGAGTAGCCCACTCCTTAACATGCTACAAGCTCCTAGCATCAGGGCTCAAGTGTGCAATGGCAGGATGGCAACTTCGACTACTATCAGCAGCAGCCATATGAAGAAGTCTTGGGTGGCCATCAGGGAAGACGTATGTCCTTCTCTACCTATAGCTACCATGACTAGCCCATGGGCTATCATGAGCAGTAGATGGAGCACCCCTGCCTTGACAATAGGCTGACGGCTATCGAGGAGACACAACATAACATCCAGAACCAACTTCACCAGCACTCTCAGTGGCAAGCGGAGATGGGAGAACGCATCATCACCATTCAGCAGCACTAGGAGCAGGAGAACAAGAATTGGTGATACTTGCTCTAGGGTCTCCACATCGCCTCGCCTTTCTGAGAGACCGCAACAACACCCAACTTGGGGGAGGAGCCCCCGTTTACCGAAGGTAAGTTTTGCCTTCCTAACATTTTATTATTTTCTTTAGTTTATTTTTTTTTGAGTTTGCTATTTAGTAAAAAATGCATAACCAAAAATAGGATAAAAATTTATCTTATATATATATATATTATAGCGTGATCTAAAAAATTAAAAACCAAATAAAAAGACTGTGTATATAGTTTAAGTTTAATTAAGTTTGCTTAAGATGTGTTTTAGTTTCCTTTCTTATTTTTAAGAGCTAGATAAATAAAAAGAACTTGAAGATGATCTCACATGATGGAATTGATGAATAGTTGCTCTGTTATAATTCCTTTCAAGCACCTAGTTTTCAGCCTTGAATTCTCTTGAGTTTTAGATGGAATTGATTGGACATGAGAATTTGCTCTGAACTTGAAACTCGTGGGTAACATATGCTTGATCTTAAGTCTAGGTAATTGATGGATATGATATGAGAAGGTATGAGCTGCTATTTATCTTGTTCTAAGTGACACTTGAATTCCAGAGATTTATCTTTTCAAAAACATAAAAATGCAACTTGATAAAATCCTGTATGACAAAGCTCGAATTCCTACTAGAGCCAAATATGATATTTAGACTAGGAAAACTTTCACTCATATATGCTGCTTGCATTGCATTGAGTTTGGTCAAGATTTTTTGATGCCTTATGAGAGTTTTGTCATGCTCTTAAAATCAAGATCACGTACACACTACCCACATATGCACTACTCCTACATTAGGGGTAGGGGCAAAAACATGCATTCCATCTAGATCCACCCAAAAATATTTTACTCCTACATTGGGAGAAGACGCCAAAAACATGCTTGATAGGTTTTCCACCAAATAAATGCTCCAAGTTCTTGTTGCTGTCTCTCAAAAGTTTTGTTGCAAAAAGAGGCATGGGCTATGCAAAAGTTATTTATAAAAAAAGAAGAAGAGAGAAAGAAAAAGAATTGAAAAAATGAACAAGTGTCCGAATTATTAAAACAATGGGTACTTAGATACCCGCCTAAAGAAAAAAAAAGTAAGATGAATAGGATAGCCCATGTTTTCTTGCAATTGTTTCCAAAGTTCCAAATGAGAGATATATTTTCAAGGAGCATAGTAGAATTAGACTAGCCACCATATATATCTACCATATTCCACACACATACACATCTTGATTTGATTATATGACTCAACTCTCTTTGGATCCATTATTTAAATTTACAATATATGTATTGCAAGTATGCACTCTCATACAATTACCACTCCTATGAGCTCCATATAAGCCTTAGTTGTAGGGAAAGAAAAGGCATGACATCACTATTGCCTTGGTAAGGATCCAAAAATACCACATATATGAGAGACTTGAGAGTGTCATACAATGGAATCTCTGAGTTTTATTTTAAAAACTTATAAAAACTCTAGAATGATGGTTGAAAAAAGAACTTGAGACATAGTGCTTGATGTGATCATTCTGTCTTTCAATTGCTCAAGACCCAAGTGAAAGCTCAAAAGCCCCATGGTTGAAGGTAATATGGGTAAGTTTGAAAGATAGATCGATAAATTTTCATCCGGAGGAGAATTCTTTGTTGAACGCATGTGTACTTTTGAGGAGTAAAAACATTGCAGTGACTCCTAATCCATTGCTAAGTTTGGCTTTACTCAGGGACGAGCAAAGGATACGCTTGGGGGAGCATGTTGACGGTACTTATCGTCCATCATATACCATCGACATAACTTGAATAAATGCATAAAAAGGATCACCAACATAGTCTTAGGTGTTTGAACTGACAATTTCCACGAGTTTTGATGAATCTATGTTTTTAGCAGGGTTATTCTAGAAAATCGGCAAGGGGATCAAAATGTCAAATAAAATTTTGCTTTTCTGTGGTGAAAATTACTCCAAAAGGTTCCAGAGGACATCAGAAGGCATCCCCCCAAGGCAGACCGTGAGGGGATGATAGGTAGGGCTAGCTGGCCCCATCTGTAGGCCGCCTGGCCCCCTAGGGCCCACATGTCTGCCCTTGTCGATACATTGATTTTCCACCGCTTCCTAAATTGTATCTACGCTATTTATTCAAGTTGGTTTGATCTGAGGGCTCAGGATTGATGCTTTGGTCTATATAACTAGCCCCAACCCCCTCCAGAGGACGCTGCCATAAGTCAAGAGTAGACCAAAAATTAGGGTTTCTAGAGAGAAGAGAATAGAGCTCCAATTCTTCAAAGTTCTAGTATAGGCTAGCTAGCAAGGTTCAAGTAGAGTGTGGGCTATTGCTTAGGATTCCGGATCCATCGTCTGGAGACTGGTATAGCCATTGTATCTCTTTATTTATGACTTTATGCTACTTCAATATTATGTTGCTATTTATTATGTTCCTAGTTTGCTCTAGTTATATGCTTGACATAGTTGTGATTGATGATGAGTCTATGCATATGTTCGCAACGCGCTTAGCCCAAGACGCGTGTGGGTTTAGTGGTTGGCATTATGTAAGCATGGTGCTTAGATATTGTTTACCTATGGATGCATTCTGCACTCTAGGTCATATGGTAGATCATGGATGTGACACTCTCGTTGAGTCCTTTATAGTCCACTCCTCATTTATAGAGCAAATAGAACATGGTTGCGAAGGGAGACAAGCTCTGTTCTTGATCTTCCTTAGTAATGTTCCTTATGCATAGATCCAAAGTTAATTATGCTATAGATGAGAGTGTATATACTTGGGTGTACAAAAGGCTTAGTAAATAAGGTATAACATAGGAATCTTTTGCTCTTACCGAATCTCCTGCCTAGCTGTACTACATTTTATGAGTCTCTATTTCAATCTCTGGAATTACTATCAATGCTTCACACTTATCATTTATTTATCAATTGACTTACACCTGACATAACATGAGAGTGGTTTTATCATAAGTATACATATTTGTCAATATCTCTATGCCAACAATCCCATAGCTCCTCCATGTGGATAAAATATAAATAATGATACTCGGTATACTCCCGGATGAAATGCTACAATAGAATATTATCTATGCGCTTGTAGATACTTTAACATATATAATTTTCTCTGAGTTTACAAATGTCATTAATAATTACCAACAACACATTTCTGGTATCAAGCTAGGGATGACAACTTAGTAAAGAGTGATGCTAAGAAATGTCAACACAGAGCTTGCCTATTTAACTCTCCTAGTTGGTAGGCGGGCTATGCCCCAAAGTACTAGTGCATTTCTCCTAGTCATTAGCTTACCCTTAGTTACTGAAAGATAAATCGCTCGCTCTCCCATCTAGCTATATCTAGTGTAGCTTGTTTAGTAGTTTAGTTTAGGTAATTCACATTCAACTTCCACTATCGTTCACCTACCTAGGATACACTTAGGCTTCCCTTAGCAATCTACTAGTAAATATAAATTCTAGCCTTCTGCCTTCCTATGGGAAAAATATAAATTCAACACTCGGTACTCATCGAGCAAAGTGCTATGTGATAATTCTATGCGCTTGCAGAATTCCTCCAAGAGTTGTTAAGAAGTATCAACAGGCATTTCTAGCGCCGTTGCTAGGGAAGGCAACTGGCCTCAAATTTATATGGCTAGCTTTGCTAACTAGTCTTTTAGTTATACTAAGTAGTTTATCCTTTTTTCCTCTTACCCTATCACTACCCTACATGATCATGGGCGACAAGTCCATTCGTGATGTTTCTACACCCTCGGCTGCTAATGTAGCCATCAGACCCAATGTTATCAATGGGGACGCTAACTTTGAGCTTAAGCCAGCATTAAATACGATGGTTCTGGCTAGTCCATTTTGTGGGAAAGCTCACGAGGATGCAAATGGTCACATCCAACACTTTTTGGAGATTTGTAGCACATTCACCATTAAGGGAGTGAACCAAGAGGTTATACGTCTTCGCCTTTTCCCCCTCTCTTTGTTAGGAAAGGCTAAGTAATGGTTTTACTATAATCGCAGTGCTATAGACACATGGGACAAGTGTTCCAACGCTTTCCTAGTCAAGTTTTTCTCTATGGGCAAGACTAACGCTCTTCGTAATAAGATCTTTAGTTTTCAACAACTAGTAGAGGAATCGATTCCCCAAGCTTGGGAATGAATGCAAGAGTATGTCTCTACATGCCCACACCATGGCATGGAAGACTGGCTTTTGATCTAGAACTTCTACCATGGATTAGTGCCATTAGATAGGAGCCATTTAGATGTTGCTGCTGGTGGAGCATTCTTTTCGCTAAGTGTTACAAATGCAAAGACACTGATCGAGAAGATGGTTTCCAACCAAGGATGGAGCAATGATCGACTCCAACCCCATAAATGAGGTACGCATTCAGTTAAAGAAATTGACATGCTTGCAGCTAAGATGGATCTACTCGCAAAGCGAGTAGAACATTACGAGAAGGTGAGTTCCCAAGAAACACTCAAAGCCATAGAATCCCACATGACTTGTGAAGTCTGTGGAGATGTTGGACATTGGGCAATTCCTATCCTAAGACCCAGAAAGACCTCAACTTCGTCAACACTGACAATGGGTTTTGTCCACCACAACATCAAGGATGGAATCAACACTCCAACAACCAAGGAGGTAACAATTATTACTCTTTTCAATGTATGAATAATCAAGGTAATAATAGTTATGCTTTCCTTAAAGATCTTGTTTATAGTCAGAGTAAAATGACTGATAGCATTAATAAAACGTTACATGCTCATGAAAAGATGTTGGAAAATATAGATGCTAAATTGGATGAGTTTTCTTCTGCTTTAAAGAATCAACTTAGTTTTAATAAAATGATAGAATCCCAATTAGCTCAAATTGCTGCTGCTATCCCATCCTATGAAAAAGATAGAATTCTTGACAAACCTAAAGGAACCATGGAGACAACCAACCTTGTTACGGTAAGGTATGGCTATGCTTTAAGTTCTTGGGGTTCCTACTTAGTCGACTCCCCATTTACCATTAAGAAAGGTGATCTTAGAACCCCCATGATTACTTGCTCGATAGGATCCCATACTTTTCATAATGCTGTTTATGATCTAGGGTCTAGTATTAACATCATGTCAAAGGAAACTTATGATAGATTGTTTTACACTACCTTAGCTTCAACTTTAGTTTACTTACAGCTATTCGATCAATCCACCCATTATCTCGAGAGAGTCACCACTACTTTATTAGTTAAAGTTAGGAGTGCTTATGTTCCAATAGATTTTATGATCTTAGACATGGGCAACGCCAAGAATACACCTTTAATCCTTGGTCGTTCTTTCCTTAATACTGCAAATGCTTGCCTATATGTGGCTTCTGGGCAAATCCAATTCTACTTTGCTGGAAGAAAATAAATATTTGCTTTTGCCTCTGGACAACCCCTCTTTGATGAGAAACAGGAAAAGAAGAAGCATCCGAAGAGAATCAAGATGAAGAAACCAAAGCCAATTGAAGATCCAGAGAAGCCCGTCAAGAAGAAGAAGAATAGAAGGAGGTGGCATAAAAAGAAAGATCCATCTTCAAATTTGTCATCCCCTGATCCTGACAAGGCTTCCAAGGTGGAACAAGAGGAAACGCCTCCACCCAAGGATGAATGACCTTGAGCCCATCAAAAAGGTCAGTTCTCTATCTATTGCATTTATTTACCGTATTTCATTAATTGCATCTCATATTTAAATTTCCAATAAATTTGCTTTGCATTGCATGATTAGTTAGATGCATTAAGCTACTCTATGTTAATAAATAAAGTCATGTAGTAGCTATGCATGTTAGTATAGGATTTGCATTTAAAAAAATAAATAAAAAATAAAAAATAAAGTAATATATAATAATAATAATAATAATAATAATAATAATAATAATAATAATAATAATAATAATAATAATAATAATAAGTAGTAGTAGTTATTCTGAATAAGCTATCTAGTAGTAATAGGTTTAGTCAATTAGTCATTTATGTATTCTAATAGTGTTAGTTAGTCAATAAAAAGAGAATCAAAATAGCCACTAGACGACATTTCAACTTATGCAAAAGGCAAGCTTGGGGGAGACATCTCTCCCCTCTCAGGTATGAAAGATCTTAAACCCTCTCTTTACATTCATGTTTGTTTTACATGTCAATATTCATGATCATAGAATGTAGAGAGGAGTGCCTTGAAATTTATCTTAAAAGAAACTCTGCTATAATAATATGATGATAATTTAATTGGAGATAATGAAAAGTTACTCTGTGATACTTTGCAAAAGCTTGTCATACAACCTTATACTTCTTAAGTTTTGAGTATGATAACTTAGAGTTCATCTTAAGTTGAATGCTTTTGTGGGTTGCAAATGCTAGAACCAAGAATATGCTCTTATGAGATATGTTGTAGCCATGATTAGAGTAAATCTTTGAACCTATCTGAGGGATGGTAAAAACAACCTAGAGTTTTGTTTTATAAAATGCTAAAACTCTCTTGCTAGAAGTTCCTCAATGGTGATAAATTCCTACCAAAGCCAGATACATATTCATTCATACATGATAAAGCCACTATAAAAGCTGCTTGATTGTTTTGAGCTTTTTAAGCCTTGTTGATCTGAGTAGAGAAATTTATCATGCTTTTTGATTAAGATCACGTACACCCACATACTTATGCTATTCCTACACTAGGAATATGCAACCACATATGCTTTCCATAAATTACTGCTCTATGAGAATTAAAGTTACCTCTTTAACTATCTTACATCAAAAAGAGAGGCATGGGCTGTAGAAAAAAGTGAGAGAGAATAAAGAGCAAAAAGCTCTAGTGTTCAAAAAAGAGAGAGTGAGAAAGAAAGTAGCCATGCCCTCTCAAAAAGAAGCTAGAGAAGGGAAACTTCTCAAAGAAGTACCACTTCCACCAAATATAGCACACACACGCACAACTTGATCAATTAGTATGATTTGTTGCTCCTTGTGATCCAAGTGTTTGACTTAGCAATAAATTTAATTCAAGTAGGCTATGCTTTTATCCCCTACCTTGAGCTCCACATAAGCTTTAGGATAGAAATTAAGGTTAAGAACCATGGCCTTGGTGAGATTTCAAAACACCATTGAGTGACTTGAGTGTACCATCTAAAGAACTTAGGCAAGTTTTTTTTTCAAAATTTATTGAAAACCTCCAATACATTTGAGCTAAACCAAAGTAGGCAAAAAGTATCTATCTAGCTACACATTCTTGCAATTACTTGTGTCAAGGTGAAGGCTATAAGTCCCACATTGCTAAGACTGATGGTGAATTTCTAAGTGATAACATGTTGAACTCAAGTGATAGTATTTGTTTGTATATAAATTTCTATAGGGCGTTACATAGTAGCAACTCCTGATCCAACACCTATTCCATGTTAAACCCGCATCTTTGCTGAGGACAGCAAAGGGGTAGCTTGGGGAAGCTTGTTGACGATCACTAACACCCGTTTTGACCATCAACATTCCACCCAAAAGCATGACCAATTGAGGTAAATCATCATCACATGTGTAGAATTTTGTTTATAATTCACCTAGTTCTACTTGTGCTTGTAGAATTGTATATATGTAGGAAATTTAAACAAAAATAAGCAAAAAGGTGACAAATATGGACACATGGAAGCAAGTGGAAGTGGCACTGAGCCTTGGGCCCACTTGGCAGCATCGCTCGACCCCACTAGGGTGCCACCTAGAACCCCCTAGGTGGCCATGCCATGTCACAGATCCATGGGAGTTGCTCTAGAGCCAATGGGAAGCGTTCATTCAAGTTAGTTTGATCAATGGACAAGATTTGATGATGGTGGATCCATGGGCCCATTGTTATAGACTTGGGAGGCTTCCACCGCCTTACCAACTGACTTACCTATCGAATTTCGACATGTGCTGGCTTCACAACTGAATTGGAGGAGCAACCATGGCACTATGATGCAGAGGCGATGCATCCAAGGGCCGACCGACACCCCCTTGTGCCGCCCGATGCCCTAGGTGCTCCACCGACCTCCTAGCTACCTACAAATACCCCCATACCTCTCTACACTATAAATAGAGGGTGTGGAGCTAAGTGGAAAAGTGCCCCATTCATTTCCAAGCTCTCCAAGCTTCTCTTAGCTTTCTAGCTTAGCATTAGCTATAGAGTAGTAGTCTAGTAGTGGAGTAGACCAAGAGCGAAGCTTCTCTCAGAGTCTAGAAGAGTCTTCTGGGTCTGGTATAGCTCTTTTGTAATTCTTTATTTAGCATTTACTTTATTCGGTATTTATTTCAATACTTTATTCTAGTATTATTGCTTTGCATTACTTAAGTACTTAGTCATTATTGGTAATCATTAGTGAGCTTAGGTGCTTATTTTTTGGCATTATTAGCATAGGTTATCTCTTAATTAGTAGCTATTCGTTAGTATTGGTTCCACCATCTGGTTAGGGTGCTTTGATCTCATTTCATCGAAGCTCGGATCGAAGTAGTAAGTTTATAGATTAAGCGTGGTGCTTAGGCTATAGATTACTTGTGGATATGGCTAGGCCTCCGGATAGATTGTGGTAGGTGGCAAGTGGTGACAGCCTTGTCCATCCTCTATATTCCACCATGATAGGTCTAGTTATTAAATCATAGGGCTCATGGTAGATCTTGTCTATTTAACTCTCCTAGTTGGTAGGCGGGCTATGCCCCGAAGTACTAGCGCATTTCTCCTAGTCATTAGCTTACCCTTAGTTAATGAAAGATAAATCACTCGCTCTCCCACCTAGCTATCTCTAGTGTAGCTTGTTTAGTAGTTTAGTTTAGATAGTTCACATTCAACTTCCACTATCATTCACCCACCTAGGATACACTTAGGCTTGCCTTAGCAATCTACCAGTAAATATAAATTCTAGCCTTCTGCCTTCATGTGGGAAAAATATAAATTCAACACTTGTTACTCATCGAGCGAAGTGCTACCTTGAATTTATATTGCTAGCTTTGCTAACTAGTCTTTTAGTTATCCTAAGTAGTTTATCCTTTTTCCATATACCCTATCACTACCCTACACGATCATGGGCGACAAGTCCATTCATGATTTTTCTACACCCTCAGCTGCTAATGTACTCACCGGACCCAATGTTTTCAATGGGGATGCTAACTTTGAGCTTAAGCTAGCATTAATTGTGATGGTTCAGGCTTGTTCATTTTGTGGGAAAGCCCACGAGGATGCAAATGCTCACCTCCAACACTTTTTGGAGATTTGTAGCACATTCACCATTAAGGGAGTGAACCAAGAGGCTATACATCTTTGCCTTTTCCCCTTCTATTTGTTAGGAAAGTATAAGCAATGGTTTTACTCTAACCGCAATGCTATAGACACATGGGACAAGTGTTCCAACGCTTTCCTAGTCAAGTTTTCCCTTATGGGGGAAGACTAACGCTCTTCACAATAATATCTCTAGTTTTCAACAACTAGAATATGAATTGATTCCCAAAGCTTGGGAATGAATGTAAGAGTACGTCTCTGCATTCCACACCATGGCATGGAAGACTGGCTTTTGATCTAGAACTTCTACCATGGATTAGTGCCATTAGATAGGAGCCATTTAAATGCCATTGTTGGTGGAGCATTCTTTTGGCTAAATGTTACAAATGCAAAGACATTGATCGAGAAGATGGTTTCCAACCAAGGATGGAGCGATGGTTGACTCCAACCCTGTAAATGAGGTACACATTCAGTTAAAGAAATTGACATGCTTGCATCTAAGATGGATCTGCTCGTAAAGCGAGTAGAACATTATGCGAAGGTGAGTGCCTATTGATGATAGTTAATGTCAATCATAAACCATCAATATACTTTGCATAAATGACTAAAATGGATCACCAACATAGATTTAGGGGTTTAAACTAACAATTTCCATGAGTTTTGGTGAATCTGTGTTTTTAACATGATTTAATCAGAAAACCACCAAGGAGGACCTATTAGTCAATGTAAATCATGAAAATACGTGACGGTATGTACATGGCAAGACTATAGAAGACTCTAGAAGGTGAATCACCAAAGCATACCCTGAGCCACTAACATGTGGGGCCGGTTGGCCCCACTGTTAGGCCAACTGGCTTATGGGCCCCTCATGTCAGCCTCTTGTTGCTACGTCGGTTCTCCACCACCTCAAGGATCACATCTATGCCGTCCTTTTAAGTTGGTTTGATCTGAGGGTCTAAGATGCTTGAAGGCCCCTATATATACCTACCTATAGCCCCCTCTCTAGGGCAGAATGCATTTGATCCTGAGAGCCTGAAGGCCAGAAACCCTAATTCATATTTCCACTAGGATCAGAGCTAGCAATCAAGAGAAGATTAGTCCTCAGTAGGATATAGTCTTGTATTAGAGATAGAGAGATATAGTGTGAGGGAAGAGTTTAGAGGAAGTGCCGGCCTATCGGTGCTCTCTCTACGGCTTGTACCCTGGCGGAATCAAGTTCTTCTTAAGCTTGCTTTTGAGATTCTTTGGTAATCGACTTCTAATTCTGGTAAGCATCTTGTTCATATTGTTCTTTGGGTTTGCGACTCTCTTTAGAGTACTTTAATCCTGTTAGCTCCTGGGTTAAAGTAGTATTCGTAGTGTAAGCGTGGTGCTTAGACTCGGTTAGTCATGGATGTACCCTATATTCCGGATCGGTGGTAGCTCGCGAGGGTGACTCTTATAGCCTTGTTGAATCCTTTGTAGTCCACCTCCCATTTGTAGGCCTAGTAGGACCTTGTTACTATAGGAAAGATACTCTGCCTGTGTTTTCTTTAGTAATATCCCCAAAATTGAACAATAGAAGACATAGCTTACTGAAGTTAGAACTAGAAGACATTTGCGATCTCCTTTATATTGCTATTATCTAAGCCTTGTTGTGAAGTTGGGTTAAGTTAGATTTAGTTATTCTCACACATGTTTCCTTGAGTTCGATATAAAACTAGGATACTTCCAGTGAAGTGCTACATTGGTATAATATCTGTGCGCTTGTAGATTATTCTATGTGCATTAATATATACCAACAAACATTTTGGCGCTGTTGCCGGGGAAATGGTTGCTGAGTTAACTTCAAACCTAGCTTAACCTTGTATCATTATTCTTTTATCTTTTATTCTTTTCTTTTCTTTTCTTTATGGATTCAGAATCCACTTCTATCTACTAATACGATGCATCTACGAGCGCATGTCTAGAGCCACTAGAATCCTCAAAGCCTATCCTAGCACCTGGCTTTGAGGTGTGCCCGTGTTTAATCAACATAGTCCAGGATCAATCCTTTTCGAGCGAAGATGATGAAAATCCTTATTCCCACCTAAATGAGTTTGAGCAAACATGTGCATGCCTACACAAGCAGGCATGTCAGACAAAACCTTATGATGGAAGCTTTTTCCTTTTTCTTTGATGGGAAAAGCCAAATGATGGTACAAGCTCACCAAAGGGAGTAGACAAGGAGATTGGGAACCTTTGTGTTCTAACTTTTCCTTGCAATTCTTTCCCATCTTTAGAGTAGTTAGCCGTCATTTAGAGGTTCTAACTTTTAAACAAGAAGAAAAAGAATCTCTAGGCATGGCATGAGATCATTTGAATGCTCTTATTAATACTGGCCCAAACCTTGCCATTCAAGACCCCATTCTTCTTCAACACTTTTATATGGGTCTTGATAGGAAAACCTCGAAGTGTCTTGATACAGCTTTAGGAGGATCATTCTTGCATGTCTTCACCAATTCGGGGAGAAGCATTCTTACTAAAATCCTAGAGAACACGCCTAAAAAAGTACACAAGAAGTCGTTAGAGGAGGAACCCTAGATAGCTGAACCAAAACTTTTTCCTAACCCATTAGCAACTTCAGCTATCCCAAATCTTGAACCACCAAAAAAGGAGGAAACTCCAATTTTAGAATTTATGCTTGAATTTAGTGAATACAGAAATACCATGAGGAGACCCCAGAAGCCTAGGAAATCATCATCTCATGAAGAAATTCTTAACCCTTTTGAGGAAGCTTTCCTTAAAAAGACTACAAAAGAGCTAGTGTCTATTATAAGTAATGAGTGGTTAGAAGAATCATAGCTTTCCTCTGATGTGATTCATCTAGATTCACCTTCTATATCCATTCATTGCCAAATTAACAAAGCTCCTTTTGATTCTCTTTATAATCAAGTTATGGGTGTTAATACCATGTTTGCATCTTTTGCTCATGATTTATTGAAAGACATGCGATTAACACCAACAACAAAGTTGTTGAAAAGTCTTTCAGGACACATTCTCCCAAATTTAGGAATTTTGTATGTCCTCCCTATCAAGGTACAAGGAACCATGGTTCATTTGAGCTTTTATATCTATGATATCATAGAGTTTGACCTGTTGATAGGACAACCAATCGAAGGACTTATCCAAGAAGGACACATAGGGAAATTGAAAATAAGCCTCAAAAAAAACTTTAAGCTCTCTATACCCATTACTCATTCTCTAAATGCTGAGACTGAGCTGATTCCCAAGCAAGACTGAAAGGTCCTAATGGCTAGAGGGGGGGGGGTGAATAGCCTATTAAAAATTTCTACAACAACACTTAACAAACCGGTTAGACAATTATGAGGCGAAGCAAGTGTTGCGCTAGCCTACTAAAATTGCAAGCCACCTACCATAATTATAGTTTATATAGTTTCTATCCACACTATAGCTATGTCACTACACTAAGTTAGTGTGCACTCGAAGGCTAACTAAAGAGCCACACTAACCAAACTAACACGCTCTCAAAACTAGCTACACTAAAGAGCTTGACAACTAGTTTGCGGTAATGTAAAGAGAGTGAGCAATTTGTTTATACGGCCATGTCGAGGAAGAAGCCAATCAATCATAAGAATGAATACCAATGAAGACCAATCACCTCAGAATCAAATGATGAACACAATGATTTTTTACCGAGGTTCACTTACTTGCCGACAAGCTAGTCCTCATTGTGGTGATTCACTCACTTGGAGGTTCATGCGCTAATTGGCATCACACGCCAAACCCTAAATAGGGTGCTGCACAACCAACACAAGATGACGATCACACAAGCCACGAGCAATCCACTAGAGTACCTTTTGGCTCTTCGCTAGGGAAAGGTCAAGAACCCCTCACAATCACCATGATTGAAGCTAGAGACAATCACCAACCTCCACTCAATGATCCTCACTGCTCCAAGCTGTCTAGGTGGCAGCAACCACCAAGAGTAACAAGTGAATCCCACAGTGAAACATAAACACCAAGTGCCTCTAGATGCAAACACTCAAGCAATACACTTAGATTCACTCCCAATCTCACAAAGATGTTGAATCTATGATGGAGATGAGTGGGAGGGCTTTGACTAAGCTAACAAGGTTACTATGTCAATGCAAATGGCCAAGGGCATGAGCTAGAGCCATCCATGGGGCTTAAATTGAAGCCCCCATAAAATAGAGCCATTGTACCCCTTCAATGGGCACAACATGGGGTGACCGGGCGCTCCGGTCAGATCGATCGGACATAGGTCCCCAGCGTCTGGTCACCCGATGCTTGCCACATGTCATCGGCTTCAAATGCTGATTGCCCGATCTCAATGGTCATTAGTACTTTTAAGTAGTGACCGGACGCGCTGCACTAAGTGACCGGACGCACCAACACAAGAGTCCGGTCATTTCCAGTAAGGTACCAGAAGCGAAAAATCATGACCGGACGTGCTCGGTCATGCCTACCCAACGTCCAATCACTCAACGTCGTCATACATCATACTGACTAGACTCAGTCCCTGAGCGTCCGGTCATTTTCTGTGCCAGCGTCCGGTCATGAGACCAAAACCGCACGCTCACTGCTATCATTGATCGAACACACCGGTCCTACCAAGACTAGCGTCCAGTCACTTACAGTGACCTCCGTCTTTTATGTATAGAGCACCGGTGGCACCATCGGACACTCCGCTAGTGAAGTTCCTAACGCTTGCTCAAATGTGCCAACCACCAAGTGTATCACCTTATGCACATGTGTTAGCATATTTTCACAAATATTTTCAAGGGTGTTAGCACTCCACTAGATCATAAATGCATATGCAATTAGTTAGAGCATCTAGTGGCACTTTGATAACCGCATTTTGATACAAGTTTCACCCCTCTTAATAGTATGGCTATCAATCCTAAATGCGATCACACTCACTAAGTGTCTCGATCACCAAAACAAAATAGCTCCTACTACTTATACCTTTGCCTTGAGCCTTTTGTTTTTCTCTTTCTTCTTTTTGAGTCCAAGCATTTGATCATCACCATCATTATGATCTTCACCATTTATTCATCACTTGGAGTAGTGCCACCTATCTCATAATCACTTTGAGAAACTAGGTTAGCACTTAGGGCTTCATCAATTTACTAAAACCAAACAAGAGCTTTCAAAGACCCAATGGAAGAGGTTAAGGTTGCATCTCTTGATGACTTGATCGAACCCAACCTTAAAGATGATGCCTAGTTCTTCATTGAACAAGAAGAAGAAAATCCTACACAACCTGAACCTCTAGATGAATTACTGAACCACCAAAGCCCACCATTGAGCTTAAACCCCTGCCTTCTGATCTTAGATATGATTTTCTCAATAATGATCAGGATTCTCCTATGATCATAAGTGATAAACTCTCTCAGAAGGAATCCCTCCGCTTGCTAACTGTCTTAGAAAAACATCGCTCTACTTTTGGCTACTCACTCCAAGACCTTAAGGGAATAAGCCCTGCTCTTTGCACCCATCGCATCCCTATAGATCTCGATTATATACCTTCTAGGGAGCCACAACGTAGGCTTAACAATACAATGAGAGAGGTTGTTAAGAAAGAGGTTTTGAAACTCCTACATGCCGGATCATCTACCCCATTTTGTACATGGAGTGGGTAAGCCCTCTGCAAGTTGTGCCTAAAAAGGAAGGCATGACTATTGTTAAAAATGAAAAGAATAAATTGATCCCCCAAAGAACCATCATAGGATGGCGGATGTGCATTGATTATAGAAAACTTAACAAGGCAACAAGGAAAGATCATTTTCCGCTACCCTTCATTGATGAAATGTTGGAGTGACTGACAAATCACTCTTTCTTCTGTTTCCTTGATGGGTATTCAGGTTATCACCAGATACCGATCCATCTAGACGACCAAAGCAAAACCACTTTGACATGTCCATATGTAACTTATGCTTATCATAGAATGTCTTTTAGACTATGTAATGCTCTAGCTTCTTTTCAAAGATGCATGATGTCTATATTTTCTGATATGATTGAAGAAATCATGAAAGTTTTTATGGATGATTTTCTGTTTATGGAAAAACTTTTGATGATTGTCTTGATAATTTAGACAAAGTTTTGCAAAGATGTGAAGAAAAGCATTTAGTCCTTAATTGGGAAAATGTCATTTTATGGTTAGAGAAGGCATAATGCTTGGACACTTGGTGTTTGAACGAGGGATAGAGGTAGATAAGGCTAAAATTGAAGTAATTGAATAGTTACCTCCTCCCATAAATATTAGAGGGATCCATAGTTTTCTTGGTCATGCGGGGTTTTACCACTGCTTTATAAAAGATTTTTCACATATTGCTAGACCACTCACAAATCCTTTGGCCAAGGATGTTCCCTTTGAATTCGATGATGCATGTTTAAAATCTTTTAAAATTCTTAAGAAAGCACTCATCTCTGCACCAGTCATTAAATCCCCTGATTGGTCACTACCTTTTGAAATTGTGTGTAATGCTAGTGATTATGCTCTAGGAGCAGTTTTGGGACAAACAAAAGATAAGAAGCATCATGCAATTGCTTATGCTAGCAAAACTCTGACAGGACCTCAACTTAGTTATGCAACAACTAAAAAAGAACTCATGTCTATTGTTTTTGCTATAGATAAATTTAGATCTTAGTGTCAGAGACTAATACTAGGGTATCTGAAGAGGAGAGGCTAATGACTATTAAGCCTTATTTCCTTTAAGGGCGCGACTGTAGCTCCAACCAATCCCTAGGTATGCAGGCTCCACCTTGCCCGACCTCTAAGGGCACGAGTCACCTTGCCCGACCTATGAGGGCAGGCTCCGCCTTGCCTGACGTCTAAGGGGTGGCTCCACCTCGCCTGACATCTGAGGGCTAGCTTCGCCTCACCCAATGTCTGAGGGCTGGCTCTACCTCGCCCAATGTCTGAGGGCTAGCTCCGAATCGCCCGCCTTGCTCGACCTCTGAGGGCGGGCTTTGCCTCACCCAACGTATGAGGGCTAGCTCCACCTCACCCGATGTCTGAGGGCTAGCTCTGCCTCGCCCGATGTCTGAGGGCTAGATTCACCTCACCCAATATCTGAGGGCTAGCTTTGCCTCACCCAATGTCTAAGGGCTCGCTCCACCTCACCCACCATCTGAGGGCTGGCTCCGCCTCACCCAATGTCTGAGGGAGGGCTCCACCTCATTCGACGTCTAAGGGCTGGCTCCACCTCGCCCAACACCAAGGCCGTGGGCTCCATCTCGCTCAACCCCTCGAGCGTAGCTCCCAATGGAACCCAAGCTGCCGCCAACCACTATGGGCCAGAAGGTACAACCCAAGGTCAAACTTCTGGCACCGTGCCCACAACATGTCATTCCAGGGAACTCACATCACCCGCAATGATAGACGTGTGGTCACTGTGCTGCCTACTTAAAAGGACCTAGGATGCCGCCTAGAAGGGGGGGGTGAATAGGCGTTTCTAAAAATTAACACCTTTAAATGCGGAAACAATTAGAAAAGGGAGTTTCCAAAATGGAAACTCCAAATTAAGAGTAATGCCACCCCTTACAAGTTAGCCACAGAGTAAACAAGGTATAAAGATTATATCTAGAAGCTACAACTCTACAACACAAAGTTAGAATAGAGAATAAATATTTTTTAGCACAGGTAGGAAATACCAGACGTGTCTAGTATGAATATCGGACGTGTCCGGTATACATGATTTTTGCAGAGCAGCTTCAAACTTGCTCTTTTCGGTTTCTATCTTCAAGCCAAACTATCGGTACCTACTAGAGATGACAATATACATAGAGGATCTGCACAAGAGCTGGAGCAACACAAATATCAAATGAAATGCGAATTGAGACATGATATTTGTTTTACCGAAGTTCAGACTCGTTCGAGTCCTACTCTTCATTGAGGGGGCTACGGGCGACCCAACAAAGGTCAGCCCTAGAGGGTACCACGAAGTTTGCTCTAGCTGGAGTCTTTTCCAACTCCTTTTCCTCCTTCCACTAGTTGATTCTGAGGCGGTGGAATCAACCGTTACAAACTTTCTGAGGCACACCACAATCTCTTGGGTGCTCTTCGGCGATACCTAACAACAATCTAGGACCGAAGAGTCCAAGAGTAACGAATGCAAATCACGAGATTGACAATATGCACAAGTGCTCAAGTGGTTGGATTGCTCTCTTTTTGAATTTCACTCAACCCATAATTTGATTTGGCAAATTTGATCAAACACTCACTAAGAGAGGGTTGGGAGAGTTGGCAAAGCTCAAAAATGTGCTAGAGGATCAGTAGAATCAGCAGCCTCCAAAGGTGGTGGCTTGGGGGTATTTATAGCCCCTTGGAAAAACTAGTCATTTGATAGCCATGCCATACCGGACACATCCGGTATGACTTACACTGCCCCAAGGGTAACTAAGTTATAATGACAATGTGAGGCGTCGAAACTCCCGATGAATGTTAGAACTCCTGATTCACGTCGAAACTCCTGACCCTCAGCATATTTGAAAACTAGGTAACTAAGTTGAAGTTTGTGAGGTGTTGGAACTCCCGACGCATGTTGGAACTTCTGACCATCGGAACTCCTGACTCACATCAGGACTCCCAACCCTCAAGGCATTTTGAAAACTAGCCGTTGGCCTCTGGTCATCCATATCAGACACGTCCGGTATGACGAGGACAGTGAACCTCTGAGTCAGTTAAGCATGAAATGTCAGAACTCCTGACCTATGTCGGAACTCCCGACCGTTGGAACTTCCGACCCACATCAGAACTCCCGATGAACCAACCCAAGAACAATAAGAATTTTATCATGGCTGGGCACATACCAGACACGTCCAGTATCTTGCTAGACTAGCAAAAACATATTAGCTCTTTTGTCTCTCAAACACTCAAAACTCACATGGGTTGGCTTGAGCACTTATGAAACATTATCTATCAACATGATGCATCCCTCTTAATAGTACGATATTCCTATTAACTCAAATTTAAAAGTATAACGAATTTAAACCTTTTGAATTGATCTCTTTCAATCGAAGCTGTGTATTCCAATCTTCATCAAGTGAGGGTGCTAATATGTTGATATTAATCTTTTCACTTGAGCATAGCCATCTTATGCACGTGACTTGATTCCATTCATCAAATTTTAAATAATCCTAAATGTATCAAGTCACTTCTATCAAACACTTTAATAGTGATTTGATCCTTCATATTGACATGACTATCATAGCTTGATTAGTATCTCAACTAAATGCAAGTACTTCCTTCTTCACCCTAGCTAGGTTCTTCAGCCGCCAAGCCGTCGCTTGCCCTTCACCCTTGCTTAGTACCTCGAAGCCTTTCCTTGCTATCTTCACCATCTCAAGCCATCAAGTCACATCTTGTGTTGAATCATCCATTCATTTGTATTGTTATCTTTTTATTTTAATTTAGCAAGCTTTAAATATGAGACCATTCCATATGCAATCCCTCATGTCTCATTAATTAATTCTTATAAGCTTGCTTTCACATAGAACATGGAAATCCCATAATAAATAAGCCTTTGCATGAATTCTATTTGCATTGTTGTCTTGTGCTTGAACTAGATTGTTTATACAATAACACATCATTTTGGCTTTCATGAAGTACCCATGAGATAACCTATTACCTATCCACACTTAGCAAATGGGTTAGACCTTTAATCACGTTGTCATTCAATCATCCAAAACCCACTAAAGGGCTAGATGCACTTTCAATCTCCCCCTTTTTGGTGATTGATGACAACTTGATTAAAGCTTACAAAAGAATATAAACATTTAAGCTTTTGGGTTCAATGATTTATGAGAGGTTCCCCCTTAATATGTGCTTATGATTAGAATTCACAAAATGACCTCAAATGTCAATTGCACATACTAAAACATATAGGAGACTCCCCTAAATCATTGCATCCATGGGGTGCATGTGTGTGTGACAAGATAAAACCATGATGCATATGACAAGATATATGACACAAGAATAAATATAAAGGCATCACATCAAATATTTTTATTCTAGCATGCATAGTCCTTATGAAAATAAATGAAACACATGTATATCACACATAGCACTCAATACACATTTTCTCAAGTCCACAAGCCACTAATATAATATAAATAAAGATCATGTCTCAAGAGATACATAGAGAAAGCATAAGTGAGTCTCATCTCTCATAAGATACAATCTAGCTCAAAAGATTACATTAATGAAGCTCAAGAAACTACAGCCTACAGTATATATCTTCAGGTACATAGATAAGCAAAAACAAATGTCCTGAAGCTTTAATTAGTCTCACTCCCCCTTTGTCACCTATCACCACAAAGGTCCAATAATGACATACAAAGCACAAAAGGGGCTGCAAGCTATATCTGATCTCTGGCATCACTCATCACCATCACCATTGCCCTCATTGTCTGAGCGTGAAGCATCGGGTGGGCAAGAAGAACTCTATCCTAGAGCACCAATACCCTCATAGATATCCTAGCCACCAAAGTCGTAGTCACTAGTATAGTACCTAGGGTCACTACCAAAGATGTCCTACCAGAAAGCAGAACCCATCTCCTCTCCCACACTAGGGTGTGGCTGCTGCTATGCCTGCTCCTGAGGCTACTCCTGTAGGGTCTGCTGTCGCTAAAAGAACTCAGCAAACTATCTGTCATATCTAGCCTGCTACTGCTCCTCAATCTCTAGCTCACTAGCTGCTGAGACTGCTCCATCTGACAGAGGAGACCTAGGAGGATTAAGCTCAAGTTGGGTAGCTAACTGCTTTAGAGTCCTGGTGTCCCTCCTCCTAGCCTCCCTCTCCTTCCTCTGCCTAGACTCAATGCCCGTTGCCTAACCTGAATGTCCCGGCACATCCCAAAGATGGAACTAAAGAACTTATGGATAGACAAGGGAGGACTACCACAGCCTGAGGAAGAACGTGAGTGAGAACCACTTGGAGGATGGGAAGCTCCTCCTACTGGTGCACCACCGGCAGGTGCATCTACCATAGCTGCAGCTACTGCTTCCCCTAGACCTGCTGGAGGTATCCCTGTCTTAGGCAAGTCTGCAACAATCTTTAGGGCCTTGTGAATCTTGTCATACTCGAATGTGTGCAGTGTGACCTGCTCAATCATATACATGATATAAGGAGAAAATCCATAGCCCTTGAGGGGCCTCTTACCTACACTCTAGACCTCACACCAAATAGAGTAAAAAACATTGAAGGGCCGAGCATTAGGTGCCATCCTATGGAGTAGGTTCCTAGAGTAATCTGCGATGTTTCCCTTATCTCTACCTTTGCAATCAATGGTCTTTCTGAACATCCTGTCTAGGTATCTATAAGTAGGGTGAAGACCTAGAACCTTGCCCACTGCTCCTCTCTCACCTCCTGGTGGGTACATGTAGGCCAGTTACTCTAGAGGAAGTACCTATTCTGTGTGAATCTTATCCCTCTAAAGATCATCCTCTGAGAAGCCAAGCTAGGTGGCGAATACATCATAATCAACACTGTACCACTGGCCCTTAAGCATCCAATGCATCCACCTCTCATCCTCCTCAACAAGTAGAGTAGCATAAAACTAAGCTACCACCTCTATGTTCCAGTCATGCTGGAACTCCATGATCTCATAAATTCCTGTGCGCTGGCAAATGGCAATAGCATGATCAACTGAGGCCTTCTGCAACTCTCTGACGTACTGTCAGTCTATCCACTAAGATTTGGCTACAGCAGGGTTCTTGGTGAGAATCACACTAGAGTAGAAGTCCATGTGAAAGGCTATCTAGAAGTGGTGATCATACTGAACCTTAGGTAAGCCTCTCGGATCTACTCTTCTCTCATCTCTGGCTTTCCTGGTCATGCCCTTTCCCTAGTAGTCAACTCTAGAAACATAAGAGGGCACATTAGGTAGATGTGTCTCAAGAAGACCATAATGCATACCCTGACCAGGCTGGTGCTGAAATGGAGGTACTGACTCCTCCTCCTCAATCTCCTGCTCCTCATCTGAGCTGTCACCTTCTGAGCCTCTGTCGATGCTCTTCCTCTTTCTATCTTCTTTGGGCTCCACTCTAAACTCATCAGTATCAGTGTTAGAAGAAGAACTCCCTAACCCCTCTGCATACTGAGGTGCTGCACTAGAGGTAGCTCTGGTAGACCTCCTACTGGCCGGCTTGAATCCAGGATGCATTTCCTGCCTTGCCTTCTTGTATTTCTCTAGTGCTAGATCATACCTATACTTGGATCTGGGTTCCATTCTTCCACTCATAGCTACCGCCATGTATCCAAAAGATTTCTAAAGAATTTTAGATATATGCCCATAGCTTAATCTCGAATTGCAATTAGACATAGATTCTTTTATCCATTGTTTTACAATCACCTTGACATACCACTGTCACTAGGTTTGCAAAACGTAGATACAAAAGAAGCTAAGCCTAATATACAACTATTGAATTGGATTCAATCAAAGGGAAGCAGTGGCCTGCTCTACTGGCTCATATCGGACACGTCCGGTATGCTCGCTTCAGCAACCCTAACCAGGGTTCCTGGATTCAACCCATCATGGATCAATTCCAAACTTTGGGCATTGCTTCTATATCACCAATGCAGCATATTGACCGAAGGAATTTCAAAACCACGCTTTAACCACATAGATCGAACGAGGTCTGGGATTAGGGTACCTTGAGAGAAGAGATGAGAAAGCGACATGAAATCCAAATCCCTGGGCCTTCAACCTTGATGCAAGCCTTGTCTAATGCAATCTCCCTCTCTCCCTTTTCTTGGTGAAATCCTTGGTCACCCTAGGAGAGGAGGAGGGCGTCGGCTGGGTTTGTTGGAAAGAGACAAAACTGACTTGCCGAAAGGGTACACTCTGTCTTATAGCCCCGCTCATACCAGACATGTCCGGTAGCATACCAAACATGTCCAATATACACGGGCTGGCCCAAATTATTCCAAAAGGTGTTTTCTCTCTTCCAATCCCCTTCTCTGTTATTTCTCAGTCCAAAAAGGTATATAATCTTGATCCAAACTGAGTATCATCACTTTTCTTATCTAATACCATAAATTTCACTTCTCTTTTCTAAATATTTGGCATATATAGATTTTGATTACTTGAGAGAGATATTGAGAGGCATAGTAGATTGTGGACTTAAGAAAACCATGTCATATGTAATTAACCAATCAAACAATCAAGGAGAGCTATAATTATCACATGACAAGGCTAGGTCACAAAGACCAAGATTGAAATAGTTCTTCAAATTCACACCACCTACACATGCTAGTTATGGGTTTTGAAAAACATCTCTCCTATGTCACACAAATGCACATTCTAACATATAAAGGGCCTTAGACGCACTTACAATGCATGTATGTAAATACATACCTTTGCCTTGAGCCCACAAGAATACCACTAAGAAGATACATAGCATGATAATCTTTATGTTGACCTTAATTGCCAAATAATCATGCTAGATATATTTTCATCCAAAGGACTACAAAGAATGCTAGATAAATTTGCTAGTCCATAAAGGTGCAAAATAGAAACTGAGTTCCCCCTAAGTAAGTGCTTTAAGTAATTTGAATGACTTTTATCTAGCACTTTATTCTATTAAGAATTTGGGAGTCAATTTTCTATTTTGAACCACAACCAAATAATTTGCCATATTTAAATTTGAGTTCCAGAGATGCTCATAATTCACTTAGATTTGGTAAACCACAAGCTTCTGAGTAAATTGAGGATATATGAAAATATATGGATCAAAGACTCAGTTGCAATTCTATTAGTGTTCTAGTTCCTGCAATACTGGACATGCCCAGTAGGTATACCGGACACATCCAAAATATGCAGAACAGAAACATTTTCTCTCTATCCCTGGCCATACCGAACACGTCCGATAGTAATACCGAACACGTCCGATAGGTTCAGGACAGAAACAAATAATTCGCTACTTGCGATTCTTCATTTAGCTTTATTATTTTTTGTATACCTGCATCTCAACAAATGAATTGCTCTACCAGAGAACTATTAAAAGCACCATATGACAAACATGTTAATTATCAAGTAAAATTAATTAGCCACTTTCAATTTTTCACAAATATGCCTATTTGTGAGTCATTGAGCACAAAACAAATAAAGTGGCTATCCTATAAGGCTTAGGTACTTGTTACCAATGGTGAAGATAAGTAAATGATATATACATTAAATTATCTTCGGGTCAACCATATAAGAGATTATGATATGAATTGGCTGATCAATTGAGTGAATATTATCAATTTGCTTGCTCAACCACCTCGAAGCCTTCATCTCATCACCAAGTACCTACATCATTAACCTAAGCACACTTTGGTACCCAACTCTTGTTGGGTCCTTTTGAGTTAGTCAACAAGTGCTTAGGCACCCAAATGGCTTTAGCACAAGTTTGTGGTGAACATATCACCTTGCTAGTGTTAACTCCATTTGTGGTCTTCCTAAGCATATCATTATAAACAAATATGTTCAGCTTAGGTGTGTTACCATTTGGGCATTCATAGCTTAAATGCCCTTTTCTTCTACAAGCATAGCATATGCGACCTTTGTTTGCTGTATGCTTGCTTTGCTTGTATGGACATCTATCAACCTTGTGGCCCATCTCATTGCATCCATAGCATCTTCTTGTTGCAACTTAGGCTTCCTTTCTTGCCTCTTTGTACATTGGACATTTCTGGGTAGGATGCCCCAATTTCTTGCTCATGAGACAAGTGCTTTGTCCATCACTTTTCTTTTGGTTGGACAACTTGTTTGAGGCCTTTTGTTCGACCACTTCACACTTGTTGACCCAACTCTTATATGGACACATGGCCCACTCATGTCCATATAATCCACAACCATAGCATAATCTTTTTCCATGATTCTTGCTCTTGGTTGTGTTGGCCTTACTTGAGATGTGATTCTTTTGTTGGTCTTTGGAGGAAGCAAGGTTTGAACCCTTCTCAAGCTTCTTCACCATGTTATCACAGTTATCTTGAGAAGGTTGTGCTTCTCCTTACCCTTCAACCAAATCATATCTTTCTTTAATCTACCACCTCTTCTTTGAGCTTTATGTTTTATATGAGATTTAACTCAATCGAAGATTGTCTTGCTTGAGGAGCACACTCATTAGTACAAGAAATATTTGATTAAGATGGTGTACTAGTGAGTGAATATGTGAGAGGTTGAGAAAATTTTACCAATGTGATCACAACCTCATGAGCTACCTCAAGCATGATGCTTGATTCTACTACTTCCTCATGAGAGCACTTTAGATGAGCATAGTTTGCTTGTAGCACATTATACTTGCTTGATAGTTCATCTAGCCTTGCCTTGAGCTCAAAGTTTTCCTTCTCTAGTTGTGAAACACTAGAAGAGGAGTTAGTAACTAAAGCATGCTCAATTGACAATTTTTCATACCTTTCACTTAGAGTCTTTAGTTCTTCCATCTTGGAGATGATAAACAATTCTTGCTTTTGAAGTGATTGCTCTTGCTTCTCAATCTCTTCTTCAAGCTCATCATTCTTTTCAACTATCTTCATGATGATGAACTTGTCTTTGTGGTTGAGATGATCAAGGTTGTAGTTGTCTTCAACTTCAACATCACTCTCATCTTGATCATCTGCTTGTGCCTTCTCCTTTTCTTGATCTTTCTTGTTACTCTTCTTCTTGCTTTTCTTGGCCAAGAGACACAAGTGATGAGTATCATGAGATACTGAGGTTGACTCATCACTTGGTCACCACCGGGCTTGAGCCTCATCATCACAGACAGCCTACTGTCCTACTACCATGGCCATACCAGACATGTTTGGTAGGCATACCGGACACATCCGGTATGTGTAGGCAGACAATAGGTCATGCGCTGCTTGTACTTCTTGGTTCGGCTCGATGCTCTTGAGGTCTTGTGAGGCTTCTTCGCTGTATGAAGACACAATGGACATACTTTCCATTGACTCGATCTCAAGTGCATCATCACATTTGGATTTTCCATATAAATCAAAAAAGTCTAGTCCTAATGAGATGAGCACTCTCTGGAGGTGGTTATCCATTGAAGATTGCCTCATCTTGAACCTCTACACTCAATGTACTCAACATGACTTTACTAGCTTGAGCATTGAGTTGCACGTATATCTCTTCCTCTTTTGACAAATTTTTGTAGTTGCTCCAATCAACTATAGGAAGAGGTATGCTTTCATCCACAATATGCTCAACAAGAGGACTAACATCCCTAAAAGCATTGAGTTCATGAATTGACCAAGGTATAAAGTTTGAATCATCATTTTGGAGAAGCACCGGCTCCAACTCTATAGGCGTCGACATCTTTTTCTCATGACGGTGAAGCTTTAGGTTAGAACCTCGCTCTGATACCAATTGAAAGGACCTAGGATGCCGCCTAGAGGGAGGGTGAATAGGCGTTTCTAAAAATTAACACCTTTAAATATGGAAATAATTAGAAAAGGGAGTTTCCAAAATGGATACTCTAAATTAAGAGTAATACCACCCCTCATAAGTTAGCCATAGAGTAAAAAGGTTATAAAAAATATATCTAGAAGCTACAACTCTACAACATAAAGTTAGAATAGAGAATAAATATTTTTCAGCATAGGTAGGAAATACATAATATGTCTGGTATACATGATTTCTGCAGAGCAGCCCCAAACTTGCTCCTTTCGGTTTCTATCTTCAAGCCAAAATGCAGGTACCTACTAGAGATGACAATATACACAGAGAACTTGCACAAGAGATGGAGCAACACAAATATCAAATGAAATGTGAATTGAGACATGATATTTGTTTTACCGAAGTTTGGACTCGTTTGAGTCCTACTCTCCGTTGAGGAGGCTATGGGTGACCCAGCGAAGGTTAGCCCTAAAGGGTACCATGAAGGTCACTCTAGCCAGAGTCTTTTCCAACTCCTTTTCCTCCTTCCACTAGTTGATTCCGAGGCGGCGGAATCGACCGTTACAAACTTTCTGAGGCACACCATAATCTCTTGGGTGCTCTCTAGCGATGCCTAACTGTCTAGGACCGAAGAGTCCAAGAGTAACGAATGCAAATCATGAGATTGACAATATGCACAAGTGCTCAAGTGGTTGGATTGCTCTCTTTTTGAATTTCACTCAACCCACAATTTGATTTGGCAAATTTGATCAAACACTCACTAAGAGATGGTTGGGAGAGTTGGCAAAGCTCAAAAACATGCTAGAGGATTAGCAGCCTCCAAAGGTGGAGGCTTGAGGGTATTTATAGCCCCCCTTGGAAAAACTAGCCGTTTTATAGCCGTTGCCATACCGGACACGTCCGGTATGACTTACACTACCCCAATGGTAACTAAGTTACAGTGACAATGTGAGGCGTCAGAACTCCCAATGAATATTGGAACTCCTGACCGTTGGAACTCTTAACTCACATCGGAACTCCTGACCCTCAGCATATTTGAAAACTAGGTAACTGAGTTGAAGTTTGTGAGGTGTCAGAACTCCCGACGCATGTCAGAACTTCCGACCATCGGAACTCCCAACTCACATCAGAACTCTCGACCCTCAAGGCATTTTAAAAACTAGCCATTGGCCTCTAGTCGTCCATACCGAACACATCCGGTATAAATAACAAACACGTTCGGTATGACTAGGATAGTGAACCTCTAGGTTAGTTAAGCACGAAATGTTAGAACTCCCAACCTATGCCAGAGCTCCTGACCGTTGGAACTTCTAACCCACATTAGAACTCCCGATGATCCAACCCAAGAACAATAAGAATTTTATCATGGCTGGGCACATACCGGACACGTCCGGTATCTTGCCAGGCTAGCAAAAATAGATTAGCTCTTTTGTCTCTCAAACAATCAAAACTCACATGGGTTGGCTTGAGCACTTATGAAACATTATCTATCAACATGATGCATCCCTCTTAATAGTACAACATTCCTGTTAACTCAAATTTAAAAGTATAACAAATTTAAACCTTTTAAGTTGATCTCTTTCAACCGAAGCCGTGTATTCCAATCTTCATCAAGTGAGGGTGCCAACATGTTGATATTGATCTTTTCACTTGAGCATAGCCATCTTGAGCACGTGACTTGATCCCAATCATCAAATTTTGAATAATCCCAAATGTATCAAGTCACTTTCATCAAACACTTCAATAGTGATTTGATCCTTCACATTAACATGACTATCATAGCTTGATTAGTACCTCAACTAAATGCAAGTACTTCCTTCTTCACCCTAGCTAGGTTCTTCAGCCACCAAGCTGTCGCTTGCCCTTCACCCTTGCTTAGTACCTCAAAGCCTTTCCTTGCTATCTTCACCATCTCAAGCCATCAAGTCATATCTTGTGTTGAATCATCCATTCATTTGTATTGTTATCTTTTTCATTTTAATTTAGCAAGCTTCAAATATGAGACCATTCCATATACAATCTCTCATGTCTCATTAATTAATTCTTACGAGCTTGCTTTCACATAGAACATGGAAATCCCATAATAAATAAGCCTTTGCATGAATTCCATTTGTATTGTTGTCTTGTGCTTGAACTAGATTGTTTATACAACTACGCATCATTTTGGCTTTCATTAAGTACCCATGAGATAACCTATTACTTGTCCACACTTAGCAAATGGGTTAAACCTTTAATCATGTTGTCATTCAATCATCTAAAACCCACTAAAGGGCTAGATGCACTTTCACTACTCCCTATATGGCCGCTGATCAGCACGCTGGTTCACCGCACTGCCCACTAGGGCGGAGTGGGACATCATGACCCACTGACAATGCCAAGGCATGGCATCATCGGTAGATAGGACTCTGGTGTGGAGCCATCCCTGTCACCACCTGCAGTGTCGATGGGGCCCACACAAAGGAAAAGAAAGGCCCAGCGGCCATGAAGGACTTCCTCTCCCTTTGGTTCTCCTCTCTTCGTCCGCTGTAAGCAGTGCTTTCCCTTGGCCTATAAAAGGGAAAGCATGACACCCCACTAAGGGGATCAAATCTAAGAGCATTGTAACACATCACACTCGAACCTCGAACAAATAGCTGAGCAGCTACCGAGCTCTTGGCACCTGTTCACTCCTCTCACTAGAGACTTAGGACATGTCCCTCTCTCAACCATTTGTAACCCCTACTACAAACTTTTCAGTGCTAGTAACATGAACATCAGCAATGAACTGGATGTAGGGACATTTTGCTCGAACCAGTATAAACCTTGTGTCCTCTTATCACACCATCCGAGCTAGATGCGCAATATTAGAAATTTACTCATTGGTGTTTACTCAAAACACCGACACTTACCTAGTAGGAGCCAAGGTGATTGTTTACTCTGATCATGCTACTTTAAATTATCTACTCACTAAGAAAGATGCTAAACCTAGACTTATAAGATGGATTTTGACACTCCAAGAATTTGACTTAGAAATAAAAGATAAAAAGGAAGTAGAAAATTCTATTGCCGATAACTTGTCCATAATATAGTTTGAAAATCCATAGGAATTGCCCATCAAAGATTCACTTTGGGATGACATGCTCTTCAAGATCATGAAATCCAACCCTTGGTACGCGAATATTGTTAATTTTATGGTTGCAGGATATGTACCACCAGGGGAAAACAAAAGGAAGCTCATCTACAAAAGTCGTCTCCACATATGGAATGAGCCATACCTCTTTAGAGTATGCTTTGATGGCCTACTCAGAAGGTGTGTACCGACAGAAGAAGGCATCAAGATCATAGAATGATGCCATTCATCACCATATGGAGGGCATTATGGTGCATTCCGCACTCATTCAAAGATCTAGCAAAGTGGATTCTTTTGGCCAACCATGTATGAAGACATGAGGGACTTTGTCCAAAGGTGTGGATCGTGTCAGAGGCATAGAAACATTAATTCAAGAGATGCCACGCCACTCACCAACAACCTCTAGATCGAGCTCTTCGATGTTTGGGGAATTGACTACATGAGACCATTTCTAAAGTCAAAGAACTATGAATATATCTTGGTGGTAGTTGACTATGTCTCCAAGTGGGTTGAAGCCATACCATGTAGAGCTGCTGATGCAAAGAACTCCAAGAAGATGTTTGAAGAGACAATATTTCTATGATTCGGAGTTCCAAGAATGGTGATTAGTGATGGTGGCACTCACTTCACTGATAAGAACTTTCACAAGTACTTGTTAAGACATGGGATCCATCACAATGTCGCTACTCCATATCACCCTTAGACAAGTGGCCAAGCAGAAACATCGAACAATCAAATCAAGAATATTCTGTAGAAGACGGTCAATGAGATAGGGACTGCATGGAAGGATAGATTACCCGATGCATTATGGACTTATAGAATGGCCTATAAAACACCACTTGGGATGTCACCCTACCAACTCATCTATGGGAAGACCTATCATCTACCTATTGAGCTAGAATTCAAAGCTCACTAGGCTATCGAACGATGGAACATGGACTTTGAAGCTATAGGAACCAAGAGGAAGATGCAACTCTCTAAGCTCGATGAATGGCGTGAAAAAAGCATATCACAATGCCAAGATATACAAGGAGAGAACAAAGAGATGGCATGATAAGAGGATTAAGAAGAAATTTGCCCCAGGAGATAAGGTATTACTTTTTAATTCCAGGGTAAAATTATTTGGGCATGGAAAACTTTAGAACAAATGGGAAGGACCATTCAAGGTTATAAGCACTTCGTTGCATGGAGCGGTAACACTTTAAAATGATGAAGGTACATTATTCAAGGTAAATGGTCATCGTCTCAAGATCTTTCTAGAACCTAAAAAATTTGGATGAGGTAGATTTTCTTATTTTTCCAAAGATTTACACCACTACCCTCCTCTTTATGTTTCATAATGCGAGAATATCTTTTTCGGGATTAGTTAGGCATTAGAAACCACCATGAGAAAAATCCCCACAAGGAGATGACATGTGGGGCCGGCTGACCCCACCTCTTAGCTGGGTGGCCCACCTGTCAGACGCCTCGCCTCTAGTCAATTCCCTCATCTATTCTAGAACCTTCCCCTCTACTATCCCATAGTTTTCTGCTACATTAGTTTTTCCTTTGTTATGAAACCCTAAAGGATAAGATCTTAACCCCTGCTGCAAGTTTCTCCCCCTATATAAACAAGCCCCTGCCTGTCTCCATAGCCATTCCATCAAAGCCTTCCATCTCCAACAGCACCCAAGCTCTCCTTCTCTCAAGTTCCAATGACCGGTAGAAAGATCGTTCCCTATAGAGTTGATGTACCCATACCGCTAAGCATCATCCCGCCATGAGAAGTAGCTCCTATTCCCTCTAACCAATCTTACATTGCCCAAGCCATTCGCCATCCGGTGATCGCTCCACTGCCGCCACATCTACTTCTTCAAGACACGATGGTATCTACATGGGAAGACTCTAGAAGACTCCAGAAGGTGAATCACCAAAGCAAACCCTAAGCTACTGACATGTAGGGCAACCCAGTCCCACTATTAGGCCAGCCGGCTAGCCTGTGGGCCCCCATGTCAGCCTCCCATTGCTACATTAGTTCTCCACCGCCTTAAGGATTACATCTATGTCGTCCTTTTAAGTTGGTTTGATCTGAGGGTCCAAGATGCTTGAAGGCCCCTATATATACCTGCCTGTAGCCCCCTCTCTAGGGCAGAATGCATTTGATCCTGAGAGCCTAAAGGCCAAAACCCTAATTCATATTTCCACCAGGATCAGAGCTAGTAATCTAGAGAAGATTAGTCCTCAATAGGATCTAGTCTTGTATTAGAGATAGAGTGTGGGGGAAGAGTTTGGAGAAAGTGCCAGCCTATCAGTGCTCTCTCTATGGCTTGTACCCTGGCGAAATCAAGTTCTTCTTGAGTTTGCTTCTAAGATTCTCTGGTAATTGACTTCTAATTCAAGTAAGCATCTTGTTCATATTGTTCTTCAGGATTGTGACTCTCTTTTGAGTACTTTAATCCTTGTAGCTCCTGGGTTAAAGTAGTATTCATAGTTTAAGCATGGTGCTTAGACTCGATTACTTGTGGATGTACCCTATATTCTGGATCAGTGGTAGCTCATGAGGGTGACTCTTATAGCCTCATTGAATCCTTTGTAGTCCACCTCCTGTTTGTAGGCCTATAGGAAACAAACTCTACCTGCGTTTTCTTTAGTAATATCCCCAGAATTGAACAATAGAAGACATAGCTTACCAAAGTTAGAACTAGAAGACCTTTGCGATCTCCTTTATACTCCTATTATCAAAGCCTTCTTGTGAAATTGGGTTAAGTTAGATTTAGTTATTCTCACACATGTTTCCTCGAGTTCGATATAAAACTAGGATACTTTCGGTAAAGTGCTACATCAGTATAATATCCATGCGCTTGTGGATTATTTTATGTGTGTTAATATATACCAACAGTGCCCAAGAGACACTCAAAGCCATGGAATCCCACATGACCTATGAAGTCCATGGAGATGTTGGACATTTGGGCAATTCCTGTCCTAAGACCTAGGAAGACCTCAACTTCATCAACACCGACAATGGGTTTCGTCCACCACAACATCAAGGATGGAATCAGCGCTCAAACAACCAAGGAGGTAACAATATGAATAATCAAGGTAATAATCAAGGTAATAATAGTTATGCCGGAGTTCAGAGTTGTCTATCCGTTGATTGTTCCTAAGGTTATAACTTTTATACTATGTACGATATGTATTTAAGCTTTGTTATTTGATATCACCCCTCTTTTGTAGCTATATGTGAGATTTGATTCTAAAGACTCACATATGGTGTGCATCAGGTTTTATCCTTAAAACTGGGTGTTACAAGTGGTATCAAAGCAATGCTGACTGTAAGACGCAAGCCTAGTAGAAACTAGTCGTTCTAAGGTTTAAAAGTTGCAACAAAAATCCTTGTTCTATAAACCTTGATATTTTCTTCCCTACTACATTCTTACCCTTGATATTCGTCCCCTCCTTGATGCTTCTTTAAAAGCTTTTTGTTCCCATCTACTCCTTGCTTTGATATGCTTTTAGAATCTTGTCTTACCACCTTCTCGCGCAATTTGAAGTTAAGCTATAGGATCTTTACCCATAATATGAAGAAGACGATAGTATCGCAAGTTTAAGTCAATGATTGAATTGTGCACCATAAGTGCTTGTTGGCTTGTCATTATGATTATGTTTTGTTTTGAATCTTTGTAATGAGTGCAATGATTTTGTGGGATTTTCCACAAATTCATTTAGTTTATAGGCATAAGACATAAGGATTAAGGAATAGATAGTTGGGTTTTGGTTTTCTCCTGTTTTCCTATCCTATCTTTCTGGAGCAACCTGTCATCTTTGGTTTATATCTCTATTTTCGGACAATCAAAAAAATCATGGTAAACTTTTAGAGAATACTAGACTTCAACATGTTTCTCTGACCTCAAGAATCACCCTGATGGCTAATATGGTTATGAAGTTATGAAAATCATAAGAGGATGTATCTGTGCTGTCAGAAATCTGGAGCAGTCTGTGGTCTTCTGGTCAGAACACAATTTTGGCTCATGCAAAGTCTATGAAATTTTTCTGAGAACAACTAGACTTATGTACCTTTCATGTGCCTCTGGAATCACCCCCATAGCTAATATATTTTGGGAGATATAAACATCACAAGCCGAAGTTTCTGTGCAGTCTGTAATCTGGGACAGTTTCTGTTGTGTGCTGTTTTTGACCAAATTAACTGCCGAATCTGGAAAAGTGTTCTAAAATAAAGTTGTGGAAGATTTTATAAGCTTTCCAACGGTATAAAGTACAACTTTATTGGATTTACATAACAAAAGTTATACCAGTTTTACTATGCTGCTGTTTTTAAGCTCGCGAGGAACTGCAGGTTCTGGTTTTTGCCAATGCACATGAGTCACTTCGGGATAATAGGACGACATCATGATAACTATCTCATTTAGAAGAAGATGCAAGCTATTCTTTGGTGCCCCTAGTTGATGTGTTCTTAAGGGGGGTAGCCAAGGCATAAAGGAATCACAAGATGGAGGTCTCATATAATCTAGAGCTTCACTTGGAAGTATCGGTTATTCCTACGGTTGAGAAATCACTATCAGACACAAGGATCTTTGTTCAAGATTGTTAACAGGTTGGATCATCTACAAGGAGCTCAAATATTTTGTCAGGATTGGTCTTCGCTTCAAGCTATCATCACTTGGGAGTTCAATCTTCAACTCAAGACAAGTTGGCACTGATGGCATACGAAAATATAATGATTGGACTCCTCTACAGTTGGTTCTTTGGCAACTTAAGTGAGTTTAGTTTGGATGGAGTTATCTTTTTGGTTGTGGGATGTCTCTAATGATAGAATTATACGGACAATCGCTCAAGAGAGATGTGTTGAGCTGGAACCCGCTTAAGTATGCAAGAGGGATTTAGAGTTCCCCGGAATGGTAAGATTCTATCACACGTTCATTAGAGGTATTATAGTGTTGAACACAAGAGTTTCTTTTATAAAGCGGTTGGCAAGGATATGGATGTGCTCTATGTAAGAAAAGCAGTGAATTATGCATCAAGTCAACTATGGAGGCTTGAGATGGGCTATTTGACATATGAGATATGGAGTTATCCATTATGGAGCATAGTGGTATTATCTACTTGGACATGAAGAGTGATATCTATGTGAACCATAAGAATCTAAGGGACATTTTCAGTAAGTTGGTTTGAGATTGTGACATCAGTGTTGGGTTCAATTAACTAAATGTTTTTGGTTTAGAAGTATGTGTTATCTTTAGAAGAAATAAAAGTCGTTGCCAATGCCGTTAGCAAATTGGAAGAGCTATGCTAAGAAGATTGAACGACACCATGGATTAAGTTTTGTGTTTGAGAGTCACAACTCAACCTGAGCATATATATAGTTAATAGTGTTTTGAAGTTGGAATCTAATTTGGACCAAGAGAGTAATACATGAGGATCAATTGGAATATGGATGTATGAAGTAGTCGATTTGATATCTTGGACTAAAAAAAATCTAGCAAGACATGTTGAGAAGTATTGTGTTACATTTTGGAATTAGTGAGGACAAGAGTTTGTCATCCAATGGATTCCAAAGTGGTCTTTGTGGGAAGCATATGGAGTGTCAGTGTGAAGAATAAGCTAGCACCCAGCTGCAACAGTTCATTGAGGTTGTTAAAAAGGAAAAGAGTAGAGGCCTAACAATTGGAAGAGTACCAGGGAGTTGGTTGGTGGATACTTGAGAGTTAATTAGAGGGCCTATCAACATCTTGGGGATCAGCGTGTATGCTATTTGGAGTAAAAGTTAACAGGTGTGCAAAGTCAAGAGGAATCTTTGTCAAGATGGTGGAGCTACTCGAGAAAGTGGAGAAGATCCAATGGTAGTGTGCATTCTAGTGTCTTGATCATCATCTTCCGAATCTCAAGGACGAGATTCATTTTAAGGGGGGTAGAATTGTAACACCCTAAAAGTTTGCACTTTTGAAAATAGAGTTAAAATAATGGTTATCGGTTTTTGTGCTCATGAAATATAGGAAAAGTAATATTTTTTTAATTAAAATTCATCATAGGAGTAGCAACATGCGGGATTGTGCATTCATGCTGGTTGCATTTGGTGTTTATGAGTGCCAATGGTTTTGAAATATGATAGAGCGATGTTTCTTTCTCTCCTTTCCGACCTTTTCTGGAATTAAATTCCTTTTTCTTTGGGCTTAATATTTTTCCTTGATCTTTGCAACAATCTTTTCGTGAGCTCTAAAAACTTTATTTGGGTTTATTATGTTCAAAAGTGTCTTCAAGAATTTTCCTAGAATTTTTGGAGCCATCGGAGTATTTTTCGTGGGATAAAAATCAATTCTGGACTTTTCTAGAATTATTTTAATCCCGGAATAAATTAAATCCGAAAATAATAAAATATCTTATTTTTTCACCGACCTCAAAACCCTACACTATATATATGCCGGCGTAGCCCTCAATACGAGGATTCCAGAAGTACAGCCCGTTTTTCGAGCCGCCACTCGTAGCCCCGCAGATCGGACGCCGAAGTTCTCCATAGCTAGGTTTCCGGCGAATCTTCGGCGAGCTTTTCCGGCCACCTCGGACGTCTCCAGCGAAAACCGTCACCACCACGAGGTGGATCTCGTCGTCCTCTACACCGGCACGTCCTTTGTTTGCCGAATCCACCATCGTTTGATCATTTCCCTAACCTATCTTCCTCTTTTCCGGTGAGAAGCACCATGGCCGGCACCTTCTTCCTTTCTCCGGCTGAGGAAGTTTCCCCTGCAGTCGGCCGTCCATCACCGCAGCCTGGGCCAAGCGCCCTGCGCCCCGCGCCTCCCTGTGCCGCCCCGTCCCGCGCCCCGCTCGTGAGCGCGCCAAGCAGGATGACCGCCGCCACCCTGTGCCGTGCGTGTAGTGGCCGGCAGCCATCGGCTGAGCCGGCTCAGGTCCAGCGCGTCGCTGTCGTGGACCTACGCTGCCCCTGTCCCGGCGCTGCGCCGCTGGCTGGCCAGCAAGCCCCAGCCGAGCCCCTCCCTACCAGCGCGTGAGCAGCAGCAGCCTTCAGTGAACATGGAGGCCACGTACGTTCCGTACATAGACCAAGGAGGGAGATGATCGTATTTACAAGAATGCCACTGGTTCGTTAAATCCTCGTCGTTCCTTCGTTTTAATTTCGTTTCAGTCTGTTCCAATAGATCTACGTAGTAGCGTTATTAGTTTTTAGATCACATGTTTATGAATTTATTTTATTAAAATATTAATTATGCCTATAATTAATTAATCGCCGATTAATTAAAGTCGATTTAGGGTTTTGATTTCGATTCGATTGCACGAGTTCATCACAGTGTGTGATACGTGTTTGCAGCGATGATTAACATGTCTCACATCTTGGAAATTTATAAGTTGAATATTAATTTGATTAAGGATTATTCAATAACTTGTTAATTAAGAGCAATTTAAGTTCTAATTTCGTTTTGCACCGTTTAAGTTCGTTTGGTACGTGCTGACGTGAATGATATGTTAGGGGCAATGTTTTTCATGTCACATGATTTTTTATATATAGCTAAATATTAAATTGGTTAACATGCTTATAATTAGTTTTATATCTAGAAACAATATAGGTTTTGTATTCCGGTGATTATACATAACCTGTTAATCTGATTAATCAGTAACTTCAGTACAGTCTTAGATTATAATTAGTTGAATGTTGCATATGTGTTAAGTATGAATAGATGCCCTCACATGATTTATGTTTTTAATTTATATATGTTTAAATGACTAAAAGTATATATATAATCTTTTATAATTATAAAATATGACGTATGCCAACATTAATGCCTTTTTTAATTATGACTTGCTTAAATCAATTATGAGACATAATATAAATGCTCTATTAGTTGCTCTCACATGTTTTATATTTCTAAAGTAAAGTTTAAATACTTTATATAATATGAGATATGTTGATTAATAAAAGATGATTAATTAGTGACATAAACATGTATGTCTTTAAATTGTAATTTGCCAAGTTTAAATGTGACATATATACTTTGAATATATATACTCTCATTTGTTATTATATTTCAATTTAATTTGCATAAAAGATATCAAAATATTTATAATTAAGATATGATTAATTTATCTTAGTTTTCTAAATCTAATAACTCAAGTATAAAATGACTTAACTCAATTTTAGATATTCCCCTGAGATATCTTATACATGTTTTATGATCATTAAAATAGATAAAGCATATAGTTTTCTTTTCAACGCAAATCCTTCGATAGATGTTTCTGTTTTACCGTAGCTCCGATTAGTGTGTCTTTCACGTGTGTGTGATCGTAGCAATGCGTAGATTAGATTTCGAATCTTTTTTTATTGATTGGTGTATTGTTCTAATCTAGTATGTTTGCTATGCATGCTTGTTCGGATGCTTGTGTGGTGCTTTTCGGTCTTATCCAGTCGGTGAGTTTTGCGTTGGTGATCTATAAGAAGTTGGAGATCAAGAAGAAGAAGAAGAAGAAAACGTTGAAGATTAAAGCTTACCAAAGGATCGGTGTTTAAGGCAAGTATAGCTTGGGTTTTCTTTCCGTGACCATGATCTTGGGCTTGTTTAATGAAATGTGATATAAACATAAATGATGAATGTTATCCTTTGGCAAAAGCTAGGATTTACAGTACAACTGTAAGGGCTATATGGCTCTGGCTCTAGTTGCTTGAGAAACTCTTCTCTAGCTGGTTAGAGGTCTGCGAGTTGGGTATAGGACAGCCTCTGTCCTATTGAGCCTAGCTTTGGAAGCAGCCTTTTACTTTATTTTTGGAAGGGGGGTTCCTATATCTAATGACCCTGCGGCCCTAGCTGGTTAGACGAGCTCTTGGGTGGCTTTATATGGTTTCCGGTGTTTTGGACCTTGCAAACCCATACATTTGGAAATCATGACTCACAGTGAAAGTGTACAACCTCTGCAGAGTGTAAAACTGTTATAATAGCCATGCCCATGGATACGAGCGGCCCGGAAAACTGAGGGAATTGTTGTATGTTCATTTAAATTGTTTATGTGCAATTCATTATTCAATTACACTTGATCATGTGGTTATGGACTACACTACCTTGTTGCTATATTTGCGGAGTTTGACATGGACTCACCCTTGCAATTTACCCCACACCTCAGGCTGGATATCAGTTTGCTAGAGTCTAAAGGATGTAGGCTTGTGATCAACCAGTCAGTTGGATCCAGTGGAGTGAAGTCTGCACCCGAAGTTTAGAGTTGTCTATCCGTTGATTGTTCCTAAGGTTATAACTTTTATACTATGTACGATATGTATTTAAGCTTTGTTATTTGATATCACCCCTCTTTTGTAGCTATATGTGAGATTTGATTCTAAAGACTCACATATGGTGTGCATCAGGTTTTGTCCTTAAAATCGGGTGTTACACTTTTTGGCACCATTGCCAAGGATGGTAGCTATGCTAGTTTAGAATCAAGTCATCCATATATCCCTTTACCTCTTTCAACCACCCCTACCACATGGATTCAACTCCTATCATTCAACTTTTGGCTCCAAAGGGTGAATTTTTGGAGCCTCCACCATCATTGCACCCAATTCTTATAGATGGCTATGAGCTTTGTCCTACTTACATAGCCATGGTTTGGGAGCAATCCTTCTCTGGCATAGAAGGCAAAAATCCTTATACCCACCTTCGTGAATTTGAGCAACTGTGTTCTTGCTTGACTATTGCTGGCATGACACAAGAGACCATTAAATGAAAATTGTTTCCATTCTCCCTTTTGGGTAGAGCAAAACAATGGTATGCTCATACCATAGGAGTAAATGGAAATTGGGATGAACTTCAAAACAAATTTTGTCTTGTTTTCTTCCCTCTTTCTCGAATTGTCGCTCTACGAATAGAAGTTCTTACCTTTCAGCAGAAGGAGGAGACATTAGGAGCAGCTTGGGCTAGGTTCATAAGCCTTATTAACTCTAGTTCAAACCTTTCCTTGCCTGACCACATCCTTTTACATCATTTCCATCTTGGTCTTAGCAAGGAAGCTGCTCTCTACCTCAACATATCTTCAGGAGGTTCATTCTCGCACAAAACCATTAGTGAAGGGAAAGCCATTCTAGAGAAAATCCTCAAAAACACCCTCTACACTAGCATTTTTGATGAGTTTCCTGAAGAAAAAGAAGAAGTTGAGCCAAGCCCCGACCAACAAGAGGAGGCACACGCAACCAAATCTAAAATTCCTTCAAATTCTTCTGATGATTTGGTTGCCAAAGAACCTCCCATTGAGGGAACACACCACACTTTAGAGGATGATGAACCTCATCCTTCTATGTTCCCCTTTGAAATCAAGGAAAATCTTTTTAAAGATTTTGGCAACGCCTTGAATTTACCAGTCCAAGTGAAGCCTCTAGTACACTCTACACCGTTTGAGGATGACGATGGTCCACATAATGATTGCTTCTTAATGGAACACATCAAAGGACTTTTGGCCACCATGAGTCATGAGTGGTTGGTAGAAATGGAGTTATCCATTGAGGTAGCCTGAATCATTGCCCCCTTAGATGTTCTAACTTGCATCCTAAAGAAAACAACCATTGAGGCTCACTATAGTCCTACAGTTGGGATGAATATCATTTCAAAGGCTTTGGCTGAAAAACTTTGCCCCAATGAGTCCTTGATCCCATCTCATAAGCTTTTGAGAATTCCTTCTAGAGTTACTCTTGAAAGCTATGGGGTCATAAGGTATATTCCTTTGTGAATAAGAGGCTCTGAGTATCGCTTGGATTTTCGTATCTATGACATCTCAGACACATCTCTCTTGATTGGTGTACCTTTAGGAACACTCTTTCAAGAAAGACCAAAATAGGGTCTCCTGAATGTAAATCTAGGAAAGTCTCCTATCATCATCTCGCTTGCACGCTCAAATAACGCTATAGTAGAACCCAAGACCGAAGACCCTGTTGAGGATGTTTTAATGGCATCTCTAGAAGACATGGCCCAACCAGCTTTCGATGATGAATACTTCATTCAAGAAGAGGAAGAGCTGGCAGAGCCTATCGAGCTAGACCAAATGGAGGTGCCATCACAACCCTTAATTGAGTTAAAACCTCTTCCTTCTGGCTTGAAATATGTTTTTCTCAATAACAATCGAGAAACTCCTGTCATCATAAGCGACAAGCTTTCCCAAGAAGAAACCCATAAACTTGTCGCTATTCTAGAAAGACATAAATCAGCCATAGGCTACTCACTCGAAGATCTCATAGGGATTAGTCCCACTCTTTGCACTCATCATATCCCTATCGATCCTGATTCTTCGCCATCGAGGGAACCACAATGGAGGCTTAACAACCCTATGCGAGAAGTTGTTAGGAAAGAGGTCCTTAAGCTTTTGCATGCTAGGATTATTTATCCCGTGCCTCATAGTGGTGGGTTAGCCCTATCCAAGTTGTGCCAAAGAAAGGAGGGATGGCAGTTGTTAGGAATGAGAAGAATGAACTCATTCCTCAATGAACCGTCACTAGGTGATGGATGTGCATTGACTATCGAAAGCTAAACAAGGCCACTAGGAAGGACCACTTTCCATTGCCATTCATCGATGAAATGTTAGAATGCCTCATGAACCATTCTTTCTTTTGTTTCCTTGACGGTTATTTTGGATATCACCAATTCCTGATCCACCCTGATGACTAAAGTAACACCACTTTCACATGCCCGTATGGAACTTATGCATATCGATGAATGTCATTCGGGTTATGCAATGCTTTAGCTTCTTCCAATGGTGCATGATGTCCATTTTCTCTGATATGATTGAAAAATCATGGAGGTGTTCATGGATAACTTTACTATCTATGGTAAAACCTTGAATGATTGTCTTGAGAATTTAGACAAAGTCTTACAACAGTGTGAAGAAAAGTATATAGTCCTGAACTAGGAGAAATGCCATTTTATGGTCTAGGAAGGAATAGTGCTAGGACACAAGGTGTCTGCTCATAGGATAGAAGTAAATAGAGCAAAGATTGAAGTCATTGAACAACTTCCACCTCCCACGAATATGAAAGGCATTCGTTGCTTTTTAGGCCATGCAGGGTTCTACAGGCGTTTCATCAAAAACTTTTCTCAAATCGCTAGACCCCTAACTAGCCTCCTAGCCAAAGATGCACCTTTCATTTTCAACAATGAGTGCCATGAAGCCTTTCAAATCCTTAAGAAGGCGCTCATTTTAGCTCCAATCATCCAACCACCTGATTGAAAGCTACCTTTTGAGATCATGTGTGATGCTAGCGACTTTGCTATAGGAGTCGTTCTAGGCCAAACCAAGGATAAAAAGCACTATGCTATATCCTATGCTAGCAAAACCTTGTTCGAGCCACAACTCAATTATGCTACCACTGAAAAAGAGTTGTTGGCTGTTGTCTTTGCAATAGACAAGTTGAGATCTTATTTAGTGGGGGTAAAAGTAATTATTTATACTGACCATGTTACTCTTAAATACCTCCTCACTAATAAAGATGCTAAGCCTCAGTTGATCCAATGGATTCTCTTGCTCTAAGAATTTGACATAGAAATAAGAGATAAAAAAAGGAGTAGAGAACTTGGTAGCCGATCATTTGTCTAGGCTTCAATATAAGGAAACACATGAGTCACCTATTAATGGCTATCTGAGGGACGACATGCTCCTTAGGGTAACAGACTCTGACCCTTGGTATGTGAATATTATGAATTATATGGTTGCAGGTTATGTACGACTAGGGGAGGACAAGAGGAAACTCAAGTATCAAAGTCGTTGCCACTTGTGGGATGATCCATATCTCTATTGGGTTTGTGCTGATGGATTGCTATGGAGATGTGTCCCCATGGTTGAAGCCAAGAAAATCATAGAGAGATGTCATGCATCACCCTATGGAGGACATTATGGAGCATTCTGTACAAATGCTAAGATCTAGCAAAGTGGATTCTTCTAGCCAACAATGTATCAAGATACAAAGGAATTTGTCAGAATATGTGCCAGATGCTAGAAACATGGAAACATCAATGCTCAGGATGCAATGCCACTCATGAACAACCTCCAAGTGGAGTTGTTTGATGTCTAGGGGATTGACTACATGGGACCATTCCCAAAGTCTAGAGGCATCGAATACATCTTGGTGGTGGTGGACTATGTGTCCAAATGGGTTGAAGCATTATTATGTCGAAACGCCGACTCCAAGCATGCCAAGAAGATGTTCCATGAAGTGATATTCCCATGATTTGGAACACCTCGATTGGTCATTAGTGATGGAGGGCCGCATTTCATCGACAAGACTTTCTGACAGTTCTTGGCAGAATATGGAGTCAAGCACAACATTGCAACTCCATATCATCCCCAAACAAGTGGTCAAGCTAAAACATCAAATAAGCAAATCAGGAACATTCTACAAATGACTATGGATGAGATGGGGAAGAAGTGGAAGTACAAGCTTCATGATGCACTATGGTCATATCGAACAACATATAAAACACCCATAGGTATGTCACCTTATCAGCTTGTATATGGAAAACATGCCATTTGCCTATTGAATTGGAATTTAGGGCCCATTGGGCAATCAAGAAATTGAACATGGATCTCCATCTAGCTGGCAAGAATCATCAGATGCAAATATCTAAGCTAGAAGAATGGAAAGATAAGGCTTATCATAGCCCCAAGATTAACATACAGAGAACTAAAAGATGGCATGGCAAGAGAATCAAGCACAAGTAGTTCAAGCCTAGGGATAAGGTTCTACTATTCAACTCAAGAGTAAAGCTCTTCGGTCATAGAAAACTTCGAAGCAAATGGGAAGGACCATTCAAAGTGATTGAAGCCTCATCACATGGAGTTGTCATGCTCCAAGATGATACAAGTAACACATTCAAGGTAAATGGTCAGCATTTGAAAGTTTTTCTTGAACCACAAAACTTAGAAAAAATTGACATGATCGAATTTTTGCAATTTAAAGATCCAATCTAGAAAATTCAGTCTTGTTCTTGTTTCCTTCTAGATCTTAGGCTAATTCAATAGTTCAATAAAATTATGGCTCTCTGGTATCTCTCACTAGAAGAGTCCCTTGTGTTTACACCATTTTCTGTCTATGAATAAAAGCCCGGTATAGTTTTGGAGAAGTGTGAGGGTCGTGCCAACTCCCATTGACGAAAAAAAACATTGAAGCACATCATGAGCTACCACGTCAACAACTAGCTTGGGGGAGAGGCACCCTTATTATATCTAGCTAAGTATTTATTTCTCTCTATTTTATTACTTTAAGAAAAAAATAATAAATAACTATATATATATATAGTTATCCCTACAGTAATTGGAAACAAAATAAAAAGTCATGTCTAGTTTTCTTTAATTTGTTCTTAAGAGCTGAATAGAATAAAGATGACTCAGAATAATCTTTAAATGGAAATGATGAATAGTTACTCTATTGTAATTTCTTTCAAGTACCTAGTTTTCAGCCTTGAATTCTCTCAAGTTTTGGATACGACTATTTTGATATAAGAATTTACTCTGAACTTGAAACTCATGGGTAGCATATGCTTGATCTAAGTCTTGGCAATTGACGGATATGATAGGAGGTTTGAGCTAATATTTGTCGTGTTCCAAGTGACACTAAAGTTCTGGAGATTTATCTTTTGAAAAACACAAAAATTCTATATGATGAGTTCCTTGTATGATAAAGCTTGAATTCCTACTAGAGCCATACATGATATTTAGATTAGGAAAACTTCCACTTATATGTTATTTGTAATTGCATTGAGTTTAGTCAAGCTTTGTTGACCCTTATGAGAGGTTTGTCATGCTCTTAAAATTAAGATCACGTACACACCACCCACATATACACTACTCCTACACTAGGGGTAGGCGTAGAAACATGCTCTCCATTTAGATCCACCCAAAAATGTTCTACTCCTACACTGGGAGAATACAAAAATATGCTTGTTAGGTTTTCCATTAACCAAATAAATGCTCCAAGTTCTTGTTGCTGTCTCTCAAAGTTTTGTTGTAGAAAAGAGATATGGAGCTATGCAAAAGTTATTCAAAAAAAGAGAAGAAGAAAAAAGTTGAGAAAAAATGGACATAAAAGTGTCCGAGATATTGAAAACAATGGGTACTTAGATGCCCGCCAAAAAAAGAAGAAAAGAAAGATAGATGAATAAGATAACCCCTATTCTCTAGCAAATGTTTCCAAATTTCATTAGGTTAGACACCATATATATATATCCACCATACATTCATACACATGCACATCTTGATTTGATTATATGACTCAACTCCCTTTGGATCCATTGTTTGACTTTACAATATATGTATTGCAAGTATGCTCTTTCATGCTTTCTCCACTCCTACGAGCTCCACATAAGCCATAGTTGTAGGATGAGAAAGACATAACATTACTTTTACCTTGGTGAGGATCCACAAATACCGCATATAGAGAGAGACTTGAGAGTATCATGCAATGGAATCTTTGAGTTTTATTTTGAAAACTTACAAAAACTCTAGAACAATGGTTGAACAAAGAACTTGAGATATAGTGCTTGACTTGATCATTCTGTCTTTCAAATGCTCAAGAACCAAGTGAAGGCTAAGAAGCCCCATGGTTGATGGTAATATGGGTGAGTTTGAAAAGTCAGATCAGTTTATTCTAATCAGGAGGAGAATTCTTATTTGAATGCATGTGTACTTTTGAGGAGTGAAAACATTGTAGCAACTCCTGATCCATTGTTCAAGTTTAACTTTGCTCAAGGACTGGCAAAGGATAAGCTTGGGGTAACTTGTTGATGGTTATTAATGCCAATCATAAACCATCAACATAACCTGCATATATACATAATTCCATCACCAAACATAGGATAGAGGTCTAAACTAATGGATTCTACGAGCTTTGGTGAATATTTGTATGCAGGAGAATTTACCTAGAAAATAGCCCCAAGGCCACTGTTATACACTCCAAACAAGGAAATCAACGATAACAAGTGATTCAACCCACAAAAACTATGAAAGACAACTCTAGAAGGTTCTAGAGGACACCACGCCAAAGCTTAGGGCAAATGACCACAATAGTGGGCTGGCCAACCCACTAGGGAGGTTGCCTGGCCCACTCTAGAGGTTGTTTAGCCTCTGCCGCCTCATATGTGTTCCTAACATCTGCACCGTTGATTTTAAGGCGATTTTAAGGTGGTTCATCCAACGGTGATCGAGGGAGTTGATGCGGATTGATGACGTGGCAATTCCTTGCCCCTTACTCCACCTCGGCCTATATAAGGATGCCTAGACCCCCTCTAGGAGGCACACATCTACACACCCTATGCTCTAAAGCTTCATTATTTCATACCCTAATTGTAGTAGTATCCCTCTAGATGATTCTCATCTAGTTGAATAATAGAAAATAGGGAGAGAGAGGAGAGGAGAGGGATGAGGAGAAGCCAGATCTGTCAGATTCTTCTTGACTTTGTACCTCTACAGATCTTATTCATCTTCGAGTTACATTTAGGTTCTTCTATTGGTATTTTTAAGTTCTCTAGTTAATTGAATTCAATCTTTACTATACTTTATTTATGGGATCTCCGCTTGCATTGAGTGCCCTAATTATAAATTGTAATTAGAGTAGTAAACCCTATTGTAGACGTGGTGTCTAGGCTAGAATTTACCTCAGTTTCTGCCCAATCCTACGGTTAGTTGTGGTAGCCCCAGAGGTGACAGCTTTGTTAGGCCATTGTAATCCACCACTTTAGAATTGGTGTTTCATAGAGCTTAGGCAGCCTTCCCCCAACTACCCTTTTCTCACCTACTTCGAGAGTCAAAAAGGTACTGTTACTCTAAAGTAAGTAAAGTATAGTAAGCCTGATCCTTAGTTCTCTAGTATAAGGCATAGAAAATCCCTCTCTACCCACAAAAACACTTTCGTATCTTTACCCTATGACGACCTTGATTCTTACTAGAACACTTCACGTTCCTCGTGGAAATCGATACTCTAAAATATTTCCGGGTGAAAGCTATATCAGTATCCGTGCGCTTATGGATTTTTCTATGTGCGTCAACAAACACCAACAGTCATGCACGCCAAGGTCAGCGTGGGCGTGACCCCGGGTCCATCTGTTAGTCATAGAGGGTAGAGAGAGTGGGTGAGGAAATAGTTTTTGATTTTTTTTATTTTTCTAAAAATGCTAATAAATCATGAAACTTGATTAAATCATAACTAAATAAATAAAGCTAATAAAATTATGAAAAATTTTGTGTAGTCTTATTATCATGTACTCTACCTAGAAAAAAAATATGAAATGAGCATTTTTAGTAATTTTGCTATGCTTAAAAATTCTCTTTTAATTAATAAATGAACCTTGCATGATTTTTATAGGCTAAAATAATTATCCAAAAATCATGAAACTTTATGCTTCATATGCTTAGATGTGCCTTCAAAAAAAGTTTGGCTTTGTTTTGACAAAAATAAATTGTCCACTTAGGTTAAATGTCTTTTATGCATTAATAAAAATACAAAAATGATTTCTATAAATTATTAAATGAATTGAGTGTACTTTAGGATTGAGTGTGGACCTTAGAACAATAAACCCTTACTGTTCCATGGCAATTACTTTACATGATTGTGTTCCTATGATTGACTTGTTTACAATAATAACAATATTATTTTGTGAGTAATTAACTTAAATGATTGGTGAAGGAAAGTTGTACTTAAGTAACTGTAACACCCTAGGTCTTACGAACTTAATAAAGACTTGATCATGTTCATCATCATGCATAACCATTAAGCATTAAGGCATTAATGCATTTCATGTTTCAATTATTGCATGAATCTGTTGCTTATGATGTGTTTCACGTGTTCCATGAAATGTTAGCAATAATAATAATTAAGGTTCTTTATAATTTTATAAACTAATAATTTGTTTAAACAATTAAAATTTTGTTAAAAATAAACTTTGTAGAATAAAGTGATTTATAATACAGAAACAAAAATTGATGATGTTTCTAAATTAAACATGTTTAAATTTGAGCTCCAAGTTTGAATTTAGTTTTGAAATTAAGCACTTAGTTAAGTTTGGTAAGTCTTGGAATTCAATTTTGGGGAATTTATTAAATTAATTTTCACAAATAAAAGTTGGGCAACCTTTGTTTCATTGATTGGTATGAGGTTTGTACTTTCCTACTATGCTATTGGTTAAATTGTGTGACAACTAGTTAGTCACCCAATTAATTATCCAAAGTAGCTAATTAGTTGTTTTACTAAACCTAACCAAAAATCAGGTTTCAAATTCCATCTTCAAAATTCAAAAGCTCTTTAACCGGTTCGAATTAGGGGTTGACCCTTAAGGCTAAGTTGAAGATCTAGTCTAGATGAACAACTTTTGTTCTTGGAGTTTTTGAAGTTGCAATTTGGATTTGGGAGAAAAGATAAGGAGCAAAAGGAATGCGTCCCTGCTACAGTACATCGCCAGCAGCAGCGTGCTCGCCCAGCTCATCGGTGTCCGCTGTGTCCTTCATGGCGCTTCATGCCTTTGGACGCGTGGTTGTGATCATGAAGACGCTGGTGTGTTGGAGTTCGTCGCCTGCGTCTATATATGCCCGATGTTGGCCACCGGCCCTCTCTTTTCCTCTCTCTGCTCCATCACCGTCCATCCTGTTCACCAATGAAATTCACCACCATCAAGCCATCTCTATCTAATTACTCGCACCCATAGCTTTGCCTTGCCCTCGCGCACCTCCTTGACCCGCTTGTGCTATCTCTTGCTATTAGGAGTGGCCACAGCATCGCCATGGCCACCGAGCTCGACCTCACCGTGGCTAGCTCATTCCTGAGCAGCTCTCGCTCCCACTCTTGTCGTTTTGGATCCCTTGGCATGCTATGAAGCTATAAGGAAAATGGACCCTTGGCCCATTTACTTTGGATTTTGGTGTTTGATGACCAACATAACCAAATTGGACTAATAAATTTGCAAGTGTTTATTTTGTAGTTCAATAGGGTGCAAGACGTGACTTGGATGAATGCGACATGGTGATCTGATGATCAACACCTTAAGAAAGACCTTAGAAGCACAAGAGAAGACCCAAGATATCAAGCAAGTCCAAGCACGAAGATTAGAACCAAGCCGTACGCAAGATCGCAAATAAATGAGCTCACTAAGGTGACCGGACGCTAGATAAGCGACCGGACACTGGGCAGAGGACTCGGCAGACAGGCGACCGGACACTAGACTAGACACTGGTGGCAACCGACTGGACGTAGGACAGCAGCGTCCGATCGAGTATAGTAAGGTTCTAGAGCGGCAAATCTACGACCGGACGCGTCCGGTGGCAGGCGACCGAACACTGGCCAGCGTCTGATCAGTAAATTGCTAGCTCAACGGTCGAGACGACCGAACGTGTCCAATCAGGATGATTCAACATCCAGTCAATAACAGTTTCATGGGAATTTGACCCCAACGGCTAGTTTCTCAATGGGGCTTATAAATACAACCCCCAACCGGCCATTTGAGAGGTGTGGAGCTGAGGAAACATACCAAGGGTGTTGATACATCATTTTAGTGATCTCCACTTGCATAGTGCTTAGTGATTCATCAGGTGATTAGCGTAGGTGCTTTGCGAAGTGCTTAGGTTGATTAGACCACCGCTTATGCGCTTGCTCTAGGTTTAGGCCTAGTGTTTAGTAAGGTTTGCATACCTCTTACCACTCGGTGCTTGCGAGCACCATTGTTGTACATCAGAGGGGCTTGAAGTCTTGTGAGATCACACCAACCACGTTTGTGGTGTGGCCGCCATCGTGTACCAGAGGGAACAAGGCCCACGGCATTTCAGCTGGAAGCTTGATAGTGAAGACGGCAGGGAGCATCCAGGAGAGGCTTGCTGGAAGGCACATCGGAGACCCACTTGTGCGTGGGGAAGGCCTGAGGCTATCCATGAAGTTGCCCAATCGGGAGCTTGGCCCTTGCAAGGGATTCCTTACGAGGGGCTCCAATGAGAACTAGGGGGAAGCTTACATGCTTCTCGATACCTTGGTAAAAATACCGGAGTCGTCGACGGGAGTTTGCATATCTCTACCTTGCTCTTTAGCTTCCGCATTTACATTGATTACTTTACTACGTTTGCGGTAGAGATAGCAACACACTAGCAAAACCATAGTTGCACATCTAGATAGTTTATCTATTGCATAGGTTTTACTAGGGTTAGAAAATGAGGCCATAGTTTAGAGTTAGATTTTTTAAGTTGCCTAATTCACCCCCCCCTCTTAGGCGTCATGGTCCCTTCAGAAGCTCATTGTACTATCCTTTTTATCGCTACCATGCATGTCATGCCAGAACACTGACATCATCACTGGTTTAGGCCACCTCGTCTGCCCTTGACACCGACAGCCATCTCCACCGTGTCTCTATTTCAACCATCAGTCCGAGCGTGTTCGTGGTGAGCTCCTAGTCATGTTGGTCATCTCAGTTTTATCGCTAACGCGTTGTAGTCGCCAGTCCACTATCGCGCCACCATGCAGACCACCACCAAGGCGCCATGGCTGCGGCCACGCTTAGCACGAACACTAACTCGATTAACCACCACTACCAATTGATGCGTTAGGTCACCGCGGTCACATTGATGCTAGTCTGGTCACCGGGCACCTCACCGGTGGTGTGTACCCGCCAGTCAGTGCGGCGTCTTACCGGGGTTGACCCGGGGCCCAGCTGTTAGTCGCTGTGGCTGGGAGGGGGCTAGGTGCAAAATGTTTTCTTTGGTTTATTATTTTTCAGATAATAATTAAAATGAGCTGATTCTTGTTTATTTCATAAATAAATAATTAGAGCTGATAAAATTATAATTTTTTTGTGTAGCTTTGTTATCATGTGCTCTACCTAGGTAAAATGCAAAATGGTTATTTTCAGTAGTTTTGGTATAGTTAAAAATTACCTCTTTTAATTAATAATAAATGCTTAATCCATGATTTTTGTAGGCTAAAATAATTATCCAATAATCATGTCACTTTTTGTGTAAATGTTATGTGCAATATCCTACCTCCACAAAACGTTTGGTACTATTTTGATAATTTTTAATTATTCACTTAATTTCCATGCTTTAATTAATTAATTAATACCAAAATGCTTAGGATAAATCATGAAATAGCTTGGGTATGTTTTGGAATTGATTATTGACCTTGGGACACTTTCACCTCTATTGTTCCATGGCAATGTAATTGATTATTGGTTGCTCTCATAATCAAATTAGTGATAATAATAATTAAAAGTGCATTACGTCAATTACTTGCAATTGCACCGTGAAGGAAAGTAGTACTCAAGTTTGTTAACTATGTTTGAGTTCATCTAAGTACTTGTGTGTCTCTCATCATGCGTCATACCAAGCATTCCATCATGCTAAGCATGCATCATCTTATTACATGTAGTAAACAAGAGTGAGAGGTTCGTGATGGACAAGCTTCGGAGAAGGTTCTTCCTCTAGTGATGTTGATGTCAAGTTCGACTTCTATGATCCTTCTATGGAATCTAACCTTCTCTGCAACATAGGCAAGCCTCAGAACATACAATTGTATTTACAAATACTTTTATAATTCGAGTCTTATGATATGTGCATTAAGTAAAATAGGAATTGGTTGTATACCCAATTACTGCATGACTTTCATTGATATTCTAATACTTTTCCTTGTCACCCTTTAGTAGTGATAGGCTAGTGACGCTTAACCATGCTTAGTGATAAGAGTCAAGTGATGAGTTCATTATTCACAATGGTTCTTTACTCAGGAGACATCCTGAGGATTTAATATGAAATGATGAATATGGAGACCGGATGGGACATGTGATATGTCTCTGGTGGTTAAGCTGACAGGGTTGCTTGGTCGTGCTTGTACCATCTATGTTGATTAAGGACCGATCATTATAGGGCCACTTGTGGTCAAGACTTTGTAGTATCGACCACATACTCTGATAAGCCTAATATCTCAGATATTCCATTATGGGAAACGATAACTGCACACTAGGAGTGGAGAGATGGTGAGAGTAGCATGTACCCACCCTACTAGAATAGGGTAGGGTGATAGAGTACTATGCTCTTAAGTGACGTGAACCCATTTTGGTTTTGGAGGATTTGAGTGAAGGTTGATATATGTAGGTCTAGGACTTGCATATATCATGTGGTTGGGAATCCCTAGCTAGGTTTAATCGATTCGAATCGTCATTGGTTCTCAAAAAAGAAGACTCGATCAACTGAACTACATTGTAGTTAATTAATGAAACATGGTGACTTATGGATATGAGAAGAAATGAGTTGAGATGTTTAAAGAAGTGATAGATTTAGATCAAGTGTAAACTGGATATTGATATGGACTTAATACACTGTTAAAACATTGAAAGTAAGGATTCACTCATAGTAAGCTTTTCTGCAAAAGTTACTCTTGCTTCAGACTTTCCCTTAAGCATTCATACCCTTGGAGTCTTTTCTTTTAGTTGGGTAATTCTTGTTGAGTACCCTCAAGTACTCAGGGTTTGTTAACCCCTATTGTAGGTTTTGACTTGTGCTGTTAATCAAGGTTATGTCGGTGGGCTCGATATGATCTAGTTCTCTTCTATGTTAGGTATTTTCTTATAGTTCTACTCATCTCTTAGAATTAAGTTTTTACTTAAAAAGTACTTGAACATGTTTGTAACCTAATGTTGTAAATCTTCTGCACTCTACTCCGATGTATGATATTTTTGTACCAAATGTTATAATGTTGTGGTAACTCCATTGTTGATCCTATATGAGTTGTAAAATATGGATGATTTGGGGTTTCCCGAGGACACCCGATAGACTACCAGATTATCTGGCTTTCATGTACAACAGTCAAAGGTCTTTAGGACAATAATGGGTGCACATGGGCCAGCATAATTTGGGTTATTTTGCCATAGTAATTAATATTGATTTGTCATCTTAATTTATGTTTGCACCTCTCATATGTATGTTAGTGTATCATCATTCTCAAGCATGCATCTTTAATTATGTATAGTGAACGCGAGTGGTGACCCATTAGTTGAGCAAGTTCCTGAGTTGGGTTTTCATTCAGAGGAGGTGGGGGATTATATCTATGGAACACCTAAAGAGTGTGACCACCCCAACACCATAGGCAAGCCCCAGAGCATACAACAACTTCCTTGTGTTTTACAAATATTATTCACATAAGTCTCATGTTTGGGTGCATTAAGTACTATAGGAGTTGATTGATTCCCAATTGCTGCATTACCTACCTTGATATTCTTTTACTATTCCTTATTACCTTTTGGTCACATAAGTTTAGTTATGCTTAGCCTTGCTTTGTAATAAGAGTCGAGTGATGATTTCATCATTTGCAATGGTTCTTTCCTCAGGAAATGTCCTGAGAGCTTAATAATGAATATTGTCTCAACTAGAGACCGAACGGGACACGGGTCATGTCTCTAGAGGTTAAGCCAATATGTTTACCTAGTTGTGCTTGTCCCATCTATGTCAGTTAAGGACCATACTGTTGTAGACCTATTGTGAGTCGGGAGCTTGTAGTACTGGCCACATACTTCGGTAAGCCTAATACCTCAGCTATTCCATTATGTGAAAGGCCAACCACGCACTGGGAGTGGAGAGATGGCGAGAGTAGCATGTACCCATCCTATGAATCCACCAGGAGTGGCGTAGGGAGGTAGAGTACTGTGCTCTCATGTAGCGCTGGACCTGTTCATGTTTTGGAGGATCCGAGTGAGGGTTGATATATGTAGGTTCAGGACCAGTCCTAGACCTACATATGTCATGTGGTAAGGAAACCCTAGCTGGGCCAAATCTATTCGAATCCCTATTGCTCCATGGAGAAGAAGACTCGACTCTCTGCTCTACATCGTAGTTAATCAATGAAACAATGTTACTTATGATCATGTTACAGACTATTAAATAAGTGAGTGAGTTAGAATAGGAGCAAATTGGAGACTTATAATGATTTAACTTGAGCTAAAACATGGAAAGTAAGGATCAAATGTTAGTAAGCTTTTCTGCAAAATTAATCTTAATTCTTTGCTATAGACTTACCTTGATTCTCCGTAATCCTGCATATCCTTGGAGTCTTTCCTTTTCGTCGGTTACGTCTTGTTGAGTACCTTATACTTAGGGTTTGTTAAACCCTTGTTGCAGCTAAGCCTCATGAGCAGGTAGGCTTATGCCCTTGTTGCATGATGGTTCTAGAGGAGTCTCAGTAGTAGAGCAGTTGTCGTGCACCCTTGGGTAGGGTGAACTTCTTTTGATTGTAGTATAAGTGATACCCTTTTGCTACCCTACTGCCTGAATGGATAAAACTTATGGGTTGTAATAACTAAATAAATAGTTTATAAACTTATGGTTTGTAAGACTTTCGCCACTTACTCTAATATAATATATTTGTACAACTGTTGTAATACTACAATGCTTCCTATGATCTATCCTGCTTGAAAAGGTAAACGTGGATGATTTGGGGTTCCTCAAGGACACTCGATAGACTACCGGAGTTGTCTGGCTCCCATGTATAGTAGTCTGAAGTCTAAAGGACAATGTCAGGCACATGTGGGCCATATAACTTGGGTGGTTCTGCCACATTTACACTACCTTAGCTCCAACTTCAGTTTACTTACAGCTAGCCGATCAATCCACCCGTTATCTCGAGGGAGTAGCCACTGATTTATTAGTTAAAGTTAGGAGTGCTTATGTTCCAATAGATTTTATGATCTTAGACATGGGCAACGCCGATGATATACCTTTAATCCTTGGTCGTCCTTTCCTTAATACTGCAAATGCTTGCATATATGTGGTTTCTGGGCAAATCTAATTCCACTTTGCTGGAAGAAAAGAAATATTTGCTTTTGCCTCTAGACAACCCCTCTTTGATGAGAAACAGAAAAATAAGAAGCATCCAAAGAGAATCAAGATGAAGAAACCAAAGCTAATTGAATATCCAGAGAAGCCTATCAAGAAGAAGAAGAATAGAAAGAGGTGCCGTAAAAAGAAAGATCTATCCTCAAATTCATCATCCCCTAATCCTGACAAGGCTTTCGATGTGGAATAAGAGGAAATGCTTCCGCCCAAGGACGAATGACCTTGAGCCTATCAAAAAGGTAAGTTCTCTATCTATTGCATTTATTTACCATATTTCATTAGTTGCATCTCATATTTAAATTTCCAATAAATTTCGATGGCTAATAGGTATCACACACCTAGCCCACCACAAGGGTGCTGCAAGAACCAACCACAAGTGAGGTAACTCAATGATACAAGCAATTTACTAGAGTTACCTTTTGTCTCTCTACCGGGGAAGGTACAAGACCCCTCACAATCACTAGGAGATGGCCATGAACAATCACCAACACGTGCTGATGCTCCTCCACTGCTCCAAGCCATCTAGGTGGTGGCAACCACTAAGAGTAACAAGAAACAATGATCCCCAAGTGCCACTAGATGCAATCACTCAAGCAAATGCACTAGGAATCACTCCCAATCTCACAAAGATGATGAATCAATGATGGAGATGAGTGGGAGGTGTTTGCTTAGGCTCACAAGGATGTATCACATGTGAAAATGTCTAAGAGAGTGAGCCCAAAGAAAAGCACTTCTGTTTATAGAGGTCCTAAGACTTAGAGAGACATTGGAGCCTTAGGGCTTAACCAGACGCACTGATTGGATGCACCACAGCATCTAGTCGGCTAGAGTATGATTGCCCATGGCCATCCATGTGTCGCTCTTTGAAACTCATGTGTTGATCTCCAATGGTCACTAGCCGATCACTCACGCTGTTAAAGTGTGACCAGACTCGATGAAGAAGTGTTCGGACTTGACGAAGAAGTGACCGAACTCATGAGCGAGGCACATCTGGTTGAGTCTAGTAAGCAACCAAAGAGGTGACCTAATGCGCTTGGCATTCGGTCTTCACTTCGCTCGCATACGATGCCTGCATCAGCGCTGACCTGACGTAGCCCCTGCACATCTGGTCACGTGACATCTCTCGTGTCTGATCGTGCCACTGAGCGACACTCTCTCTATGCGCCATGACCTAATTGACTACATTGAGTCAGGTCCCATGTCTGGTTAGGACTTGGTTCTCTTGGCCAACGCTCGCGCCACCTAGAGTACACTGGCCGGACGTGTCTGATCACGTGCAGTGATCCCCTTTTCTTTTTCTAACTCCTCAAACTCTTCACCCTTGCTTCCAAGTTGCTAACCACAAAGTGTAGAACTTGTGTGCATGTGTGTTAGGATTTTTAAAAGCATTTTACAAGGGTTAGATGTTAGCACACTAGGTCCTGAATGCATATGCAAGAATCATGTCACCTAGTGGCACTCGATAACCACTTAGCCAACAATTTCCCCTCTTTATAGTATGGCTATCAATCCTAAACCACTCATACCCTCTATGGTGTATTGAGTGCAAGCCAAAAATGGCTCCTATCATTATACCTTTGCCTTGAACTCATTTTTTTTCTCTTTCTTCTTTTCCAAATGTGAAGCACTTGATCATCTCTTTTGTGGCCATCACCTTCACCATGACCATCATCTAGATCCATCACTTGGATTGGACTACCTTATCTAATTCACACACTTAGATCAAAGGTTGGTTCTAGGTTTCATTAATTATCCAAAACCAAACTAGGGCTTTCAAGCGTCCTTCAGGTCCATGGTGCCCGCTGTGGCTTTCCTCACCAAGGTTAGTCATTGTTTAGGACTTGTTTGGCAAACCCTACATTGATCCACCAATGCCACCACAACCTAGTTCCTCCATGCTCGTTGGACCCTCCATGGCTACCTCTAATGCCATGGGTGCCAAAAGCACCACAACCACCTCTGCTTGCATTTACAACCGTTGTCGATTCAAGAATATCTTGGTAGGAACCCATGTGCAGGAAATCAAGAGCTGCTAACGAGTTGAGATCAAGACCAAACATGTCATCTTGATTGGAGGGCACATGAATGGTTTGGGAGAAGAAATGATAAGGGAGGGGATCTTTGGGGCACATGGTCGCATTATTGATGAGATCCATGAGAGGAAGGCAGGAAAGGGCATGGTAGCGCTATTTCTTCAATCACCAATGTGGTGGGAGTGGAAAAAGTTCCTTGCAACATGTCTATAGATTCCATCCACTATGTACGTAACCTTAGTGTGCGACGCATGGACAACAACGAATCAGATGCTCATGAGGAATGGATGCTCAGCTTGGGTTCATCAACTCTTTGGCTCTTCCCATGCTACATTGAGCTCAACAGTCGACTTGTCTCCATCCTAAGTAATCTCGATTCCTTGGTCCACATCTGCTCGCTCCTCACACACGTCATGATTATATTGTGTCTTGCCAATGGCCAATGCTAGACCTTATGTTGTCGTCTCCATGGATGATCCATCTGGCATGATAGGAGAAGGAGACCAGGAAGAGAATTTGTCACCATCCCAAGACACAACCATCATCCATGGTTTGTCCCTCTACTGTAGCACATGACATAACCAGAGAAAAGTTGCTCGCACTTGCGCATGATGATGACATCACGATCAAAGATGTTTGTGGAGTCAACAGAGAGCAAATAACGTAGGTATGGTTATCATTTGGTCTTCAATCTTCATCTTCTATCTTGTGTAGTTTCATCATGTATAAATGTGTGCATATTATATTGTACAGAACATTGTTGTTTCTATTGACAATATCACTCATGCTAATGACAACACACTCCATCATGTAGTAGCTGAGGAAGTGGCAATATGGCTTTAATTCTCATTGGATTGCACAATAGGTTGTAGTATATATGTCAAAGGATAGTACAAGGACAATATATAGACATCTGATTTGGGTCCTCTCGGTTATTTCCTAGGGATTGAGGTTTTGCACTCTACCAAGGGATATTATATCTCTTAGTCCAAATGCATACACGATCTTATTGCTCATTCTAGCATTACTGATCACCACACAACTGTCACACCTATGGATTTCCACTTGCAGTTATGTCCCACTGATGGTACACCTCTTAAGGATTCCTCTCAATATCAGCATATAGTGGGAAGTTCTTGATGGTAGTTAACACTCATCATAAACCATCAATATAACATGTATAGATGCATGAATATGATCACCAACATAGGTTTAGGGGTTTAAACTGACAAATTCCATGAGTTTTAGTAAATCTTAGTTTTAGCAAGATTTATTTAGAAAATGAGCAAGGTGGACCCAATCATTAGATTAAATCATGTTTATCCACGATGAAACCGACTTAGGAAGACTCTAGAACACTCCAAAAGGCAAACCACCAGGACACACAGTAGGACACTGCCATGTGGGGCCAGCCAGCCCCACCTATAGGTTGGCCAACCTGTGGGGTCCACATGTCAGCCTCTGCTTGAACATCAGTTCTCCACCGCCTCTAAGGATCAATCTTACACTATTGCTCAAGGTCGGTTCGATTCGATGGCTCAGATTTGATGATGCCATGGATTCATGGGCCCATAGGACTCTTGGTTCCCCCTATATAAGTCCCCCATAACCCCTAGGGCATCATAAAAAATCAAGAGAGATCATCCTCCATCAAGAAGAACCTCAGAGCTCTACAAATATTTAGGCATAGCTAGATAAGTTAGATCTAGAGAGAGTCAATTCATATGCTTGGATTCTTGATCTTGTCAAGAGCGTGGCTTGGTAAAGCCTTTTGTATCCTCTCTTGTATCTTTCATTATTCATATGTTTGCTACATTTGCTATGACATTGTTCTTGATATTATTTATGTTCTTAGTTATCATGTTTATCGTTTACTTTGATTATATGCTTAGTATAGCTAGATTATCATTATGTTTATGCATAAGTTCGCAAAGCGCTCGCTCTAAAGTACACAGGGTGAGTGGTCGATATTGTGTAAGCATGGTGCTTATATGTTGTTTATCTATGGATACACCCTATATTTTGAGCCATGTGGTAGATCATGAGTGTGACACTCTCATTGAGTCCTTTGTAGTCCACTCCCTGAATAAAGGCCAAATGTAGCACCCGGTTTTAAGAACAAAACTAGATACATACTATATGTGAGCCTAGGAAGTCAAATCTCACATATAGCTATAAATAAGGGTAATATTAAAAGACAATGCTCAATATATAACGTACTTAGTATAAAGAATATAACCTTAGATAGCAAACAATGGAAAGGTAACTCTGATCTTTAGATGAAGACTTCAAATCCATAAGGACAACTGACTGGTTGATCACAAGCTTAATTCCTCAAAACTCTAGCAATCTGGTACCCATCCGGGATTTTTATCCAAACAATTGAAAAAAATATAGCAAGCATAAGTACATGTCGTACTCAACAAATATAACATGGGGTTCATGAGGCTCAAAAGGCTGACACTGGTTAACTGCAAATAGCTTTTAATGGGTCATGATTTTAGCAATTGAGTAGCAATAAGTTTATCACAAGCCCATACAAACACATAATTAGGTAAACATGAATAATGAATAGCATAAACAATAATCATTAGTGAGCATTTTCATCATCAGTATCATCTATGTTCATCATCTATTCCATAAATGTTCTAAGGCCGCTCGTGACTATGAGCATGGCTGATATACCAGTTTTACACTCTGCAGAGGTTATACACTTTTACTGTGAGTCATGATTTACTCTTTCGCCCGAGGCGGCCAACCTCTTGACCCACTACTAAGGAAGGTCGACAGGGTTTACTATGAAGCCTTTCAAAGGTTCATCTAACAAGTTAGGGCCGCTAGGTTTCTGTGGCCTATGAATGTAGAGCTCCCCTTCCGACAGGCAGAATGACGCGTAGCTTATACACTGATGGACAGAGGCCGCACTATATCCAACCTAGAACACACCCCTCTGGCACCATAAAGGTAACCTCTAACAAGCTAGAAAATGTCCTCATACTGAGCTAAAGCCAGAGCCATATAGCCCTCACAGTTATATTGTAAGTCCCGGATGATCACTTACAGATAAGTTCTTAGGGTGAGGAATCTAGAGCACCATAAAAATAGCCTAAAGCTCTAGCCCCTTGTTCCATGTCGCTAAAAAGCATCTTTTAGTGTTTATTGCATATACCATTAGTCAAGTTATAAGATCATGGCTTTAGTTGAGCACTAACATCATACTACCTAATACAATAACCCAAAGGTATCAAGGTACAAGGTACAAAGTACTAGGAAATCCTTAGTGGCAGTCAAGGTAAACACATACAGCAAGAATTAAATGATTAAAGGTGTATAGGACAACAAGGAAGATCCCATGCTATATTTGCCTTAAAACACCGATCCTTCGGTAAGCTTTAATCTTCAACGTTCTTCTTCTTCTTGATCACCACGTATATCTCACCGACTGGACGTAATCATAAAGCACCACACAAACATCCATACAATCATATATGAAGCAAATAATAGATCTAAATTAGAATAGTACACCAATCATAGAAAAATAAGTAAAAGAGTTTAAAACACGATTCTATGCATCGCTACGATCACACAGACGCGAGAGGCATGCTTATCAGAGCTACGGTTGAAAAGATACAACTATCGACAGATCCACTCATAAAACTATTAGCTTCAAGTGTTTTAATGGTATAAAAACATATATAAGATATTTTATAGAGATTATAATTTAAGTCAAATTTAGATTTGAATTATAAAACTAAAGTAAAAGAAACCATATTTTATTTATAAAACCCAGTTGCATAATTATTATTCAAATTAGAATTTAAACCATAAAATTCCAGAAAGAGAGACATGGTAACCACTGTTACTAATGCGAAGATCTCGTCGCTATGAATCTAACACAACTTGAATAGACTAAAACAGAGTTAAAACGCAGAAGATATGAAATAAACAAGATTCCCTTTAATAAAATAATAGATTAAATATAACCTTGAATTTTAAAAGTTAAAAACATATTTAATAGTAGTATGAATATGTAGATTATGAAATTATGAACCTAACGCAAGTTGAACGGATCAAATCAGAGTTAAAACGGAGAAGTTACGCAAGAAATAAGGCGTAATAGCATTTCTATAAATAAACTGAACTTATTTTTGAATTAAAACAATTAAAAATATAAATTTACACGGTTACAGGACTGCGGGTACTATTTTTGGAAAACACAGGGACCTAAATAAATAAAAACAGGACTAAATTATATTTATTTTGAACTAGACTACGAACACAGAGGGTCTTAACTGCAAAACATGCGCGGCTTGGGCTGACTACGGTTGCTGACTGGGCTAAAATAGAAATAACCGTAGGTGATAGGGGCTAGCTCGAAAGATATACAAGACTCACAAAATAGTATATCGATTACGGAAAAGTACAGGGGTTAGAACGCAAAGTGCACGTGCACTATGCTGTGGACCGAGACTCCGGGCCGTGAACCGGTGGAGGTGCGGTTAGAGCAGTCCACCATGGACCAGGTCCACATTGGTGTATTTGGAGTTGTATTTCTAGATTTATTTTTCTAAAGGAAACTGCCATAAATACGAGTGATGTCACGATGATGTCAATAAGCTAGCAAGTAAAGAACGCACGGCCAGGCGACGCCGGAGTCGCGCATGCGTGTGCCATGGCCGGTGACGACCAGAGCTCGTCGGAGCTCAGTAAAAACAGCACAGAGGCCATGGTTAACCAAACTAAGAGCACTGGAAGACAAAGCGAAGGACGGCGTGCTCACCTAGGTGTTTACCATGGGTAGAAAAGGCTTGGCGGCGTCACGAGGCTTAAAGAGGAGGATGATGGCTTGCATGTGTACCACAGCAGCGATGAGAACAACACAGAGAGAAAGAGAGAAGGAGGAAAAGACGTTGGTAGCTTCTTCACCTATACCCGAAACTCGGCAACAACTCGTGGACATCAGCACAGCAGTGGACGACGTCTTCCATGGCAACGGGCGGACATGCTCTACTCGGTGAGATCCAAACATGGCGGCAATGTGAAGCCAAGACTAGAGCAACGATGCAGATGGATGCAGAGGGGTCACAGGCTTTGTAAGAAGCTTGACATGGATGTCACGCCAAATCGGAGGGAACCAGGGCAAAGTTGGAGCAGCGGTGGACTCCCAGCTCTGCAGTGGCGCTATGACTCAGGCAAGGTGGTGCAGGGGCTTTGAATTTGGTATTTATGAGTCCATGCTACTTGAGTCGCAAGGCAAGGCAGCGACGGGATGGACGCAGACACTCGGCGCGGCGGCGGAGGAGTCCGGGTTGCTCATGGGTGGAGGTAGGAGATGGAGCTGACTGGTGGGGCCGCAACGTTAGTGACACAGGGCGTGGATCGGGCTGTCAGTGAGCCAACATGCGGGAGAGGGGAGGCGGCGAGGGCGTGTGCTTGCTGGGCCGCGGGGTTGGGCTGCAAGAGCGGCTGAGCGAGAGGGGAGGAGACTAGGCCAGCCAGCTGTAGTGGTGGGCTGCAAAGCTAGGCCGTGGGGCATGCAACATGGGCCTACGGAAGCTAGAGCAGGCAACGTAGCGCTGCAGGCTTCATGAGAGAAAAAGAGATGGGCCGCCGAGAAAAACAAGACTGAGCGGCCAGATTAAGTGGAAAAAGACTTCCCATTTTCCAAATCGTTTTTCCTATCTTGCTTTCAATTCAAAACCAACTTCAAATGTAAACCAAATTAAATTCAAATACACCTTTTTAATTCAAATACAAATAAGAAATTTTGGTATGCTCCCAAATATAAATTTTACAAAATTAAAAATTCCTTTATTTTCAAATTTTCTTTTCTTCTACTTCAAAGCCATTTCTAATTTTTTTCCAAAAGCAATTTGAACCATTTTAAATTTTCAATCAAAACCACTCAACCAAATAAATCAAATGCTAGGGCATATATGCTCAAATATGTTGCTACCTTATGATGAATTTTAATTTAATGAAAAAATTTATTTTCCTATATTTTCATGAGCACAAAATTCCAAATTAAATCATTTTAGCTCTATTTCCAAAAATTCAAAATTTAGGGTGTTACACCAAGTAGGATCTAGTTGCGAAGGAAGTCAAACTCTATTCTTGATCTTTCTTGGTAATATTCCTTATGTGTAGATATGAAGTTAATCGCTTGCCATGATTATTAAGTATAATTGTACTAATCAATGTATGCTTTGACTTATAATTAAGAATGACTTAGAAATTAGTTTCTCTATTGCATCTACTTATTCTTGCTATTGCTATCATCAGGAGTACTCTATGTGTTCATTTATCAACTATCATTTATTATCTTATATTCTATCTCTTGATTTACCCCTGCTCAGAGTAGATGGTTGGTTTCACCATCATAGGTATAAGTTATCAATAATTTTTCTTTATTAGTCCTTCTCTAAAATAAAAATATAAATAACGATACCTGAAATACTCCTGGGTGAAGTACTACAATAGTATATTATCTAGGTGCTTGCAGAATTCCTTAATATATATTCTTTTTAAGTGTCATTAATAAATACCAACAGAAGTCTTGTTTGTCTCATTGTTACTAGGCTTGATATTGCTCATGCAGTCCATATTCTGAGTCAGTTCTCCAATTAACATTCATTTTGGGCATTTACTTCGTGTGCTGCGATACTTACGTGGAACATCCTCTAAATGTTTGTTATATGCTCGAGATAGTCCACTCCAGCTTTATGCTTACTCGGACTCCACTTGGGTGAGTGACCCAACAGATCGTCGCTCCATCATAGGATACTATATTCTTCTTGGCTTTTCTCCTATTGCCTGAAAGTCCAAGAAGCAAGCAGTTGTATTCTGTTCTAGTATAGAGGCAGAATTTTGAGCACTTGCTACTACTATTGTAGAGATTGTATGGCTTTGATTTTGGTATTTCTTGTGATGCCGCCACACCTCTTCTTTGTGACATTACAAGAGCCATCCAAAACGCTAATGATCCTATGAAGCATGAACTTACCAAACACATTGGTGTCGATGCCTCCTGAGTTGTAGTTAACTGATTGTTTTAGTAAAGCACAGACACAAGAGCAACATCACTTCATATCCTCCACTTCCACCTTGAGTTTGAAGGGGGTGTTAAGTATAAGTAGGCCCACCTAATATAGGCCCATATGGCCCTATATGGCTCCTATATATAGTCATCTCTACTAATGGAATCATTCATTCTCTCAGATCTCCACATTTAGTAACACTTTCCTCTTTTATTGTCAAAACTTGAATCAGTTTTCTCTGCGTCCCATCTAGTGTTCTTCTTCTTACCCTTAGTTGCTTTAGTTTGTTTTCATAGATTTATTTTTTTAACTATTCTAGACAGTGCACAGACATTGTCGTATGTTTGCCTATGCTACTTCACAATTTCACTAGCCTTTCTAAACTCATGCCTCCCATCATGAAACACAGTGGAGAGCTTCCCCCATTCATGGAATATTACAGTGTGCTCAAGGGGAACATACTTGCATTTTTTTTGATACCCAAATCAGCAACTATTTCTCAAATTTTGGAAAACACAAAGCCTTCGTAAACAAAATAAGCAACACAAAAGCTTCTTTTAACTTCTCAACATAAGAATTATAGTTAAATGCTAGATGCTACAAAGTCTATGCATGCACCACTACTTTTAAAAGCCCAACCATTATTTGATCTTCCTGGTCTAGAATACAATTGAGGGTTTCATAGTTTGACTCAAAGTCCAAGTTTACTGAACCTTCAGACTCTATCTCGAGAGTAAGATAGCTTGGTGATCCTTAAATCGGTACCACATCTTATTTGAGAATACACTATCTAGATAAAGATCACGTGTCTAGATATAATGACTAGACTAGATTCTTGATAAAAATTTGTTGGAGAAAAAAATACTTATTATAAAATAGCCCTATGTCTTGGTTACAAGCTTTCCTTTTGACATATAATTCTTCTAAATTAAATTAAAAACCCCTTGATACCCTCCAATGCATTGTACAATGAATTTGCAACATCATCCAATAAAATGTCAAAAGGAGTTTCCTAAAGTTTTCCAACATTATAATTTAATATACCATAAGCATATATATAGTTATGCATATAATTTCATATATTTTAATCACACCCTGTAGTGGCTATAGACTTTCACTAGTTAGTGCTCACCTTGCATGTATTCGGTTTATCAGCCTACTGTTATTGAGCTTAGGGGTGCATGTTTTTCAGTCGATGGGGTACATTGCCAGAAATTTAGGGACAAGATCTAAACTCTAGAAAGAAATTGCCAAAATGTTGAATGACAAGCAAATGAGATATGCATGCTTTGAACGAGACAAACCTTGCTAGTAGAAGCGGAAGCAAATGAGGGAATGGGAATTGTGGCATGGCCCCGCAATGGGACGACCAAGGCGATGGCGCCTGAGTACCCTGACATGGTCAAGACGATATATCATCCGTTGTAGACTATTGCGATGGATACGAGGTTGTCAAGGAGGGAGGATCCTACTGTGGTAACAAGGAGGGATTCTGGGGAGTGCCCTGCCATGGTGATGAGGATGGGTTCCAGAGAGTACCCCATAGAGGTGAAGATGGAGTATCCCACTGCGACAGAGATGAGGATGTTGAGGGAGGATCTTGCCGCGGTGAAAAGGAGGGGTTTTGAGTACCCTACCATAGATGAAGTATCCCTCCGCGACGACGACGAGTGTGTGAAGGGAGCACCCCACCGTGGTGGAGATGAAATGGTATTTGGAGTATCCCACCGCAATAGCGATGAGGGTACGGAGGGAGGACTCCGACATGATGGCGATGACAAAGTCGAAGAAGAAATCTAGCGGGGGCACATCGAAGGTGTCTGGGGACCCCGACGTGTCGGCGGTGACCACGGTAGTGATGCTTTCGAGTAGGAAGAGGAGCTCTCTCTTCCTTTCCCATTTCTTTTTCTACTTTTCTTTTGCGCGATGGGTTCACGGGTGTGAAGGTGGTGTTTGCCATTTAGAAGTGGTGCTAGGATGGGAAGGGAAAATGTAGGAAGGGATGAGGGAGGTGATGCAGTAATAATGAGTAAGTAGACGACAAAGATATTGTTTTACGTGGTCTCTAGTTTTCAATGCCATTCCACATCCCCGCGGTTGAGTTTTCCAAAGATTAGAGGTAAAGAGCCCCTTTAGAACAAACAACTTTACAGAAATATATAGAGATTTTTACAGAAATCAGATCATTTTCATAGAAAAATGCAAGAGACATAAAAAATCATTCCAAAGGGATCCAAAACAGTTTATTATAACCCACTCTCAAATGTCAATTTTCATCACTTATTTTCCATATCACTTCGCGTTTTCAACTATCCAAATGTCTCAAGTAGTGTTTATTAGTTCTAAAGGAATAAATGAAAAGGTATAAGACTTCAAATTCGTGGCCAGCATAAATTAGGATGTATTCTCTCTGTTCTAAAATAAATGCATGCCTCGCTTTCTAAAAAGTCAAATTATTTTAAGTTTAACAAATTGTATTGAAAATAGTATGTATATTTATATTTCCAAATAAATTTGTTATGAAATTATATTTTACTATCAATCTAATGATACTTATTATATAAAATTAATATGAGTACATACTTAGTGAAACTTAAAAGGTCTAACCCTTCAAGAAGCGACATATGTATTTATTTTAGGAGATGGAGAGAGTACATGTGGAAAGAAATGGAAACCAAACCATAGCAATATGGTAACTTGAGTCAGAAGCCTGTGTTAAGATGTATTCCCTCCATTACTTTTTAACTATCATTCTCACTTCCCGATAAGTTAAAAGTACTCAACTTAGACCAAATATATACAAGAAAGTAACAATATTTATGGTACATAATTAGTATCATTAGATAAATCGTTGGATTTATTTTTATAATAAATTTATTTAGAGATATAAATGTTGGTAACATTTTATACAAACCTAGTCAAACTTTAAAACAATTGACCAGTACAAATACCATAGCAACACTCCAAAAGGGACCAATGGAGTAGATTGGAAGCTCATATAAGGTGAAATCCTACCAGATTTTGTGGTGTAAGGTGGAATCATACCAGATTTGGTGGCTCTTGAAACAAAACTCGTATAATATTTTTTCTTTTGTTCCCTTTTTTTCTTTTGATTTTGGGTTTTGAATCTCCGAGATAATGGTTTTTTTCTCAATTTATCCCTTTTTATCAAAATTCCACATTTATACTCCTGGGCGTCAAAAGCCCATCTTTAGACACTAAGCTCGGCGTGGTGACCTATGATGCCGAGGTAACACGTCTCGACGCCATAGGTCATGACGCCGAGGTAGGAGGTCCTAGTTGGCATGGTTGGCGACGTGGCACTGACATGGCCAGGGCTCAGCATGGTAAAAGATGCATCATGCATGGTAGGCAACCAACATCTTTAGGCCTAAAGGTAGTCTCGCTGTGAACTTCCTCATCCCTGCTTTGCCCAACGGCTATCGTCGCTCACTGTGGGCGACGACACTCCATCACCTTGGCATCCCGCCTACCCAAGGGGGGAGAAGCAGCCTTCTAACCCTCCTACGAAGGCTAGTGGCGACGAACAACATCGGTCCGAAGATCATGCGATTGCACTACAACATGTTGCGGATTATAGATTGTGTGGCTCAAGAAGTTAGGTGAAATTGATAGTAACAGTGTGTCTGCTCATCACTACCCGTTGGAACCCATGACAATTATGTAGTTTATTAGTGGCAAGTATATCTCTAGATAAGAAAAAACTCCATTTTCCCTCCCTTAACTATCGCGAAAGTCAGTCTTTCCTCCCTCAACTCTAAAACCATAAATACTTCCTCCCTCATCTCTCAACACTTGACCTCCATGGTTGTTCCCTTGGTGGGTTTTATTTTTTTCTTTTATGTTTATATTTCGGCTGAATCTTTGAAAAATCATAATAAATCACAGAAAAATCAGAAAATAGAGAATCCAATTATGGTATGCTTTTGAACAAAGTTTTTGCTATAACTTTGTATCTCTGTTTTTCTAATTTATTTATATCTGCAGTTTGTCTGGTCCAATTATGGTGAAATTTTTATGGTGGATTACTTGAGCTTTAGGAAACATTTCATGCTCATTAGATTATATATGACTGACTTATAGATTTATCTAGATAAAACTATAACTCGATCATACATGATCCAATAAGTATGAAATTTTTGCAACATCTTAAGCGTTCAATGATTAGCCCACCGTAAAAAAATCACCATAATTGGACAACAGAAACTGCAGCTATAAATTAATTACAAAAAAGTTTAGATCTAAAGCTAGAACCCAAGCATGTAATGATTAGCCCACCATACAAAAATTTCATGCTCATTGGATCATGTATTACTGAGTTATACATTTAATTTTATTTAAAAACTGTTTAACAAACATAAACCTAGATAAATCTATAACTCAATCATACATGATTCAATGAGCATGAAATTTTTACTACAACTCAAGCATGTAATGATTAGTCCACCATATAAATTTCACCACAATTGGACCAGAAAAACCACATTTATGAACCAATTACAGAAAAACACAAATCTAAAGTTACATAAAAAAACTTTGTGCTAAAGCATAGTGTATCACATGTTCACTGTGTAGATCTACTCATGTGGAGTCCAATATAATTGGATTTTTTATTTTATGATTTTTCTATGATTTACTATGATTTTTTAAAGATTCAGCCAAAATAAACATAAAAGGAAAAAAAGGAAAACCACCAAGGAAAATAGCCATGGAGGTCAAGTGGCTGGTTTTGAGAGATGAGGGAGGAACTATTTATTTATGGTTTTAGAGTTGAGGGAGAAAATTGACTTTCATGATAGTTGGGAGAGGTAAAATGGACTTTTTTTTCCTATAGATAAAGATAGAGATGAAAATAATATACTTGTGGGCCTAGGAGTCCATGTCCTTTTTTTGGATAAGTAGGAGTCCAAGTCCTGGTTACCAAAGGCCCGGGACAGAACTCGGCCCAAGTCCGGCCCTTTTAATAAGTCAAAGGTCAAGTGACATCCCACACTCACCAATCGACGCACCGGATCAAACACGGCAACCCAAATAAAAAAACGAAGAAAAGCCGAACAAAAAACACGACGCGGCAAAGAACATAGCACCGCACCACCGGCCTCCCCCGACCTCGTGTTCGGTGTCGTCGCCCGCCACCCCATGAGGCCGCCCCCGAGACATGCCTCGTAGCCCCGGCGTTAGCAGCAGCAGCAGCAGCAGGCGCTCCCTCCGCGTCGCGTCCCCCGCCCCGCCGCCGCGGCCGCCGTCGCCGGCATTGCCATGCCGTTCGCGCGCCGCGACATCGAGGCGGCGGGCGCCGGCGCCGGCCCCGGCAGCGACGACTCTCCTGCCGCTAAGAAGGGCAAGCCGGAGCTCGCAGGGGCGCGCCCGGCTTTGACGAGGTCCGAGGCCTTCGCGTTCGCGGCCGTGCTCGCGCTCTTCACCGCCGGGATCTTCTGCGTCTTCCTTACCGCCCCACGCGGCGAGTTCGGGCAGATCCTCCGCCTCCCGCGCAGCCTCGCCGACGTCCGCCTTCTCAAGTAAACATATCTCTGCCCGCTTGCTCGTTGTTTCCCCGATCGATTTTTATTTGGATCGAAGCTATTGCGTATCTGAGACGCGTAGTGTAAATCGGGTATCTGAAACGCGTAGCGTACTACAAGCTTGGTATCTATTGATTCACTAGTGCTAGTTTGGGTGTGATTTCGGATGCCGATTTCTGAGGACTAGGCTGTTCTTCAACATCAAAGATGAACACGCGGTGTAATCAAATAATACTCAAGACATGTTTTAGTAGATGCAAATTTAAACATCAGATATATTGGTTACTAATTTCAAGGAAGGGGACAAAAGAGACTTGCTTTCGTATTTGATCTTGCAGTGGCTGCAACAATGAGAGACTTTGTCTAAGTCAAAACCTCGTTAGGAATTAGGCAAGATTAGACGCTCATTGGATGTACAAATTTCAATAGTTGTTGTGGACAGCAACTTGCTTTCGATCTTGCTGTAATTGTCGTGGACAGCGACTAGCTTTCTTTCTTGCTGTAAATTTTCTCTCTCGGGAGTCAGTACTCAGTACCACTATAATTCTTCTCAGGTTAATTAGCAGGGGAAGTTTGCAAGTATATTGGCCTTGCGTGTCAATTTTTCAAAGCTCCCCATTACCATCATCCATACAAGATGAAAGATGATACCCACATTTATGTTGGGTTCTACATGTTAGAGAAGTACTTAGTTATAGATATAAACACTGGACAATGCTGTGTGGTACCAAATTAATTATTTACAGTTTTTTTGGACTACTGTACCCATATCGATTTAGTTAGATAAAGTAAATATTTTCATTTTATCCATACCTCTTGTTGAAGTTCGGTACAAGTTGCGTATGCTTTGTTGTGCATTCGATACAAAAAATTGAATCTTGTAAAGTTACTGGCACTAATATAAGATCCTAGACCTAATATGATTCAAGAGCTAGGTTTATTTTGTAGTTTTCCATCAAGATAACACAATTTAACCTTGTAAATAGATATTTGAACCTAACTTAGTTATTTTAAATGTAAATCTGAACATTCAAGCAATTTGAATTTTTGTTGTTTATTATGCATTGTACTCGAAGGGCGGGCCTGGTGCAAGCGGTAGAGTCTTACCGCCTGTGACCGGAAGGTCCTGGGTTCGAGTCGCGGTCTCCTCGCATTTCACAGGCGAGGGTAAGACTTGCCACTGACACCCTTCCCCAGACCCCGCACAGAGCGGGAGCTCTCTGCACTGGGTACGCCCTTTTATTATGCATTGTACTCACCTTTCACAGTACAGAATAGACATTTGATCTCTGTCGCCATCAACTAAGTCGTAGGATTGTTTCGCCTATCCCTCAGTTCTGGGTTACTAATTTAACAAGACAAGAACTCACTGAAAATTAGTTATAACTACCAATTGGTCATTTGTTCTGATGAATTAGGATGTGACCTTGCATTTCTGTTACAACCAGCGAACTACTCACCAAACCATAGTACATTCAGTTATTTACTTACATTTCTTGTTACAACAACACAGACACTCATTTTGTTTGTTTTGGCTAATTTAACAATTTCATTTGGTGTCTAAGAGACACTGCGAGTATTTACCAAAATCTAGCATGCCGAGGTGTGCTCCTACGTTTCAATTACAGTCCTCTTCTAAGATACAAGCTGAGTGCATCTGATGCTATGCTATTTTCCTATTTGAACATTTTACTTGTACTAGTTTATTAACCATAGAATTCTCAGAATTTTCAATCTTAACGCAGGTGTTACTGAACACATAGCCAATTTGTTTTAACTGATTTTCTACTAGACTTACACTCTGTTACCATTGGTGGATAATAACATGAAAAAATTGGAAGTCATTTATGCTTTTATAGTATCTAGACATAGCGTGTATCTAGGTGCATATCAAAAGTTATGGACCTAGGAAAGCCAAAACGACTTAAAATTTGGAACAGAGTGAGTAATTTTCATGTCTGCAATCTTTGTAGAGTATAGTGAGAATGAAATTAGTGGATATAGTTTGGGAATAAGACATCTGTTGCTGTTTGCTAATAAGTTTTTATAAACTTGCAGAGACAATCTTGCTGTTTACGCGAGAGATTATCAAACAAATTTTATATTGGGTTATTGCTCAATATACATCTTCATGCAAACATTCATGATCCCTGGAACAATATTCATGTCATTACTTGCTGGGGCTCTTTTTGGAGTGATTAAAGGTGGCATTTTGGTAGTTTTCACTGCCACAGCCGGTGGATCGTCCTGCTATTTTGTCTCCAAGCTGATTGGCAGACCCTTGGTTAGTTGGTTGTGGCCTGAAAAACTGAGATATTTCCAGTCAGAGGTATCTTCTGCTATGCCTGTTCTGTTGGTTAACATTTTCTTGAGATCCTTCCTGCAACACAAAGTTCGTTTCTTTATTTCATAAAAAATGACCTATAGTCATGTACTATTATTATGTAACAAATACCATTGTTTCTGATGCAGATTGCTAAGAGGAGAGAAAAGCTATTGAATTATATGCTTTTTCTGAGAATAACTCCAACTTTGCCCAATACATTCATAAATATGGCGTCACCGATTGTTGACATACCTTTCCATATTTTCTTCACAGCAACACTAGTTGGTCTTATTCCAGCATCTTATATTACTGTAAAGGTAATCTTCTTCTTTAACAACAGAGTTGGTATGATTGTTTGACTCATTTTTGGATTATATTGAATCATTAATCAGAAGAGCGGGCCTGGTGCAAGCGGTAGAGTCTTACCGCCTGTGACCGGAAGGTCCCGGGTTCGAGTCGCGGTCTCCTCGCATTGCACAGGCGAGGGTAAGGCTTGCCACTGACACCCTTCCCCAGACCCCGCACAGAGCGGGAGCTCTCTGCACTGGGTACGCCATTTTTTTATTGAATCACTAATCAACCAATGTCCATGTTGTATTGTTAAGAAATCAATTGAAACATGGACTTGGGTGCTTAAGCATCAAGAGTGCCAAATATGTGTCATTATTTAGGGTTCTAAATGTATGGCATTGTTCTTATGCTGATGTTTGATGAATGGAGATGAAAGATAACATGTGTCATGAACTGCCTAAGCATGTCCTTGCTGATGGCTTCAAGCCTCTAACAAAATTATTACATATCTTTGAAGTTTTCTGGGTTTAGTGGAAGCTGTATGAGCAAACATCATCACGCGTGCCTGGGCCTAGGGTCTCCTTCTTTTTGTGAGGATAGGGGCTCCTTATCTATAACTGTTGTTAATTCCAATTAACCAGTAGGAACCTTGTTAGACTCTATCCATACTACCCATCCCTGTGCAACCTCTTAAGCCTGTACTTAATGAAGAGTTACCTTTTTCACTGCTAATAGGCTACTTGACCTAGAAACTACCTGAGCTGTGAGCTTCACCCACTTTATGCTTCCCTGTAACTCTAGTGAACATCTTTTATCAATCTTCTCAATGTATTGCATTGAAATAATGAATCTAACCTTTCTTTGGAGCCTGACGGTCTTGTTCCTTGATTATACTTGCTTTTGAGCATTTTCAGTCATTTTCCTGCTAATAATTTTTGTGTCATTGTCATGCAGGCTGGTAGAGCCCTCGGCGATCTGAAGTCAGTTAGAGAGTTGTATGACTTCAAGACATTAGTGGTTCTGTTCCTTATTGGATCTGTTGCTGTCGTTCCAACAATCCTGAAAAGGAAGAGAACATACGAATGATGTCTAGAGCATCTCATACTTTCTTTAGATGCTCAAAATGTATTAGGATTTTTTTCACCTTTCTTTTTGTTTTCTTGATATCGTATACATATTCAATTCTATACGTAGAGATGTAAAATTGAATGCTTTCTAATACCAGATGATGCCATCATTGTATCAGCATGTCTCCCTGTTCATTGTTGATCACCATCGTCAGTTCACTCGTGCTACTGTGCATGCTTATATTATCTGAACTGAGAATTTATGTTATTGGTGTGTTGTATGGCTCTCTGTATTGCACTTTATATTAATCTCAAAGGACTGTTTTTTTAGAAATGGGTTGGGTATTCCTAATGATATCTTTTTTTTTTCTTTCTAAAGAAAGGAACGCAAAGGAAAGAAAAAAAAGTACAGAAATAGGATAGGAGTGTTGTGGGGAGGAATGAAAAATGCATGAAGATGTAAATAGAAGCGTTTGGAACGTAGGGATTTATAACACTAAATTCTCAAAACATAGGTGTGATAAAAAAGATAAACATTTGTTTTGTTATTTTTAATATTTAAATTTTAATAATTAATAAGGAAATAAACATACGTGATTATTTCTATGACATGAGATAGAACTAAAGAGAAAATAGTAAAAGATGTGCATGATTATGATTATAAAAAAGAAAAAGAATTGTATCTGAAGCATCCTCCTAAATTTTTCTCTTTCCTCACCCCCTTCGTATAAATGTCCATGCAGCCCAGGGCATGACGGCCCACCCCGAAGCACGGCATTTTAGCCCGACACGAGCACGACACGGCCCGGTGAGCAGCGGGCCCGAGCTGGCTCGGCCCGATACACAGGGCCATGCTTGGTCTACTGCTCAAGCACGGCAGGCGGCACGGCACGGCCCGGTCCACAAGGGTCAGCCCGGTGGCGGCCCGGCCTGCTCACATCCTAGTATCCCATCACCAGGCTAACGGTGGCCGCTAACCCTAACTCCCCCTCCCCTCTTACTCTCTCTCTCACCCATCCAGCGTAGGGCCGTAGGCGCGCAGCCCCCTCCCAGCAGCGCCGCACTCTCGCCCTCTCGGTCGCAGGTCGCCCCAATCTCCTCGGCTCCTCCCCTTCTTACCTCGCAGACACACAGTCGCAGGCTCACAGCTCGCGCTTCCCTTTCACGGCCTCACCTCTTCCCCACGCGCGACAGCGTCTCCCTCGTGTGCGGCCGTCTTCCTCCCGCATGGCGTCCCCGGCTAGATTCGAGCAGCGACGGCCGGATTCAAGCGCGCCGGCAACCGCCTCTTGGCCCTCCTCCATGCCTGTAACACCCTCGGTGTTACACCCTAAATCATTTACTAAAACATGTCATGAGCATCATATTTATGTGTTAATGCATGTGATAGAATGTGTAGATAAACGAAAGTTGATTCAATGGTTCATGTATATCAAGTAGGGTTTAAAACTATTTTTTATTAAGCGAAAATACTATAGAACATGTGTGTGATACTTAAATAAAGTTTGAAGTACAAACTTTGTAGATGATAGTGGAATACTTGTTGTTGAAAAATGATATTGCTAGCTAGTATTTCTACTAGCCTCGAAATTGTAAATTGAATTCAAGTTCAGCTCAAAAACTTCAAAAATTTCTAAGTTTGTCAACAGCTAGACATTGCTATGTTTAGCAAGTTATTTTGAGAGATTAGGTTAAGGGGTGGTGTAGTGTTATAGCTCGATTTGGTAGTCTCATATGCCATCTTGAGCATGGTAAAGATGGTTTGGTTCCTGAAGCAACCATTTAGTTGTTTTGGGAGCTTTAAAATTCGTGCATGACTCGGTCTCGGGCTGGTAGGCCGCGTGGGCGCGGTCACCACGCTCGGCGTTGCCACGTTGGTTGCGCGTGTGCGCGCTGCCGCGCACGGCCGACCGTGGCTGCCTCTGGCCTGGTTGTGGCCCGGCTATCGCTGGCCCCACCGCGCAGAGCTACTGCTGCCCGCCCCGTGCCACGACGAAGCCACTGCCGACGCTATCACCTTGCCGTCACGTTCACACACTGCGCCTCACCACACTGCCGACCCGCCTCGCGCCATGACGCTGCCGCTGCAGTCACATCGTCATCGTGTCCGCGCCTGTTCGTTGTACCCTTTGCGCCGTTGCTGGCCCAGTTCAAGGCCACCACTGCCGTGTGCACGTGGTCGAGCTCATCGTCGCCTTGTCGTTTAAGACCACTGTGGCCACGCGGGCCACGTCGATCAAAAATGCACGCGCCTATCTACTAGCGCCTGCGCGTTGGTCTCCATGATCTTGCCGACCGCATCCCACCAAGGCGAGGTCGAGCCGAGCCTACCTACCGCGTCTCGTCTCTCTTTTTCTCTCTTTCTCCCTCTGCTATTGCCACGAGCCGCGCCATCTAATTTACCCAATGAATGATCACCTCTATTCAATTCATCGTACCCATGGCTTCACGATCATGTCCTCTCGCTGCCTGACCCTACCCAGCCTTGAACCGTGCCCAGCCAAGCTCCAATTTTGGAGTTTCCCCACCACCATGTCGATAAGGCCGTGTCTGGCTGTGGATGTTGGCAGCCCTCCTACCATCCCTCCTGAGCCAATTCACTTGCATCACTAGCTTCACCTTGCCTCTCTCTCCACCCTGCGTGCCTTAGACAAACTGCTACCGCCTCCCCGTCGTCACTGACGTGACCGTGCCACCGTGGTGCACCACGCACGGCTCGGCCATACGTGGCTAGCCCTCCTTCGCCATCCTCCACCCCAACCGTCACCTCGGCTGGGCCATGGTAGTCTAATGATGCTCCCTTGCTAGCTAGTTAGGTTCTTAGGTGCTCTAGATCGCCGGGGTAGCTGCGCCACCGTTGTGGATGGTCGTGCGTCGCTGCAGCTCGCTCTAGCATGTCTCGCCACCCCTCGCTGCCGCTTAGCATAGCCGCTTAGGTCTAAGATGGTGATCGGCCTATTAGGTGGGCCCGCATAGGTCCTAGGTGGCCGACGTAGGCGCTCAGTGGCACCGCTCGCCGCGCCGCCGTGCACTAAGTTGTCGAGGGTGCGCACGAGTGAATTAAGCAAAAGTCAAGGGGTTAAGTGAGAAGGTTTGAGAGAGGAGAAAATAGTGTTAGTACATAGTTGTAATTCGGAAGAAGTGCGGGGTCTAATTTGGAAAACCTCAACGCGAGCGGGATTTCCCCGCCGCGAGCCGTCTCCGCGTGGGCCGCACCGCGGGCCGCCGCGCGCTCGCGCGCGCGCTGCGTCGCGTGGGCTGCGTGTGTGGGCTATGCGGGAGAATTCATTTTTCTTTTTCATAAGGAATTAGAAATAGTTTTCTAATTTAATTTTTGAGCTGAACTTTGGTAAATCATATAAAATCATGTAGATGTCTAAAAATTATAAAACAAATTTTATTAGGTTCCTAAAGTTATGATCTATCTGTTAGTATGTTTAGTTCATATATATACATGTTGGTACCAGGAGCTATTAAATTATTTGAGAGTGCTTAATATTATTAGGTTAAATATTATAGGAATTTTTGTGGTAAATTGGTGATAGCTTTAGTCCTGAAATTTTTATAGTAGCTTCATTGGATTATTATATGCTCACTAAAATTTTTATTACTTTAGAATAGACTAAGCATTAGGGTAGTTAAATGCTCTTTGTTTCAATGTACGTTAAATCATTAGTAGAAATAAAGATATATTCTTCATTTGTAAAGCTAGGTGTTTGTTAGCTGAACCCAACACTTTGCTTGGTAAAAATGATAGTTAGCTTAGTACCTTAGTCATTAGAGCTAGCTTAGTAGCTTAGTATGCGTATTCTTATTTTAAGAGTTGCTATGGCATAAATGCTAAGTGTTGCATCCTCATCGCATGCATATAGAGAACGAGTTGGCGGAGATGGTGACCACCGACGATCACGAGTTCGAGGAGATCATCAAAGAGTACGAGAAGAAAATTCTTGTGTAGGAGAAGGTCCCGGAGCAGCCATTGACTAACTTAGCTGACACTGCACCTGTCCAAGGCAAGCCCCGGTGCATAACCCTTATTTTTTATAATCACTGAATATATATATGTGATGTGCATTTACATTACAGAAATTTTATGAAAACAACATGCATAGATACCACTGTCCTATGAGTCCTAGTACAGGTTTGAGTAGCTGCTATGCTTAAGTTTTCGGTAGCGTAAGTAACCTGCCGTTACTCATAATAGATGATTATTTTAGTTACCCTCATGATAAAATGATGAAAGAAAAAATAGAGACAGGGTAGGGATATGGTATGAGTATTGGTGGGTGTAACAGGTTATGTCCCGCGGCTAACGGGGCTTAGCTTGGTTACACTGTTTCCCTGTTTATGTCGATTAAGGACCGTCTGTTGCTATGGATGGTAGTCAGGTCACAGACTTATTATCCTGAGCACATACTTGCTTATGGGAGCGGGAAGGCTCATAACGCTATAGTCGTGGGTTTCAACTCTTTTCGGACCGACTGATTGGAGACGGGAAAAGTTGGAGGTCTAAGCACCATACTGAGACCAGGTCTTAAGTGTGGGGGCTTGAAGTCCAAGTTTGGATGGGGACCTAGACCCGTGACAGGAGTGGAATGGGTTGGTCTTGTTTGTGCCTGGGGTACACACAGGGTGTGTGTTTTGGGGTACCCAGCTGGGATACATTGGTTCCCGAATCGTCGTTTTCGTGAGATGGTACGACTTGACTATGGTCTAGCATCGTAGTAAGAACTGAAAGATGAAAGATGGTGAAATTGTTCTGATTGCTCAACCCTTGTTTGAAAGTAAAACATGTGCTTACTTAAAATGGTTAGCTAATGAAGTAATCATGACTGCTAATAAAATTTGACTGTAAGAATAAATTATTAGTAATGTTTTTTGCAAACAAAAAGAAAACAACAAACCCATATTGCCTATCATACTCTTTGAGAGTCGAGAAACTATTTCCACTAGTCGGGTAAGTCTTGTGAGTATAGTGTGTACTCAGGGTTTATTTTACCTCTGTTGTAGGTGCAGTTTGAGGAGTAGCTCTTGTGTGGAGGATTCTTCTGGTGGGCACAGATGGATCCTTGTATCGTTTCCGTTAGATGCTTATTTTCTTTTCACTGTTTAATTATCGCACTCTGAACTCTGGTATTGTAATAAATAATTTTCAAGAACGTTTGTTGTATGAAATGGACTAAGTATTGTAAGCTCGTGCTCATTATTGGATTTTAGATGTAAAACGTGGATTGTTTCGAGTTCTCCCTTGGTGTGTGCTCGACGGAGTTGTTCGATGTAGTTCACTTTCAGGGTGCTTAATGTCTAGTGGAAGATGAGCGCCTTTGAAAGCATGTTATTTCAGACGGTTCTGCCACAATGCCTCCCTACGAAGCCCCACCTCCAGGGCCAGCGCGCCGGCGGCCGGATCTGCCTTGGGGCCAAGCGCGTCGGCGGCGGTGGCCGTGTCCTGTGGCTGCCCTGCCTCCTGCTTTCCCCTTCCCTTTGTGGGCCTCGGGCTGGCCCGGCACGCTGCATGGGTCGTGCTTCTCGGGCCAGCCCGGCCCGAAAAACGGTCCAGCAGGCCGTGCTTGGGCTGTTGACCAGGCACAACACCCGCCTCGGCACGGCCCGCGTGGCACGGCGTGCCGTGCCGGCCCGACTCCCTTCGGGTCGTGCTTGGCACGGGCCCGTGCCGTGCCGGACCGGGCCGGCCCGTTGGCCATCTATACCCCTTCGCTCCTCGGCTGCTTTCTCATCATAGGCGTCACCTCCGTCCGCTCATCCAGCACCTACTCCCTCAGCGTCAGCGATCAACACCAAACATCTCCTCTAAATCCAATTCTCCAATAAGCAAATCGGTGCTAGCCAATAAAAAATGATAATGAAATATCCATAACGTATTTTTCCAACATAGTTGCAGTATCCGCTATCATTCTACAAATTTTGAACTTTAAACTCAAACTGTACATGGAGGCGAATATCCTATTAAGAGGTAGATCAGATAAACTAAAATAGTCGATTAATTAGTATATAGATTAATTTAGGGAGTTTTTTATGAACATTAATTTAGGAAGTTATCAGGTAATGTCAGTATATGTGGGAGTAATTTGGGCTTTTTCCTTGCTATATCGTAAGTTTACTTAGCCAAACCCTAACATGATTCGGCCTAAGTAAGTGTAGCCACACATAAATACCGGCCCATGAACAGTGCTATCCAGCTATCCTTCCACGGACCACAGGTGCTAGTGGAGTAGTGGAGGTATAAATACTACAGTACTGTAGTTCTACTCCTCCCCTTGAAGTATATCATCACCATTCTCCAGAACCAGAAAGAGCACAAATGGCAGAGAAGGTTCTGCCTTCTTCTCTACCTCCGATCTCTGCGTTTCTTCTCTACCTCCGATCTCTGCGTTCCCTTGTTGTTGAACGTTTCCTGCATGTTTTTATCTACTTGATTTGATGATCATATGTGTTTCCAGTGATTTTGGTTTATTTGGCTACTAGCGCAGAGTAATTTAGAGTATCATCATGCAGGTGTCCACGCTGGTCGTCACTCTCAACCATGGCTGCTGCCGCTGCTTCACCAAGATCCGGAAGACTGTGTGCAAGCTGCAAGGTAATAATCACTTGCCTCCCGGTCCATTCAGTATCTATATTTTCGTCCGGTCCTTGTAAATTGTGAACGATCAGAAAGCTGAGTATCTATATTTTCGTCCGGTCCTTAAATTGTGATCAGAAAGTTGTTCTCTTGAGTCTTGCGTGCTGGCAGAAACCGAGGACATCCGGGCGATTTCTTGCGACGAGGTGTCGGGGACAGTGATGATCTCAGGGGCCTTCGATTCGCTGGTGCTCCCCTGCAATCTCCGGCGCAAGGCGGGCTGTATGATCAGGGACATCCAGCTCATGGCGGCAGCAGAACTAAGGCTCACACCACAGCGACTAGCCATGCTGCAAAAGCCGCCCGGCCCGGCCCCTGCTCCGTCGTGCTGCTGCGGTTGCCAGAATGCCAGGCGTGCGCGTTCGTGAACCACCAGCCGTGCTACGGGGGGCTGCCGTTGGGGCAATAGTGCAGTAGCCAAAGATGGAGGCCACCTGCGAGGAGGCGTCGTCTCCAGGGTGCATGATCATGTGATGTTTGTTAAGTGAGTTTGGTTGCTACCTAGATTGTGGTTCATGGAGAGGTGATTTAGGCATAAAAGATAAATTCAGAGCTGGTCATATGTATCTAGGATATCACTGTTTGGTTTAAGAATTGAACCTCGTAGTTCATCTAGCATCTATGCTATTTTATCCAAACACTATTTTTTTGTGTGCATCCTCGTCATTGTGTATCAATAGATCATAGAATATATAAATAGTCGATGATGTCATGCTATTTCCAAGACTTAGAGCAACCACAGTGTATATGAACTACTTAATCTATTTGGGTGGGACCTGTGTCATTGGACAATAGCTATGTGTCGGATATCAAATTAGGGATACCTGAAGAAGGGAGTTAGCGCCCACGCTGACTTCCTTGGATGGCTCGAGACGTATTAAAAGGTCGCGCCCGACCCCAAGGCCACGGGCTCCGTCTCGCCCAGCCTCAAGGCCATGGGCTCCGTCTCACCCGACCCCTTGGACGCGGGCTCCGTCTTGCTCGACCTCTAGGCCGCGGGCTCTGTCTCGCCCGAC